>NW_027315779.1:10821472-11161472 GCF_026437365.1 Eucyclogobius newberryi
CAAACCAGGACTAAACCAGGTCTAAACCAGGTCTAAACCAGGACTAAACCAGGTCTAAACCAGATCCAAACCAGGACTAAACCAGGACTAAACCAGGTCCAAACCAGGACTAAACCAGGTCTAAACCAGGTCTAAACCAGGACTGAACCAGGACTAAACCAGGTCTAAACCAGGTCTAAACCAGGACTAAACCAGGACTAAACCAGGTCTAAACCAGGACTAAACCAGGACAAAACCAGGTATAAACCAGGTCTAAACCAGGACTAAACCAGGTCTAAACCAGATCCAAACCAGGACTAAACCAGGTCTAAACCAGATCCAAACCAGGACTAAACCAGGACTAAACCAGGTCCAAACCAGGACTAAACCAGGACTAAACCAGGTCCAAACCAGGACTAAACCAGGTCTAAACCAGGTATAAACCAGGACAAAACCAGGTCTAAAGCAGATCCAAACCAGGACTAAACCAGGACTAAACCAGGTCCAAACCAGGACTAAACCAGGTCTAAACCAGGTCTAAACCAGGACTGAACCAGGACTAAACCAGATCTAAACCAGGACTAAACCAGGACTAAACCAGGTCTAAACCAGGACTAAACCAGATCTAAACCAGATCCAAACCAGGACTAAACCAGGACTAAACCAGGACTAAACCAGGACTAAACCAGGACTAACCAGGTCCAAACCAGGACTAAACCAGGACTAAACCAGGACTAAACCAGGACTAAACCAGGACTAACCAGGTCCAAACCAGGACTAAACCAGATCCAAACCAGGACTAAACCAGGTCTAAACCAGGTCTAAACCAGGACTGAACCAGGTCTAAACCAGGACTAAACCAGGACAAAACCAGGTCTAAACCAGGTCTAAACCAGGACTAAACCAGGTCTAAACCAGATCCAAACCAGGACTAAACCAGGACTAAACCAGGTCAAAAACCAGGACTAAACCAGGACTAAACCAGGTCCAAACCAGGTCTAAACCAAGTCTAAACCAGGACTAAACCAGGACTAAACCAGGTCTAAACCAGATCCAAACCAGGACTAAACCAGGTCTAAACCAGGTCTAAACCAGGTCTAAACCAGGACTAAACCAGGTCTAAACCAGATCCAAACCAGGACTAGACCAGGACTAAACCAGGTCCAAACCAGGACTAAACCAGGTCTAAACCAGGTCTAAACCAGGACTGAACCAGAACTAAACCAGGTCTAAACCAGGTCTATACCAGGTCTAAACCAGGACTAAACCAGGACTAAACCAGGTCTAAACCAGGACTAAACCAGGACAAAACCAGGTCTAAACCAGATCCAAACCAGGACTAAACCAGGTCTAAACCAGATCCAAACCAGGACTAAACCAGAACTAAACCAGGTCTAAACCAGGACTAAACCAGGACTAAACCAGGTCTAAACCAGATCCAAACCAGGACTAAACCAGGTCTAAACCAGATCCATACCAGGACTAAACCAGAACTAAACCAGGTCTAAACCAGGACTAAACCAGGACTAAACCAGGTCTAAACCAGATCCAAACCAGGACTAAACCAGGACTAAACCAGGTCCAAACCAGGACTAAACCAGGTCTAAACCAGGTCTAAACCAGGACTAAACCAGGTCTAAACCAGATCCAAACCAGGACTAAACCAGGACTAAACCAGGTCCAAACCAGGACTAAACCAGGTCTAAACCAGGTCTAAACCAGGACTAAACCAGGTCTAAACCAGGACTAAACCAGGACTAAACCAGGTCCAAACCAGGACTAAACCAGGACTAAACCAGGTCCAAACCAGGACTAAACCAGGTCTAAACCAGGTCTAAACCAGGACTAAACCAGGACTAAACCAGGTCTAAACCAGGTCTAAACCAGGACTAAACCAGGTCTAAACCAGGTCTAAACCAGGACTAAACCAGGACAAAACCAGGTCTAAACCAGGTCTAAACCAGGACTAAACCAGGTCTAAACCAGATCCAAACCAGGACTAAACCAGGTCTAAACCAGGTCCAAACCAGGACTAAACCAGGACTAAACCAGGTCCAAACCAGGACTAAACCAGGTCTAAACCAGGTCTAAACCAGGACTAAACCAGGTCTAAACCAGATCCAAACCAGGACTAAACCAGGACTAAACCAGGTCCAAACCAGGACTAAACCAGGTCTAAACCAGGTCTAAACCAGGACTGAACCAGGACTAAACCAGGTCTAAACCAGGTCTAAACCAGGACTAAACCAGGACTAAACCAGGTCTAAACCAGGACTAAACCAGGACAAAACCAGGTATAAACCAGGTCTAAACCAGGACTAAACCAGGTCTAAACCAGATCCAAACCAGGACTAAACCAGGTCTAAACCAGATCCAAACCAGGACTAAACCAGGACTAAACCAGGTCCAAACCAGGACTAAACCAGGACTAAACCAGGTCCAAACCAGGACTAAACCAGGTCTAAACCAGGTATAAACCAGGACAAAACCAGGTCTAAAGCAGATCCAAACCAGGACTAAACCAGGACTAAACCAGGTCCAAACCAGGACTAAACCAGGTCTAAACCAGGTCTAAACCAGGACTGAACCAGGACTAAACCAGATCTAAACCAGGACTAAACCAGGACTAAACCAGGTCTAAACCAGGACTAAACCAGATCTAAACCAGATCCAAACCAGGACTAAACCAGGACTAAACCAGGACTAAACCAGGACTAAACCAGGACTAACCAGGTCCAAACCAGGACTAAACCAGGACTAAACCAGGACTAAACCAGGACTAAACCAGGACTAACCAGGTCCAAACCAGGACTAAACCAGATCCAAACCAGGACTAAACCAGGTCTAAACCAGGTCTAAACCAGGACTGAACCAGGTCTAAACCAGGACTAAACCAGGACAAAACCAGGTCTAAACCAGGTCTAAACCAGGACTAAACCAGGTCTAAACCAGATCCAAACCAGGACTAAACCAGGTCTAAACCAGATCCAAACCAGGACTAAACCAGGACTAAACCAGGTCCAAACCAGGACTAAACCAGGTCTAAACCAGGTCTAAACCAGGACTAAACCAGGTCTAAACCAGATCCAAACCAGGACTAAACAGGACTAAACCAGGTCCAAACCAGGACTAAACCAGGTCTAAACCAGGTCTAAACCAGGACTGAACCAGGACTAAACCAGGTCTAAACCAGGTCTAAACCAGGACTAAACCAGGACTAAACCAGGTCTAAACCAGGACTAAACCAGGACAAAACCAGGTCTAAACCAGGTCTAAACCAGGACTAAACCAGGTCTAAACCAGATCCAAACCAGGACTAAACCAGGTCTAAACCAGATCCAAACCAGGACTAAACCAGGACTAAACCAGGTCCAAACCAGGACTAAACCAGGACTAAACCAGGTCCAAACCAGGACTAAACCAGGTCTAAACCAGGTATAAACCAGGACAAAACCAGGTCTAAAGCAGATCCAAACCAGGACTAAACCAGGACTAAACCAGGTCCAAACCAGGTCCAAACCAGGACTAAACCAGGTCTAAACCAGGTCTAAACCAGGTCTAAACCAGGACTGAACCAGGACTAAACCAGATCTAAACCAGGACTAAACCAGGACTAAACCAGGTCTAAACCAGGACTAAACCAGGACAAAACCAGGTCTAAACCAGGACTAAACCAGGTCTAAACCAGATCCAAACCAGGACTAAACCAGGACTAAACCAGGACTAAACCAGGACTAAACCAGGACTAACCAGGTCCAAACCAGGACTAAACCAGGTCCAAACCAGGACTAAACCAGGACTAAACCAGGTCTAAACCAGGCCCAAACCAGGACTAAACCAGGTCTAAACCAGGACTAACCAGGTCTAAACCAGGACTAAACCAGGTCTAAACCAGGTCTAAACCAGGACTAAACCAGGTCTAAACCAGGACTAACCAGGTCTAAACCAGGACTAAACCAGGACTAAACCAGGTCTACCCCAGGTCTAAACCAGGACTAAACCAGGTCTAATCCAGATCCAAACCAGGACTAAACCAGGACTAAACCAGGTCCAAACCAGGACTAAACCAGGTCTATCCCAGGTCTAAACCAGGACTGAACCAGGACTAAACCAGGTCTAAACCAGGTCTAAACCAGGACTAAACCAGGACTAAACCAGGTCTAAACCAGGACTAAACCAGGACAAAACCAGGTCTAAACCAGGTCTAAACCAGGACTAAACCAGGTCTAAACCAGATCCAAACCAGGACTAAACCAGGTCTAAACCAGATCCAAACCAGGACTAAACCAGGACTAAACCAGGTCCAAACCAGGACTAAACCAGGTCTAAACCAGGTCTAAACCAGGACTAAACCAGGTCTAAACCAGATCCAAACCAGGACTAAACCAGGACTAAACCAGGTCCAAACCAGGACTAAACCAGGTCTAAACCAGGTCTAAACCAGGACTGAACCAGGACTAAACCAGGTCTAAACCAGGTCTAAACCAGGACTAAACCAGGACTAAACCAGGTCTAAACCAGGACTAAACCAGGACAAAACCAGGTCTAAACCAGGTCTAAACCAGGACTAAACCAGGTCTAAACCAGATCCAAACCAGGACTAAACCAGGTCTAAACCAGATCCAAACCAGGACTAAACCAGGACTAAACCAGGTCCAAACCAGGACTAAACCAGGACTAAACCAGGTCCAAACCAGGACTAAACCAGGTCTAAACCAGGTATAAACCAGGACAAAACCAGGTCTAAAGCAGATCCAAACCAGGACTAAACCAGGACTAAACCAGGTCCAAACCAGGACTAAACCAGGTCTAAACCAGGTCTAAACCAGGTCTAAACCAGGACTGAACCAGGACTAAACCAGATCTAAACCAGGACTAAACCAGGACTAAACCAGGTCTAAACCAGGACTAAACCAGGACAAAACCAGGTCTAAACCAGGACTAAACCAGGTCTAAACCAGATCCAAACCAGGACTAAACCAGGACTAAACCAGGACTAAACCAGGACTAAACCAGGACTAAACCAGGACTAAACCAGGACTAACCAGGTCCAAACCAGGACTAAACCAGGTCCAAACCAGGACTAAACCAGGACTAAACCAGGTCTAAACCAGGCCCAAACCAGGACTAAACCAGGTCTAAACCAGGACTAACCAGGTCTAAACCAGGACTAAACCAGGTCTAAACCAGGTCTAAACCAGGACTAAACCAGGTCTAAACCAGGACTAACCAGGTCTAAACCAGGACTAAACCAGGACTAAACCAGGTCTAAACCAGGACTAAACCAGGACTAAACCAGGACTAAACCAGGTCTAAACCAGGACTAAACCAGGACTAAACCAGGTCTAAACCAGGTCCAAACCAGGACTAAACCAGGACTAAACCAGGTCTAAACCAGGACTTAACCAGGTCTAAACCAGGCCCAAACCAGGACTAAACCAGGTCTAAACCAGGACTAACCAGGTCTAAACCAGGACTAAACCAGGTCTAAACCAGGTCTAAACCAGGACTAAACCAGGTCTAAACCAGGACTAAACCAGGACTAAACCAGGACTAAACCAGGTCTAAACCAGGACTAAACCAGGACTAAACCAGGTCTAAACCAGGTCCAAACCAGGACTAAACCAGGACTAAACCAGGTCTAAACCAGGCCTCCCTGAGCTCTGAAGAAGGCTCCACATGTTCATGAGTAAAATCCCAAACAAAGACAATAACACAATTGTCGTTCTGTGACTTTTGTCATGTTGAGGGAACAAATCCTCTAAATTACTCTGACTTATTAAATTATTAAATATCTAACCTCGTGCTCTTTTCTTCTCACTTTAGAGCCCCATTTGACTCAACAAAAAACTGTGCTGCCCTCTAGTGGTGATGCAACAGCTACACATGTAAGTCTGAGGTCACTTAAAGGCGCAGTGAGTGTCACTGCAACGACCCTGTGCCCTTACTGTGAGCCGGCTCACCTCTCCACAGACCTGACTCCTGCTGCTTTTTACCATGGAAACCTTGTACCTTTCACTGTCATATTGCAGTTTGTCGTGAAACCGATTTAATGCCGTGAAGAGGAGCTTTTAACATTCTATTTCCGTGGACAGAAAGTGACACAGTAACATTTGTACTTTTTCTTTGACTTCACTGCATTTGAGAGCAGGATTCTGTACTTTCTACTGCACCACAATGTTTTAGCTGGACTGAAAAGTGACCGTCACGTTCATGGGGACATTCTGCTTCTTCTAGATCTAATAATCGAACAAGAATATATAAATAAATATAAGATAAGATAACCTTTACTTGTCCCACAATGGGGGAATTCCAGGGTTGCATCACAGATTAGATACAGAAGTAAATAATAAAGAAAAACCTCTTATAAAAAAAAAACTCTTATACTCTAAAATAACACTCTTACAGCTGTTACATAGACAGAAATTATTGCACCAGGATGATTGACATTATGTCACAGTATTGCAAGTGAGCATAACAGTATTGCACATGATTATGACAGTGTTGTACATGATTATAACAGTATTGCACATGACAGTATTGCACATGAGTGTGACAGTATTGCACATGACAGTATTGCACTTCAGTATGACAGTATTGCACATGATTATGACAGTATTGCACATGACAGTATTGCACATGATTATGACAGTATTGCATATGACAGTATTGCACATGATTATGACAGTATTCCACATGATTATAACAGTATTACATATGACAGTATTACACATGACAGTGACAGTATTGCACACGATTATAACAGTATTACACATGACAGTATTGCACATGATTATGACAGTATTGCACATGATTATAATAGTATTACACATGACAGTATTGCACATGATTATAACAGTATTACACATGACAGTATTGCACATGATTATGACAGTATTGTACATGACAGTATTGCACATGATAATATTGCACATGACAGTATTGCACATGAGTATAACAGTATTGCACATGACAGTATTGCACAGGGCTAACTCATCTCTCGGACCTTCTGCTGCAGCAGCAGAAGGAGAGACCTGTGAAACGTCTCCTTCACACAGCGAGGGTGGATCAGTCTCTCATTGAAGCTGCTCTCCAGAGCGGACAGAGTGTCCTGCAGGGGGCGACACTCATGGTCCAGCATAGATGTGAGTTTAGCCAGGACCCTTCTGTCCCCCACCTCCTGCACCGAGTCCAGAGCACAGCCCAGGACGGAGCTTTGTCCAGCTTCTTCCTCTCCCTCTCTGTGATGCTGCTGCTCCAGCAGGCCACACCTACAGGAGCTGATGTCACCACAGAGTCATAGAAGGTCTTCAGGAGTGGCCCTGTCACTCCAAAAGACCTGAGTCTCCTCAGGAGGTAGAGCCAGCTCTGGCTCTTTCTGTACAGTCTGTGTCATGAGTCAGGTCCAGTTTGTGGTCCACATGAACACTCTGGTGTTAGTCCACTCTCTCATGCGAGAAACGTCTGAAAAACAAGTTTGACAAGTTTTTCTGTGTTGTGTTTTCATATCAAAAAGAGGCATTTGACCTGTAAAAACAGACAGAATTGCACTTATTTGGGACATTTAAATCTGAAAAATGGACAAAGTCGGGAATATTAGATGCAATAAATGTACATAATGTAATAAATGTACAGAGGGGATTTTGGATTTCTTATTTAGTTTTTGAATAAACTCAAGCTGAAAGAAAATTGGCCTAATTTTTGGGAATTAAAAAATTATGCTTGGAATCCAATATCAACAAATCCTTCAGTACAAGTTGTCAAAACCTTGTTGAGTGCAGGATTATAAAGTTCTGTGTGTGTAGGAGCTTAAGATCTTTATGTCTGTGAGAGCAAACGGCCTCTGAATTTACAGAGATTACAGAAATATATGAAATAATAAAAGTACTTTAGGAGCAGATTGTATTGTTCTTCTGTGGTGACAACATTTCGTTTGACCTGCAGCGTCTTGCCTCAACTATATTTTATGTAATACTTTCGAAGAAAAAGAGCTCTGGAATAAAGTCTAAAGAATAAAGTCTGGCGGTAATGCAACACTTGGATGCCAACCGCCATAAAACAACAACAACAACAACAACTTTTTCTCAAGATACTTTCTGTACTTCAGTAACAAATGACGTAATAAAAGTATAATACATGATTTGTTGCCTCAGTTCTTCATCAAACCTCACAAATGTAAAGCTCTTTGTTGTTTTAGAAGTTCTTTAGGACAAACTGCAGTGTATGACATGCGTCCGCAGCCAGCAGGGGGCGCTTTGCTGCACATAATGGTCTTCGTGGGCCTCGTGTCGTCTCTGTCCTGTCCGTCTCTTTCGGGACATTTTGCCTCCGTCAAACAAACACACACATGTCCAAACTCGACGCCCCTCCGTGATCTGAACCGTAAAAACGACACGAGCCGCGTGTGTTTGTGCGCCCGCCGCTCCCCGGTGACCTCACCGTGTTTATTTATCATTCAACATCCGTGTTTTTACCGTGACACGTCCGTGTCTGTCCCCCTGTCTGTCCCGGTGTCTGTGTCCCCCCGTGTCTGTCCCCCTGTCTCTCCCGGTGTCTGTGTCCCCCCGTGTCTGTCCCCCTGTCTGTCTCGGTGTCTGTGTCCCCCCGTGTCTGTCCCCCTGTCTGTCTCGGTGTCTGTGTCCCCCCGTGTCTGTCCCCCTGTCTGTCTCGGTGTCTGTGTCCCCCCCGTGTCTGTGTCCCCCGTGTGTCAGTCCCCCTGTGTCTGTCCCCCCGGTGTCTGAGTCAACTTTAAACCCCAAATGATCCGAATGACGCGTGCGTTTGTCTCGCGTGACGTGAGGCGTGATAATAACGTGTTTATAACGTCTGCTCCGGTCACGCGCTTTGAGCTGCTCGATCCACGCGCGAGTCAAAGGTGTTTCCGTGACTTTAGTTTGTGATGAATAAAGTGTGAAAAGCCTGTTCTGAGTCGAGACTCATTATTATAAGAATAAAGTCTGTGAATGTGGATGACGTGACCGTGTCGGGCTCGTGAGGCTCGTGGCCTCTCTCCTCCTGGAGGAGGCAGACTCCATTTTGAAGCGCAGTTGCGCAGCCAGAAAAAAACAGAATCACATTTAATTGAAAGTGTTTTGGAGCGAGAGTCACTGCGGCCTGAGGCTGGTCACGCACTGGTCACGCACGTCACGCTCGTGAGTTCTTGTTTTTCTCTCTGTGGAGCATTAGTGCGCGCGTCCAAAGTCCGGCCCGCGGGCCAAAGAGAGCCGCTGGATTGAGGATAAGACAGTTGTTGGTTCATAATTCTTTGGACACTAATGGGACAGGATGTGGTCAGCGAGGCCATAAATGGCTGCCAAGTCTCTTAACTGTGCCCCAGGGCAGCTGTGGCTGTGCCACACCTGAGGGAGGAGTGAGAAGGCCTAAAGTAGAAGTAAATGGAGCTTGACAAACATCTGACCACAAGAGTCTGGACAGGTTTAAGGTCAGTATTGGTTCATAATCATAAATATAACAGAAAATAATGATTGTGCTCTATAAAGACACTTTGATTGACTGAATAATAATAATAATAATAATAATGCATTAGATTTATATTGTGCTGTTCTAGACACTTAAAGTGTTCCACGTGCAGTGTTGCTAAGATACGATCATAGCCACAGATGCCCTGGGGCAGACTGCCCGAATAGAGGCCCCTCCCCCCACCACCAACAGCCTGCTTGTACCTCTGTACCTCATATTTACATAAATAAATGATTCCTTCAGGTGTCATTTGGCGAGCACTCTGGCCACACAGCAGGAAAGTCACAGACTGGGCCTTTCTGTGAGGAGTTTGTATCAATCTCCATGGTTACCTCCATCAACAACATGAACCAGAATCAAAAGGCTTCTCGGCGTCCAGACTTATTATTACAGCTTTGTTTAGTTGTGTTTGTATTTGGCTCATTCTGTGTGAAGATCGTCTTATGTCGTCTCGTGTTGTCGTTTGCTCATGAATCCTGTCTGATCATCGTGGATCAAGTTTGGGAGGATTTGTTCCATTCTTTTGGACATAATTGAGGTGTATAAACAATACTCCACATTCAGAATGGAGATAGGTCTTTGTGAGGCAGTCTTTCCCCTCTTTAGGTGTTTAGGATATGATGGCTTCCTTCAAACTCTGAGGAATCTGAGCTTTTTTAGCTCCTGTCACTCCACACTTGTTTTTTTAGTCTTTTGATTGCACTTTTAATTTCAGTAGTTGTTATTTCATCACCTAATTTTTAGTTTTGCTCTTCGGTCATGGCAGGTCACAATATATTGTATTTATTATTTATTCTTATTTTTTGTAGAAGGATTCAAACAATTTTATTTGGTCTAAAATTACGTTATTCTGTCCATCTCATATTTTTAAAATGGTTCTTTCTGCCTGTTGCTTTCTAATCTTCGAAGCTAATAATTGTGTGAGTTTCAAAACTGCTTTCATAATATGTTTCTTTGGTGAAAAAACTTTTTTTAATTATTTCCTGTGAGGTCAGGTCATTCATCTCACCTCTTTTTAATTACATAGTAGAAAAAGCTTCAGTTGTAGTCATTGTCAATAAAAGAATTTAGATCTCGATCTAAATTCTTTTATTGACAATGACTCTTGGATGAGAGTCGAAACGTCTATTTTTCAAACTGAGTCCAGATGACTACAACTGAAGCTTTTTCTACTATGGAACACGCCTGGACGAATGAGGGATTACACCGACATATTTCTTTTTAATTACCTGCAGCATTGATTGATTGTTTTCAGCATGTTTACTTTCCAGAATCTTTAGTTTGTTCTGTAAATCGTTTAATTTTGTCTTCCTTTGTTTCTTTTTGGCCAAGGCGACAGCAATAACTCTGCCCCTCAAAGCGGCCTTAGCTGCATCTCATAGAATGAGAATTTGTCGTTCTACAAACGTCTCAATGTCGTTTGTCATCATTTTGACAAATTGTGGGTCATTGAGTCGACGAGCATTAAATCTCCAAAGTGTGTTTTTGTTTCTGTTCCAGATCCACAGTGATGTAACAGGAGCGTGTTGTACCTGTGTCTGCCTCTGTAACTCTGGACCTATCGTTAAAAAAAAAAGTAGTTTATTCTAGAATACTCCATCCATCCATCCATCTTCTGCCGCTTTATCCGGGGCCGGGTCGCGGAGGCAGCAGTCTGAGCAGGGACTCCCAGACCTCCTCCTCCCCAGACACTTCCTCTAACTCCTCCGGGGGGATCCCGAGGCGTTCCCAGGCCAGCCGAGAGACATAGTCTCTCCAGCGTGTCCTGGGTCTTCCCCGGGCCTCTTCCCGGTGGGACATGCCTGAAACACCTCCCGAAGGAGGCGCCCAGGAGGCATCCGGAACAGATGCCCGAGCCACCTCAGCTGGCTCCTCTCGACGTGGAGGAGCAGCGGCTCTACTCCGAGCTCCCCCCGTGTGGCCGAGCACCTCACCTTATCTCTAAGGGAGCGCCCAGCCACACGGCGGAGGAAACTCATTTCGACCGCTTGTATCCGCGATCTTCTAGAATACTGTACTTTTCAAACTTTAAGCCGCACATTTTTTCCCATGCTTCAAACCCTGCAGTGCGTCTAATTTATAGATTTTGACCGGCAAACGGCCAGCAGGGGGCCATCTGGCAGGAAGCGCAAGCGTTTGACACGCTGTAGAAGCACTGGGGGACAGGTCGTTTTTTCTATAGTTTAAGCTTCAAAACACTTTTTTATTACAATCCAACTCATATTCACTGAGACATTGGTGGCGCAGACCTCGGGTGACCCCCGGTTCAAAAGATGCATCACGTGTAGTACATGTGTACATATCTCATGTTCAGGGCCGGCCCAAGCCTTCAGGGGGCCCTAAGCGAAAACATTTTTGGGGGCCCCTCACCACGTCATCAGAATCAGTTTTATTGCCATTGTCAGTAAACAATTCACATATGGGAACTTTCTTCAACGCAAACAAAGCGCACCAAAACTCCAGGGCATCTGTTTGCCAGTTAGTTTATTCTCAACACCTCACAAGCTCAAATATTGCTAACTTAAATCCCACAATGCAACTTGGTATTCCGCTGACATCACCTCTACTCCCTGTACAAATAACACACGTCCCAGATACGTTTTTGGGCGTTAAGGGTCGACAGCCACATTAGCAGTTTAAATTAATGAACAGGGGGGGTCTGGGGGAGATTTTCAGACCTTTTTGGGTCTTCTGCTGCATTTTAATGTGATCCAGCCGGCTAAAATAAGAGTAAAAAGTTGAGGTTGTAATGCTATAAAATGATGATGTGATGAAACTGTGCCAGGAGAAAATGACTAAAGCCAGTTATTAATACATTAGTGTACTTAATTACTCAATACAATATTGGCTATGAAAAATAAGTATGATCAAATTGATTCATTTTAACTGAAAATGTAAAAGTAATAGTTATCCTTACTAATTTATCTTTTACAGCTCCCAACTGTTCCTTCTTGCTAAAGTGACAAAACAAGTTATATTAAATTAAACAAATGGCATAAGCATTGCTTGATTAACAATTAACACTGATAAAACTAGACAGTGCAAAAATGTTATTCCCAGAGAATGAACAGAACGTGAAGTGAAGGTCCAAGCTTAGCTATAGTGAAGAGACTGCATTTCTGCAGCTTTGCCACTTTTGTATAAAAATATATAGTATTATTCTATAACAGACGTAATCATAATATGTCTGGTTATTTTTCACTATCAATTTATTATAATTTATAACAAATAGTCTAATGATGATTTTTAAATACATGTAAATGTTTTATTGCTCTATTAAAAGTGAATTACAATATAAATGTTTGTTCTGATCAGAACGTCACACACTGGACTCCTGCATGAAACAATGCTGCGATGTGATTGGCTGATGGACCTTAAATGCATAAACCTTTACGTTCCTCTCATTCCACGTTAAGAAGTCAAAGTAAAACAGACATCACGAGTCACGATTGATCTCACACATGGTGATGTGAGAGAGAGGGGACGCAAACTCAAACCCGCTCATCTCTGACTGAGGCTGCACAGGGGCCCGGGACAGGGGCCCGGGACAGGGGCCGCACACTGTTCACTCCAAAGTCTCACGTCAGAGGTTCTGGACGAGACGGCGCTCGTCCGGACCGGATCTCCGCCTCTTAGTGACCCGGGCCATAGAGGCCCCTCACCGGCCTCACCTGCAGCTCACACGGGCTGGTGTAAATGTGAAGCTTATTATCTTTCATTCAGACACATATTATGCGCGGTGCAGAGCTCTCGTCGCCTCCAGCCTGAGCGAACTAACGTGACAGAATCGTGTTGTTTCAAACAGCAGCATTAACCGTCTCTTTGTAAGAGAAGTTCAATACCTGGAGAGTGTTGTTGAGTTTGCAGTTTCTTTACATCGTCAAGAAGTTTCTTCTTTCGTTTTTCGGCATCGGGGGGATATATTCCTCTGGACATGAGGACCACGCAGGGACCACGTTCTGTTGTGTTTATGTTTTGCTCTCGTTCTGCTCGCGCACATTGAAGTTGCCCAATCAGCGCAGGTTTGGTGTCTTGGTTGCCAGATTGTCATTACAAATAAACGCGGTTTGTGCCTTATATGTTACCGCTGTGTGTCGCTGCCGCGCCAGCAGCGCTACTACACTAGTGGCGCATGCTGCGCTTGCACTTCGCATAAAACGGGTTGCCAGATTGGGGGCCCTATTAACGCCTCGGCCCCTACGCGGCTGCTTAGTTCGCTTATAGGCTGGGCCGGCCCTGCTCATGTTACAACGTGGGCACCTGCGGTTTATTGACAGGTGTGGCCGTAAGTGGACAAATTATTTTTTCTTGTATATCGTGTACATGGCTTTTATTCAGGAGCGCTGTACAGCCAGAAATGTATGGTCAATTCAATTCAATTCATTTTTGTAACGCCAAAAATCATAACAGCCGTTGTCTCAGAGGGCAAATCATCTTATGTGGGTTGGAAAAAATTGTATATTGGCAACATTAGGATTAATCCCTCTCCAGATGTCAATCAGCCCTACATTATGTATAAATTTCCCAAATGTATTATTTATAGATTGATTTGTGAGCTTCAGACATCCAGTGTCTGCTGAACCACCACAGACGAGGGTTCCCTTAGAGTGGTTTGCGATCAGATCCACAAACTTCAGTGTAGAAAGTGAGGTCAGAATGGAGATAGGTCTTTGTGAGACACGTTGTAGAAGCGTGTCTCACAAAGACCTACACATGCTCACCAGGGGGAGCATGTGTATGCTCCCCCTGGTGGAGCATACACATTTATCAAAGTAAACACACTTCCATTAATAGTTCCTTTGACACTTACAAATCTGCCATCTTTGTCTTTGTGTTCAAAACTCTTGTTGTTGTTCTCTGTTCAAAGTCTCTGTTCAAAGTCTATTTTGGTTGAGATCAATATGGCCACACCTCTCTTACATTTGCCCTTTTATGAGGATTATTTAACTTATAGTCAATTCTTAATGTTATAGGTGCAATGGCCGATTTTTTGGCACCAAATCTGAGTCTCATTTCCTCGTGGCGTGGACAGCCGATTAGTCCTGCCACGTATCAATCATAGAACGCACCTACTGCTCACCTGCAGCTGCGTGCGGCTCGCCCCCAGGAGAGCAGCACATTTCCTCGTGGCTAAGCGCATTGATCTATCATAATATAGTTCCCTCAGGGTACAGGACAAAAATAAGTCAGAGAAAGTCAGTTCGAGCTCAGAAGAGACGGAAATCTACAGGAGACGAGAGATGAGACGATCCGTCGCGCTAATAAACAACGCACTTTGCTTTTTTGTGAGTCCGCATGGGTGGAGTGCGCATGAGCACTTCCGCCTGAGTTCTCAAATCGGCGAAAAATCGTCCATGACGCCTTTAAATGGGTTTCTTGTTGTCATATAATATATTTTTTCTTTTCTTATATTTGTCAATATCTTTGCCCTCTTAATTAGACCCAATATGCCATAACATGAGTAGAGTTTTCAGACATGTTAAAATCATTCTTGTAAATTTGCTTTTGTTACACAGCTCTCTGGTTGAACACAACACACAAACACAACACACAAACACAACACGCAAACACAACACACAAACATAGGAACAACAACAAAGTACAAACCAAAAAAGCTGCTGAAAAGAAGGATCAAGGAATGCTACAGGAAATTAAAAAGACACGGCTGCTGAAATAACAACTACTGAAATTCAAAGTACAATCAAAAGACTAAAAAACAACAAATCTTGGGGAGTGATGGGTTCACCTCAGAGTGGTAAAAAGCTCTAAAACACACACTTACTGCTCTGCTTTTATCAACTTTTAACTGGGCCCTTAAAGCTCAGATCCCTCTGAGTTTGAAGGAAGCCATCATATCCTTAACCCCTAAAGAGGGGAAGGACCGACTCGACTGTGCCTCACATAGACCTCTCTCCATTCTGAATGTGGACTATTGTATATATGTAACAAATACTCCCAAACTTTATTCACGATGATCAGACAGGATTTATTACCAAACGACAAACACAAGAGACGACATAAGACGATATTTACACATAATGAGTCAAATACAAAAACAACTGCATAATTAAAGCCGCAAGCGGCATCCAACGGCCCTCGCGGGCTGCCGGCCTTCCGACTCTGCTCTCTGCATTTTACAGAGATGGCGCTAACGTAATTGTCTAAGACAGCGACACATTGTACATGTTCAATGCTGTGCTTAACCAGTGCAAATGAACACAAATGTGGGTCGAATGTGCGGCTCCAGCGCACAGAGACCGTGACACTTGGAATAAAAATATGGATAACTTTTGATGCTCCGCTTGTGTAGATGATTTTCCCAAAATATGAGCTTGATCGAGCTATTGCCCACAGAGGAGTTCATTAAAGTGTGAAGCATAAATGTGAACATTTCAAGGATTTGGCGTTTTTCCCATTCGTGACATATATTTGCGGCTCTACCGCACAGAGACCCTAGTACTTAAAATCAAAATATGGATAACTTTTGATGCCCCGCTTGTGTAGATGATTCTCCCCAAATATGAACTTGATCGGGTATTCGCCCTAGGAGGAGTTTGTTAAAGTGTGAAGCGTAAAAATGTGGTCATTTTAGAGATTTTGCGGTTTCCCCATAGGGATAACATGGGATGTTTCTGTCATCGCTACGGCTACGCTTTACCAAATATGACTTTGGGGATGGCAAATGACAATTGTGTGCAAAATATCATGTCATTTGGAAAAAACTCTTGTTTATAGGCCACTCTGAAAGCCAAATAGTCCAAATTCTGCGAAAAGTTTGCGGCTCAGCTGCACAGAGACCGTAAATGTTATCCATAAAATTTGAATAACTTTAGATGCCCCACTTGTCTAGAGGACGTACACCGATTTTGAGATTGGTGGGCCAAACGCACTAGGAGGAGTTTGTTAAAGTGTGAAGCGTAAATGTGAACATTTCAAGGATTTGGCGTTTTTCCCATTTGTGACAGTATATTTGCAGCTCCACGGCACAGAGACCGTACCACTTAAAATCAAAATATGGATAACTTTTGATGCCCCGTTTGTGTAGATGATTTTCCCCAAATATGAGTTTGATCGGACAATCGCCCTAGGAGGAGTTTGTCAAAGTGTGAAGCGTAAAAATGTGGTGATTTGAGCGATTTTGCGATTTTCCCATAAGGATAACATGGGATGTTTCTGTCATCGCTACGGTTACGCTGTACAAAATATGACTTTGGCTCTTATACTTGTATGATCAGGATGGCAAATTAGAATTTAGTGCAAAATTTCATGTCATTTGGAAAAACTCTATTGTTTATAGGCCACTCTGAAGGCCAAATAGTCAGAATTCTGGGAAACGTTTGCGGCTCCGTCGCACAGAGACCGTAAAAGTTATCCTTAAAATTTGGATAACTTTAGATGCACCACTTGTCTAGGGGACGTACACCGATTTTGAGGTTGGTGGGCAAAACGCACTAGGAGGAGTTCGTTAAAGTGTGAAACATAAAAATGTGGATATTTGAGAGATTTTGCGGTTTTCCCATAGGGATAACATGGGAGGTTTCTGTCATCGCTACGACTACGCCGTAAAAAATAAGTTATTTGTCTGATTGGCTTTTTTGATCGGGACGCCAAAATAGAATTTTGGGTAAAGTTTAGAACATTTTGGTAAAACTAATTTTTGACCTTCAATGTTAATTTAAAGTTCACTCTGTAGGGGGCGCTATCGCGCCCATTTCAATTTTGTCATCATAAACTGGTCCAAACTAGAAAGTTTAACAACTGATTCAAATTTGGTCCTAATCGGACTCGTTTTGATCAAATGGGAGCAATTTTTAGATCTGCAATATTCCAAAATAAGTTGTCCAACTTTGCGGCTGCGCCGCACACAGACCGTAAAAGGTATCTCAAAAAATTGGATAACTTTAGATGCCCCACTTGTCCAGAGGACGTACGCCGATTTTGAAGTCGGTGGGCAAAACGCCCTAGGAGGAGTTCGTCAAAGTTTGACGTGAACAAAATGGCTAACACAGCGTGTTTTCATTTTCAAAGGAACATGGCGGCCATAGGGTAAGTCTTGGGGCGTGGCCACAATAATATTTTTTTTTTTGTCCTCACGAGAGAAATGCGTGTCCCAAATTTCGTAGCTTTACGCCAAAGTTGACCTCGGGGCGTCTCCCATAGGCGCAATGTATTTTGACTTTTGTCGGTGGCGCTGTCGCGCCATTTTTTAACGAAAAAAAAAATGGCCCAGAAAAAATCGAATTTTTCGCCGATTCCGGATTTTTGGGCAAAGTTTGGTGAGTTTTTGAGCATGTTCAGGGGGTCAAATTAGAGCTCAAAAAGCAGAAGAACAAGAAAAATAATAATAAAAATAATAATATTTTTAGCAAAAACAATATAGCCGTTTCCACTATAACAACAAATGATACATCGTTTGAAAGCTCTAAGCCTTCCCGATGCCGCCATGGGGTGGAATCATCATTACGAGCGCTTACGCGCTCGTCACTCCCTATTCCGTCGGGATGCCCCGCCCACTCCCCATAGACTTCCATTGATTTGAGCAGATACAAGCATGGCCCATGCCTGCGGCATGGACTCTCGCGTACGGGACGATGCCAGGAGGGTTTTTGGAGGAATGCAGCGCTTCGCGCTGCTGTTGTCAACAATTAGTGAATGGGCTACGCCCATTCACTAATTGTAGACTATTTCTGTCATAGCAGGAGTAAGTATGCATAATCCATGCCTTCGGCATGGGCTAGTTCACTGTACTTGCCAGGGGCCTTCGGCAGCGTTGCGGGAGCAATAGGCCCTCCGCCCTGCTGGGGCTCGGGCCTAATAAGTTTGGACGCTGAGAAAGCTTTTGATTCTGTTCGCTGGACTTATTTATTTATTTACTGCTTAACAAATTTAAAATAGATGATTTAATCATCTTTACGATTGCCCAACATCAAGAATCAAAATGAACGGTCACTTGACAGACTTTAGAGAGAGGAGTAAGACAGGGCTGTGCTTGGTCCCCTCTGTTATTTGCTTTGTACTTGGAACCATTGGCCCAATATATTAGACAATCAGACACAATTTGTGGTGTTTCAGTTGACAGGACAGATGATGTTCTATTATTTCTGACCAAACCAGAATTTCAAAATAAAAAACTTGAATACCCCCCCAGATCTTTAAAGGTCTTACCCATTTAAATGGCAAACGGAGTCCCTCAAATATTTAGGTGTGGTCCTCCATAAAGAACTGTCATTTATCTTAGAGAAAAACTGCACTCACTATAAAGAAAGATATTAATTCTAAATCAAAGGATTGAAACTATAAAAATGAATGTTTTGCCCAGATTTCTCTCTCTGTTCCAGACTCTCCTGATTTCTATCCCCAACTGGCCGTTTGATGATGGAATAAAATAATCTCAGGATTTCTATGGCAAGGCAATAAACCTCAAATCTGATTTAAAACTCTACAATTATCAAAGAAAAAGGAAGCAGGTTTCCCTTTATTTCAGCTCAAATCAAAGCGTTGCTGGTGTGACGCAGAATCTGAAGCTCAATGGTCTCATATTGAGAGTAATGTGGTGCCTGAGGTTCCTGTTCAGGCCTTATATTGAGAGTAATGTGGTGCCAGGGGTTCCTGTACAGGCCTTATATTAAGAGTAATGTGGTGCCTGAGGTTCCTGTTCAGGCCTTATATTGAGAGTAATGTGGTGCCGGGGGTTCCTGTACAGGCCTTATATTAAGAGTAATGTGGTGCCTGAGGTTCCTGTTCAGGCCTTATATTGAGAGTTATGTGGTGCCGGGGGTTCCTGTGCAGGCCTTATATTAAGAGTAATGTGGTGCCTAAGGTTCCTGTTCAGGCCTTATATTGAGAGTAATGTGGTGCCGGGGGTTCCTGTGCAGGCCTTATAGTAAGAGTAATGTGATGCCTGAGGTTCCTGTACAGGCCTTATATTGAGAGTAATGTTGTGCCTGAGGTTCCTGTACAGGCCTTATATTGAGAGTAATGTTGTGCCTGAGGTTCCTGTACTGGCCTTATATTAAGAGTAATGTGGTGCCTGAGGTTCCTGTACAGGCCTTATATTAAGAGTAATGTGGTGCCTGAGGTTCCTGTTCAGGCCTTATATTGAGAGTAATGTGGTGCCGGGGGTTCCTGTACAGGCCTTATATTAAGAGTAATGTGGTGCCTGAGGTTCCTGTTCAGGCCTTATATTGAGAGTAATGTGGTGCGGGGGGTTCCTGTGCAGGCCTTATAGTAAGAGTAATGTGGTGCCTGAGGTTCCTGTACAGGCCTTATATTGAGCGTAATGTGGTGCCTGAGGTTCCTGTGCAGGCCTTATATTAAGAGTAATGTGGTGCCGGGGGTTCCTGTACGGGCCTTGTATTGAGAGTAATGTGGTGCCGGGGGTTCCTGTACAGGCCTTATAGTGAGAGTAATGTGGTGCCTGAGGTTCCTGTACAGGCCTTATATTGAGAGTAATGTGGTGCCTGAGGTTCCTGTACAGGCCTTATATTAAGAGTAATGTTGTGCCTGAGGTTCCTGTACAGGCCTTATAGTGAGAGTAATGTTGTGCCTGAGGTTCCTGTACAGGCCTTATAGTGAGAGTAATGTTGTGCCTGAGGTTCCTGTACAGGTCTTACTGGCACATGAAATGTTACTATGAAGACAGCGTTTTTGCAGTTTTGAACAGGAAGTCAATGAACCTACTTGTATTATTAAGCCGTTTTAGATCAATATTGCAATTTACAATAAAGAAATTGTAAAATGATGATCTACAAATGTTATAGTTCAATAAAAAATACCTGAGGGAAAAACATGATATGTCCCCTTTAATGAGACAGCACGGGCGCCTTTAAATGTCGTTTAAAGTGATTTATTCTCATTTTTCTTCACATATTATCCTTGAGCAAACCGTCTGTGTAACAAAGGTGTTATTTGGTGTGACTTTAAACGCGAGCATCGACAGGGGGCGCTGTTCCGTGGTGCGTCCCTCGGCTGTAGGCCTCGTGTCCCGTGTCTGCGGACATTATATGTATATAAGACCCAAATCTGAATAAAACCACCAAACACTGAGTCGCTTCAGAGTGACACGAGCACGACACGGAGCCACGGCCACGTCACTCCCACGCGCGCCTCATTAACACCGTGACGCGCTCGTTTCTTGCGAATTATAGACCGAGTGTCTCCGCGGCCCGAGCGGCATCTGCGGTGGTTTTAAAGCCCACACCGAGCACGATGTCAAAACAGTCTCACTCGCGTTTTCTCCGCCACAATTCCCGCAACAAATGCCCTCACGCGTCCGAGGCGAGTCCCGAGCGCGTGCCCAAAGCCTTGTGATCATAAAGGGCACTTCATTCTGTGGAATAAACACGCAGTGATCGTGACGAGCCACAGAGGAAGCTGCGCGTGTCTGTCGAGGCTCTGCACGTACACGCACCAGAAACGCGCCAGAAACGCACCAGAAACGCACACCCGCGCGTGGTTTGGACCCGACAGACGTGGACTGGCACGGGTCTGTTGCCTGGCGTGGGCCCCGGGGCGAGGAAAGTTTGCAAAGGGAGCGTTTTAACACTTTGTGGCCTGGGGTTGTGTGTGTGCGTGCGTGTGTGTGTGTGTGTGTGTGTGTGTGTTTTCTATGTTGGAGGACTCCATTTTGAGGGGATGGGTGGTGGACCGTCACCGATGGCTGTGGCACGAGAAACAGAACACGCGCACGCGCGCTCACGCACACATGCACGCACTTCCACACACGCACGCGCGCACACTTCCACGCTCACACGCACACAGATGTCATGATATTGGCACCAGTTCCACGCGTGACTGGAGCGTTTTGAGGTTCAGCTTGGACACGTCACGCTGAAATCTCGTTATTGAGCTTATAATCACGCGCATATGTGACGTAATTGCGCTGTCGCGGGGATCCGTGGATTTGTAGTTGGTTTATTTTGGGTTTCACAAGAAATGTGAAGTATCCCGGGTCCAAAGGGACCCCTGGCCCCCGTGCCGCCGTGGACCGCGCTGGGGCGGGAGCGGCGGCGCGCACTGACGCACCGCAATAAGCCATTCCACGCACGCCGCGGCGGGCAGTGACTTTTGGGACCAAACGGGGGTCGAGAAAAGTGCTTTTATTTGGCTTTTGTCAGTGTGTTCGAGGAGAGCGCAGAGCGGGCTCGCGTCAGGCCGCAGCGGAGGGAGGGCGCACGGAGGCACAGCGCGGGGAGGCGGGGGGAGGCGGGGAGGCGGGGGGGCGTTCACCGGATCGGGCCTAGCAGTAGCGCCGACCGGACTGTCCCCATCCGCTCTCTAAAAGCTGCATTTAGAGCCTGTCCCGGGCCACGATGAGCGCGGCCGGGCTCGTGTCGGCGCAGGCCCACGCGGCAGTGGTAAGTGTGTGCGCCATGTGCGGTTTGCGTGCGTCATTTTGCTGTTGTTTGATGCACGAGCCTCTGCGTCGTTTGCGTCCGGGGGAAAAAGCCCCAAAGGCTCCGCGCGGGGCTGTCAGTCACGCCGAGACGCGGACACAGACGCGGGCCGTGCTGTTTGCGTTTATGCATGTGCTAAATGTGAAGACGCGCGTGTGAGCGGCACGTGCACGCGGCCGGCACACGCACGCGCCGCTGGTCCGTTTTGGCCCCTGGCACTTTGGCGTTGTAAAGTAAAGATGCGGTGGCAGAACGATGTGTTGATGCGGATGCAGAACGCGCACGATGCGGGCTTTTTCCCGTCGCCACGGACACGCGGCGTCACGTTTGTCCAGTTTCCACGATGGTCACCGCGGCCAGGTAAACCAGTGACGTGATGCCGTAACTTTAGCCGCATGTTTATCCTCAATAACGGCGTCATAACAGACATAAAGAGGCGGCAACGATCAAAACAACGATTAATTAAAACATAACCGGTTGTCACCAGCAGGGGGCGAGTAACTATTAATTAAATGATTCATATGAGTATAATTTGAAGGTTTGAACCATTCTGTAAAGTAAATTAATCATATAACCGTGCGAACAAATACAATCTAAATGTAATTATCGCTATTATACTTTAAATTCCCTTCTAGTGATGTAAACGAGCCAATTACAGGCGAACAAAACATCTACAATCTAATGCATTTTCAATGGGAGAGTTAGCGTTAGCCTCCAGATTCAATTGGAGAGTTAGCGTTAGCCTCCAGATTCAATGGGAGAGTAAGCGTTAGCATCCAGATTCAATTGGAGAGTTAGCGTTAGCCTCCAGATTCAATGGGAGAGTAAGCGTTAGCCTCCAGATTAAATTGGAGAGTTAGCATTAGCCTCCAGATTCAATGGGAGAGTTAGCGTTAGCCTCCAGATTCAATGGGAGAGTTAGCATTAGCCTCCAGATTCAATGGGACAGTTAGCGTTAGCCTCCAGATTCAAATGGAGACTTAGCGTCAGCCTCCAGATTCAAATGGGAGCGTTAGCCTCCAGATTCAAATGGGAGCGTTAGCCTCCAAATTCAATGGGAGAGTTAGCGTTAGCCTCCAGAGTCAATGGGAGAGTTAGCGTTAGCCTCCAGATTCAATGGGAGAGTAAACGTTAGCCTCCAGATTCAATGGGAGAGTTAGCGTTAGCCTCCAGATTCAATGGGAGAGTTAGCCTCCAGATTCAATGGGAGAGTTAGCTTTAGCCTCCAGATTCAATGGGAGAGTTAGCATTAGCCTCCAGATTCAATGGGAGAGTTAGCGTTAGCCTCCAGATTCATTTGGAGAGTTAGCATTAGCCTCCAGATTCAATGGGAGAGTTAGCGTTAGCCTCCAGATTCATTTGGAGAGTTAGCATTAGCCTCCAGATTCAATGGGAGAGTTAGCGTTAGCCTCCAGATTCATTTGGAGAGTTAGCATTAGCCTCCAGATTCAATGGGAGAGTTAGCGTTAGCCTCCAAATTCATTTGGAGAGTTAGCATTAGCCTCCAGATTCAATGGGAGAGTTAGCGTTCGCCTCCAGATTCAATGGGAGAGTTAGCTTTAGCCTCCAGATGGGGCAGCTTTGTCGATAGAAATCATTACCAAAAGTTTTTTTAGTTTAACAATTAGCGCAGAAATTAGCATGCATGCTAACAAACACGCTATACATATCTTTAAATCTAATATGTTGGACAAATTGCACCAGAAATGTTGAGGAACACAACAGCTTTACAAAGATATGAATCTTACATAAATAGAACTGCAGTTAGATAGCTACTTGTATTACTCTTTGACAAAAACAATGAACATATAAACAACAATCCTTTGTCTACAAACAATTATTCGGCTGTTTTATTCAAATTAATGCCAGAGAGCATTTAGAAGTACCAGGATGTAAACACGTCACTCCTGGAAATGTTGATTGTGAAAAAAGCCTTGTTTGGTGGAGTTTGCTGTGTTTTATTAACCTGGCTCACATATGATTGACATGTGTCGCACAAAAGCTGTCGGGACGTCCTGACGGATACTTGAATCTGATTGGTCGAAGCGTCACAACAGCGGCACAAGCGGAGAATTCAAACTATCGTTAAATCCAGAGAAAAGAAATGTTCACGTTTGTTTAGGTTTGTCTCAAGTCACAATGCTGCGCTGTGATTGGCCCGCCACAGCGAGGGCGGCTCCAAACCAACAGATGGGCCAAGTGAACTCTCAAGAGCCTCACAAATATCACAGGAATTCATCTGACAGGCCAGATTAATGCTGCTGCGGAACATTTTAAGAGACAACAACAACAACAGCAACAACAATGGGAAATAAGAAAAGAAGGTTTTGGACCCTCCCCCTAAAAATGAAGAAGAACTTTGCTTTACCTGATTATTTAAACACTCTCCACAGATCTGACCTGTAACTCAGCCTGGTGACATAGTTACATACAGCACATTTAAAGATAACGACGACTAAATGATCCATTTAATCTTCTTTTGTCTTATAAAGGAAACATTTATCTCTTTTAACTTATGTTTACATTATATTCATCATTGTTTCCATCAAAAACATTCCTGGAGTTTGTCCTCTTCCTCTGAGCCTCACAAACTGACCTGACCTTTGACCTTAACATCTTTAACAACTGAAACTGAAATCAGAGCTGAACACGTAATGATTTTCTGTTAAATTCATGTCGTTATTATTATATACGGACCTTTACTCATTTATAATGTTTTTTATATTGATTGTTCCAAACGCCTCCAAAGCAAAGGTGTTGAAAATGAGCATTTCTGCTGTAACACACAACGTTTAATCTATGTTTCACTGTCGCCCTCTGAGGAAACTGCTGTTGTGATTTTGAAAAATTGAAATAAATGTAATATGTCTATATTAAATAAATAAATACAAATATAGAGTTGTTTTTAAGTCCATAAATCATCTCCAGACTTGTTCTGCGTAATCTTGACTCAAATTACGTTAATTACAATTGCATACTTAAATTAGCATGCTACTTTTTAAAAATGTGCACTTCGTAATTCCCTCTGCTCCCGGTAGATCAGGGGTGGGCAATTTTTTCCTCCGAGGGCCATATTCGAATCCAGGCAAGTAGCGGAGGGCCGGTCCGCCATCATTGGTGTGAAAAAAAAAAAATCCCAAAAATTAAATATCAAATAAAATATCACTTTTCTGTCAAATATAGGCTATTGAATCTATTATTTAATTTATTTCACGTCATAGGTATTAAGGATACACGTGCAGACAGATGCCTTTTTTTTTTTAAATATTACTTGAACAAGCTTGGCGGGCCGGATTGAAAGGCCCGGATTGAAAGGTGGGCCGTAGTTTGCCCACCCCTGCGGTAGATGAAGTCCTAACACAATTCCTGACGAGGGAACGCCTCACCACTGTAAGTAATGCATTCAGTAAATGCATTATGAGATACTCCACAGTATGTTTGAAGGCCAATTAAAGCTGCAAGCGGCATCCAACGGCCCTCACGACACGCCCTCAGTGTGTGCTTCGGGGGGTATTTTTGCCTAACCAGTAAAATGAACACAATTCTCTGTCAATTTTGCAGCTTCGTCGCACAGAGACTGTAACACTTTAATATTAACTTTAATATACTTTAATATAACTTCTGATGCCCCGCCCCCTGAAGATGATTGTCACAAAATTTAAAGTTGGTTGGGCAAACGCCCAAGAAGGATTTTGTAAAAGTGTCAAGTGTAAAAATTTGGTAATTTTAGAGATTTTGCCATTAGCGGTTTCTGTCATCACTATGGCAACGGTGTACAAAATATCACATAGGTCCAATTTCATTTCTGATTAGGATGGGAAAATATATATTTTTTCAGAAATTCACATAATTCGTAAAAACTATTTTGTTTATGGGTCAAAGACCTAATAGTCTAAATACATACATACACTGTAAACATCTGGATAACGTTTGATGGCCAAGTCAGATTTTGCAATTTTCTCATTAGGATAACCTGGGATGTTTCTCTCATCGCTATGGCTACGCTGTAAAAAAAATATGACACGGGTCTGATTGGCTTTTTTGTTTTCATTTTCAATTGAAGATGGCGGCCATATGGTTAGTCAGGGGGCGTGGCCACTATAATATAATTTATTGTCCTCACGAGAGGAATGTGTGTCCCGAATTTTGTAGCTCTACGACAAAGTTGACATCGTAGCGTCTCCCATGTATTTTCAAATGTATTTTGACTTTTGTCTGATTCTGAATTTTGGGGGGAAATGTGTGAGTTTTTGAGCATGTTCAGGGGGTCAAAATAGAGCTCAAAGAGCTGAAGGGAAAATAAATAAATAAATAATAATAATAACACATTTTTGCAACCGCATATCGTTTGAAAGGTTTCGAGCTTCGCCCATTCACTCATTGTTTACTACTTTTGTCATAGCAGAAGTCAGTGTGCATGTCACATGTCTTTGACAAGGGCTTTTTCACTGGTGCCAGGTGCGACAGGGCGAACTGTCGACGGGGTACCAAACATGCAGGTTAAATAGCCCTGCTGAGGGGCCTAATAATGCACGAGATGCTCTTTCAGGTACTTAGGCTTGAAGTATAACATAAGTGGATCATTTTAGATTTGTGTCATTGTAAACAGCGGTATTGATCTAACAGGAAGTGACCCACCACTTTAGTAACCCAATGATGAGAAAACTGTTGCAACAAGGTTAAAAGCTCATTCAAGTTGATTTTGCATAATACGTCCCCTTTAATGCTGTCGCTTTGGTTGCAGTATCACAAATGGCCACAGGTGGAGCTGACTTGTTTTTAATTTCTGTTCCAGGCTGAACCAGAATGAGCGGGTCGTTCCCTCGCCGTGACTTGTCCGTCATGTCGGCCGCCTCATCCCTCAAACACGCACCCGTCTACGGCTTCACTAAGAGGGACAGCTCGCCTTCCCCCTCCCCGGCCACCTCGTCTTACAGTCCTCTGCGGCGACTGCAGCATCTAACCAGCAGGGTCAGCCAGCCCGAGACGCTCCAACCTCCACGGGAACCCGATCCAAACTGGGAGTGGACACGAAACAAGGAAACTAAAGCGGACAGAAAATGTAATTGGACCGATTGTCACAGCAGGAAATCGTCTAAAGTCCAGGTTCAGGATGATGCTTTTGCGAGTCCCTCTACTGGACACAGACAAAACACGCCACTCGGGAATAATCAAAGCGAAGGCGGCGTGTCAGATAAAAACAACTGCTTTTCAGGTCCTCCCAGTCCGGCTTTTTCCCTCGACAGCAACAGTCCTTTTGCTAACGGATTCCTACACTTTGAGTCTTCGTTATTTGAGGACGACGATGAGGAAAGTAGCGGCAAACCGCCCGACGCCGAGGGGGAGAGAGACTTAGCGGGAAACGGAGAGACGGCGACCCCTGCGCTGGTTGCGAGCGACGCAAATAGAGAGTGCGAGGCTGAGAAGTCGGTAAAGGTCGTGACGCGCTCGCAGTCGACGGGCCAGCGGCGAAGATACTGGGACGGCTCGGATGACGAGGGATGGGAGAGCGACACGGAGCTGTTCCTGTTCGCAGACAGCCCTCTCCGAAACGCACTGGTGAGTGGAGGCTCTAGCGCGAGTTCTGTTCGAGATGTTGTTTAGTCCGATCGCTCTCGGCTCTTTCTGCTTCCTCGTTATGACACGTGTTTTTCCCCCCGTCAGAGCACTCAGAGCAAGTCGCTGGCCCCCGTGAAGTACTTTGAAGGCGAGGTGGTCTGGGCCAAGCTGAGCAGACGCCCCTGGTGGCCATGTGAGGTCACTGCAGACCCGGGTCAGGGGTGTTACCACAAGGAGAAAGGTGTTTCTCAAAATCAATACATCTGATTGATTGTTAGAAATTCCCGTTTTCTAACTTTGAAAATGTCTGGAATTTTGCAACCCTAAATGTGTATATTTACAGTGTTAGTCAAAGTGATGTAACTAAATGCGTGTGCTGAAAATACGTCTTCAGAATACTAGCGTTGAGTAACTGTATCTTCCTCTTTCATTTGATCAATTCAGAATTACTTTCCTAAAATCTAAGGAATACATTGCAGTATTTGATCATGAAATTTAGGCTTCAAATTTGTCTCCATTAGTACGAAAAAGTACCGCTCTTCTAGCGAATGGTTATGAGGTAATCTTAAGTAATCGTGCAACAAACATGATTTTAATCCATCTTGCATTTTTTACACCGTCTCGGCTCAGTTTTAAATGATTCTGGACCGTTGCGACGTCACATGAACACGTTGTTTTGTCACGTCCAGTGCTTCTTGCGTTCTTTCTCACCGTTTGTCGTGTGTTTGTCCCAGAGTCGAGCGACCGTCCCTGCCGCCTGTACTACATCCGCACCTTTGGGGAAAACGCAGAGGAGTCGTGGCTGGAGGATAAGTTCATCCACATTTTTCATGGAGGCTTCCAGTTCGATCAGCTGTACCGGAGCAAAGGGAAACACAAAGACAAGAACAAGAAGAACACTGTAAGGACGAATACACCTCTGTTGCGACTGTTTCACTAGGAATGATCGTGAAGTTGTAGTATTCTATGCAGATTGATGTGAATTTATCAAGAACTAGAGATGAAGGGATAAGGTCTTTTTCTTACGTAGCACCTCAGTCACCTCTCTTCACCTCCATTTCAGATTGCCAAACGTTTCCTGGACTCGTGGAGCTCTTCTGTGGCCGAGGCCGAAGCTCTCCTGGAGCAGAGGTCCGACATGGCGTCCTCCTTCCTCTCCGCCCTCGACGACTTGCCGCCCCGCAGGTCTCGCTCGCCTGAACTCGAAGCACTTCCCGCCTCTTCCGACCTTTCGCCCACAGACCTATCGCACCCGAAAGTCGGATCTATATCGTTTCTGAATGAGTCTTTTCCCACGAGCAAAACAAGCACTTTAACCAAGACTTCAGGAAAGAAAAAGTTAAAAAGCAAATTGAAAACAACTACACCTAACTCTTTGGAACACGACAGTGGAGAATGTCCATATTGTGATCTAGACTCTGTCCCTAAGATCCTCTGTCCGAAAGCACTGGAATGCCAGGCGAAATCTAAAATTTCAGCTTCCACAGACTCTCAAATGTCCACGCGAGACAAAGAGGTAAAAACGCATCAACCTGAGGTCCAAACCGGGCTTTGGTTCAGCAAATCTAGCAAAGACCGTCGACCAAAAACATTACCAGATCGAACTCTTTTCAGTAAAGGCGCGAAAAAGAAGAACTCTTCTTTTGTGGCCTCCAGAAAGTTTGTCAAAGATTGTTCTTTTTCCTCAAATCTATCGTTTAGTTTTGGTGAAAAGGCGTACAAAAGCAAACCAAGTGAAAATGTCATTCTTGAACAACCAGTGCAGCTAAAAGACAAAGTAGAGGAGCCTTTTGGTGCTAAGAAACACTCGGGAGACAGACTTGAAAGCTACGTTGAAGAGAAAACTTCAAGCAACACTACAATGGATGAGTTTAGATTTTCAAATACTTGTTCTCATAATGTAACAACCCCAATAGTAAAAGATTCAAGTCTAGAAAACCTTGAAGTCAAGTCTAAATTGGACGTAGGTCTAGAAGCAAACTCAAATACCAACATCTCTTTGGACGTTAAGAACGACTCGGCAAGCTCCATAACCAGCTCTGTTATTATATCCAGAAGCAGTCGAAATAACAGTTCAAAAAAGTCTTGGAAAAAGTGGAGCTTCCCTGAGAAAAATATAATCTCTGCAATTCAAGAGGAATGTCTAATACCTGGAATAATCTTCGACTGCACAAATCCATTGACAAAGTTCATGAAAGAGGCAGCTTTACTGTCAAAAAATAAAATTCCATTTGTAAAATTAATACGCGAGAATATTCCTGTTGAATCAGAGCAACATTCCAGGCAAACGGTTAGCATAAAGGATCAGTCAAAACAGGTAAAAGATCTGGGACGGCCAATGAGAGAATTGCAACCACAAGCAAAGGACAAGAAAGGAAGATATAAAAAGTCTAAGGGCAAAAAGCAAAAAGCTGGCCGTCCACCAAAGAAGAGAAAAGATGTTTTACAACAAAATGATCATGACAGTTCTGATGAATTGGTTAGCCAGAAAGAGACAAAGCCAACGACTGCTAACGACGCAAAAGAAACTGCGGCGCAATGTTCGGAAAAGCTAAATGCTAATGATGAAGTGAAGTCGGATGAAGTTACAGTCAAATCAGAAGTGAAGGAAGTGAAAAAACGTGGCCGACCTCCCAAACCCAAACGGCCATTGCCAAAACTGACTCATCTGGGATCGACTTTGAGATGTATTGAAAAGTTAAGTCGTCAAGAATTGCTGAACAGTTTGAAAGAAGCAGAGGCTAATGCGGCCAAAGTGTCTGATTCTGAAGGTAAAAACGAAAAGGTTAAAAAGCCAAAAACAGGGCGTCCAGCTAAAAACGCTCCCGAAACGTTGTCTTGTCAAGCTAAACACGTGTCACCACTTGAAGGTTTCGATAGTTCAGAAAAAGCCAAGACAGAAGAGACAAAAAGTGCCGCTGCGCTAGAAGTGAAATTGGCTAAACAATCGGAGAGGTCCAAAAAGCTAAAGGTCGGTCGCCCACCTAAAATAACTCTGAGAACGTCGTCAAAAGAACATCATTTCAACATTTCAATTTTAGAAGCTGTTGAGGATTGTGAGAGCAAGGATATAAATGTATCGAACGACCAAGAAGACACCACATGTCTAAACGTTCAAGAATCGGAAAAGTCAGAAGTTAAAAAGCTGTCTATAGTTGGACGTCCTGCCAGAATCCCCAGAAACGTTTGTGACCATGCAGAGACAAAAAGCTTCACCGACCTAAATGCAAATTTAGAATCAACAATTGTCCAGGCAACAAAGCATAAAACTGGCCGTCCTGCTAAAATGCCTCTAAAGTCCGTGGAGGAGAAAGATACGCCAGGCTGTGAAACTGTCTGGGAAACTGGTCAAAATGACAATCATGGAGAACTTAAAAAGTCTGGGGTCGAGAGAGAATTTACTCAAGATAAGTTTACAGCTACCGACGATAAGGGAGAGGCTGATTGGACTAGAGAATCGGACACAGTAAAAGGTAACCAGGCTAAAGTTTGCCGACCTGCTAAAAGTCATTATCGCCAGTTGTCGTTATTGCCCAGTCTGAGAGAAAGTAGCCAAAACAATAGTAGTGATCAAGATACAAAAAATATTGAAACGGTTGACGCTAGTAGGGCTAAAGAATCTGAAATCTCTAATGAAAGGAAGTCAAAAATGGGCCGTCCTGCTAAAGTTAGCAAAGATTCAACAATAGAAAGCCAATACGACTCAAATGCTATTAGCGAGCTCTGTGAGGGGGCCAAAACCTCAAAACAGGCCAATTCTAACTTTGACAAATCTGAAACCGAGACCGAATCGAGACTGACGGAGGTGAAAGTCAGCGCCAAAAAAAGTTCAGAAAAGCATAAAACAAGAAATGATGACCAGTTTGAGAACTACCAAATCTCAAATGCAATCAATTCAAGCTATCAACAAGCGCTAAATGCAAATCAAGATTTAATCCAGTCGGGCAACAATCAAAGTGCTGGAAAAGAGAAACGACGCAATTTCAAAAAGTCCTCATCCAAACAGCCGAAGGATCGTTATGGTAGATTTACCTCACACCGCATTGCCCAAGAGTTAGCATCACAGCACGTCACGTCTGTTGGGGCTACCAGTGCTAATATGTTAGAGGTAAACATTGCAAAGTTGAGCTTAGATGATTCAAGGGAGACATCAGGATCTACAGGAGCTGAAATGAAAAACGCCAAGGTTCAAACTCTTGCAGATACTACACGAGAACAAGCTCCGACGCGCAGTAGTCGATTATCTGTGAGTGACCAAACATCACCAGAATCTGATGGAAAAGACGAAAAACACGAGCAGTCCAAGCAGCCTCTTGTAAAAAAGCTAAAAGTCGGTCGCCCTCCCAAAAATAACGCGTTAAACCAAAAGGGCGAAGTAGAAAACGTTATCCATTTGAGCAGTTACGAAGACGCAGAAGTGAATAAGGTTAAACTTGAAGAATTGGAAGTCACCTCTGAATGTTCAACGCCAATGGTAAAAAAACTGAAGGTCGGGCGTCCTCCTAAAATGACCTCAAACCCACAGCCGTGCGCGGAAACGTTAGAGGAGGAGAAAAGTCGACTGGAATTTTCAAAAAGCTTAAAAACGTCAGATTCAGCTACACTTAATGTAATAAATACGGAAATCGCCTCAGATTTGAAACACTACTCGCCTCAGAAGCCGAGTGTTGGTCAGCCGCGAACATCAGAACCATCAAAGCGAGATTGCGATGCGTCAATTGAAAGTGTCGAAATATTGAGCGCTAATACCACTAAAGAAAATGTTCAGGATTCAACGTTTCTCCCAGACGCCAAACTGTCTTCGATCACGACAGTAAACGCCACTAGCCGTGCAAAAGGTATATCACAATCAAGTTTGAATCAAGCGAGTCAGAAAACATTGGAAAGAGTAGATCAGGTGATGCCTCGAGAAGTGGCCAAGACATCAAATAATAATAATAATGCAAATGTTAATCTAGAAGCCTTAGAATCTCAATCTAAACATTCAACAGTTACTAAATTTAAAGATGGCTGCACTACTAAAATGTATTCTTTGCCAAATCAGCCTGTTTCACATTTGAAAGAAGTAGAAGAAACGGTCCGCGATGGAGCGACAAAGAGTAAAAACGTACTAGAAGTTGACAAAGTGCAAAGTTTGGCAGATGCCGACAATGCCAGAGCTATCGTGCAGAAACGAAAAGTGGGCCGTCCGTGTAAAATTGTGAAAGAATCGTTGCCAAATCCAGCTAACCGGATCTCGGCACCTAGCAAAGTTGACGATTCAAACCGCCCAAAATATTTAACCAGCAACAGAGTGAAAATGAACCACGCCCACGCCGCTAAAATGAATCTAGAAGAGGCTCGAGTTTCGCCGGAAGCTGTAAAAACGCCAACCGTTCAGAAGCGTAAAGTTGGACGTCCGGCTAAAATTGTAAGACAGACGGATCAGTCAGCCTCAGTTTCAGTAATGGACGATAGAGTAAAATCCCCGGACAACTTGACCGTAAAGTCCAAGTCGCTGGACAATGCAGCTCAACTACGTTTGGAAGAATCAAGCGTTGAATCCAAACAAGTCGAGAAGTTAAAAGTCGGCATTCCAACAAAATTTCCATCTGAAACCTTGACAAATCAAGCTCGTCGGGATACTACAATTGAAACGATGTCTAAGGTAGATGCTGTTGTACCTGCGGCTGGAAAATCTTGCTCAGAAGATAAACAATCTCAGTTAAAAAAGTTAAAAGTCAGTTGCCCAACAATTACTACTGCTGAAACAAACGCAAATCAAGCGAGCGAAATGTCATCAATTGATAGAGGAATACAGAAAAGTGACATCACAGACAAATGTGTTAAGGTTCTCAAAGCCAACGCCAATTTGGAAGTTACTGAAATTTTGCTTGATTCCTCCAAACAGGCATTATTCAATAGATATAAAGTTGTATATCCAAAAACACACTCAGAAATTTTGCTGGATCAAAGTTGGTCGGACGTGGGAAGCTGTGACGAAGAGGGAAATAAACACGCCTCGGCAAAAAGTGCAGAGACAAAACTCGACGGGCGCGTGACAGTCGAAGTCTCGCCAGAGATTTTGAAGGTCAAGAAACCGATTGGTCGTCCTCCTAAAATCCTGGCGTCAAGAAATCAAGCAACGCCAGTGTCGACCGCAGAAAACGCGGGTGAACCGAAATGCAACCAATCAAAAGCAAGTGACGAAACTACGGTTGAAGTTGTTTTCGATAGAGTTGGTCAAAAAGCATCTGAAATCCCGCCGGTAATGGCCAAGGCGAAGAGGTCAAAGGTGGGACGACCTGCCAAAATCACCTCGCAAACGGCGTTGGATCAAGATAGAAATGTGTCTTCGCTTGAAAGTCTTGAGGTGTTGGTTAACCGGCAAAATTCAAAAGAAGTGGCACCAAAACTCGACGTTAAAACTGTAAATGTCGCAAGCGTAACTCAACAGAGGACTCACACAAAAAGTCCACAGATTCTAAAGGACGAGTATTTTGAGAAATCATCGCTTAGGAAAAACTTGACTGAAAAGGATTTGATAAAGTCGAGGGACATTGACCCTCAGGATACAATTGTTTCTGACGAATCGCAGAAGAACATCGTTGTACCTACGCCAGCGCCCGAGTCAAATATTGAGCCACTGATGAAGAAGCTGAGGGTGAAGAAGTGTGTTATAAACCTCTCGCATTCGTTGAAGGGGACGATTCCCGTAGATTTTACATCTGAAAATGCAGAAGATGGCAAACGAATCACAAACACTCAAGGTCACGAAGAAACAACGTCGAAAGGCTTGGACGCTGATGTGTCTGCGGAGTGGGGAACGCAGCTTATCAAGAAGACGAGTTCTGTGGCAAGTAACGAGGCCAAGAAAGATTCCAGTAAGTCTTCGAATCACAAGAATACATGTACAAGTTTAGTAGGAAATGTTAGTCAAATATTAGCCGTTGAAAGCTCTGATCGGAGACGGGTTATCAAAGCAAAAGGCTTGACGGAATTGACTATAAGCAAGGGCGCCAAAGACTTTGAAAGATTCCCTTCCAACTTGGTCAATTCAAAAGACAAATGTCCTGCAATGAACACAGACAGACGTGAAAGTAGTAGGATACCTTTTTGCGGCGAGATCCCAACCAGCAGAAGAGATGTCGAGCGATTTGACAGTCTTGAGAAACGCCCTACTGTGGATTCTTCAACTCCCGAAGGCACGTTGGTTGATAAATGCCGAAATTTAGTAAAGAAATCAGTAAATAAAACGTTACCTGAGCAGCCTGCACATCTCCCAGCCAGCAGCCGACTTATGACGCGGGCGTTCGAGGCCATGGAGGACACGGAGCTAAAGAAAGAGTCCGAGAAATCTAAAAAAAATTCAATATCACCCAGAAAAATTGGCAAAGATGCACAGAGCTCGACGTGGAAACCGGAAACAAACTTGGACTTTTGTAGCGACTTGGACTCTGTAGAAAATTACTGCAACAGTGGGTTTTCTAGCCCGAGCGCGTCTCCGGTGTCGTCGATGCTTTCGGATGATTTTGAGGTGGACGTTAAAAGCGAAGAGGAGGGAGTGTTAATATCCTCAACACCTCCGGTAGACTTCATACCTCTGACGTCGAAGGTTTTGTCGAAAAGGGACGACCAAGACGCGCCGGCGACCTCTCCGTTCTCCTTCATGAGCGGTTTCAAAGACGTAGACGAGTTGTCATTCCAGTCCATGGGCGACGGTAGCGACGGGAAGACGGCGCCGTTCAAAACTGACGCGAATTACAAGTTCAGCACTTTTCTCATGATGATAAAGGACTTGCACGACACCCGGGAAAAAGATGGATCGCCGTTGGAGCTTGAGATTGGGCCGCCAAGCCGCAATATCAAAGAGGAGCCCATGATCATGCCGGAGGTCGAACTCGCCCATCAAGAGACTCAAAACAGCGAGGAAAGCCAGTCGCCGAAGAAGCTTTACCTGAAGAAAACCAGCTCAATTTGGGTTAAGAAGAAGAGCAAAGGGGCAAGATGTGGACCTGGCGTGCCCGGGATCGAGGCTCCGGTCGGGGCGGAGCAGGGGGAGAGCCGGGCGTCGCCGGTGCATCCGTCCGAGAGGCACAAAACCTGGGAGTGCGTTCAGAAGGAGGTCGAGGAGGCGGGGCCGAAGGTGAACGGCGTCGTCAGGGAGAAGAGGACGAGTCTGATCATTAAAATCACAGGGGACAAGAGTCAAGAAGGTAAGAGCCAATCAGAGCTGTTTATACTTGTATTATTCTATTTATTACACAGAGCATCTTTATTCTAAAACCTCAAGCTGTGGGCTTTAAACGCAGTAACATTTTAGTTTAGATAAAAATAATAATCTTGTAATTATAATAATAATGATCATCTTTTCTTATATTTTTGGACTGATTTTGTAGTTTCCCTCAAATTAAGCGTTTTAAATTCACTACAAACTCGCCCAGCGCCCGTTTCAGCACAAATCTTGAGGAGAGCAGTGTCGTCCAGTTTTGTGTTGTTTCCTCTTGGCGATAAAGTGTTCAAATAGTGACTGCACGGCTGCGACGTCCAGAGAAAAGACTTTGAAAAAAGCCGTGTTCAGGTCCAGGGAATCGCTGCAGTGTTGATCACATGAACACTGCATATTTTTAAACTCATCAATCGACTTTAGAGCAAGTTTTAGAGACTTTTCCCTCGCTTGGAGCCCCCGCTGGACCGGAAGTGCCATTACAGCGGAACGCACTAAAAAAGAGAATAAAGTGGGCGAGGCGATAAAAGGTCAACGTCACAGCAGTCTCAGAAACATTAATTATTTTAACACAAAGTTGCCATCATTTTAACGAGTGCATGAATCCATTTAAAAGTGACATGGGATAAATATTGAGACATTTTATCGTATATTTCCATTTTTAGGACATAAACGGATCAGAAAGCCGAGCAAGCGACTGATCGAGTGGACGGAAGAGTACGACCAGATGTTTTCACCCAGAAAGAAAACTAAGAAAACCGACAAGGTGAAACAATGACCTCTGATGATACTTTGTGCTGATGTTTCTGTCAAATTAAACCATGTGTTGTTTGTTGTTGTTTGTCGTTGTTGTTGTTGTTGTTGTCAGGACCAGTCGTCGTCAGTCTCGGACCAAAACGCCTGCGTGTTTCCCGAAATGCAAACCCCGCCTCCCGACGAACCCCTCGTGCCATCTCCGTCCGAACTGCGGATTCCCTGCGCCGAGAACCCCAGCTCCCAGAATGCACCGGTGATCGCCGTGGATACGCTGACCCCGCCCCCCGAGACCGAGCCCGCGCTAACGGAGGCGGAGGCGAAGGACTCAGGTGAAGATCGTTTACGGTTTCATTCACAGCGTTCGCTGTTTACGAGCTCGTCACCTTCAAATGTCACGCGATCGTTAAGTTACAGTTACGATGCGGTTAGAGCGCCTCCTACAGGTCGGACGACTCATTGAACTAAAATGCAGTTCAGATAAATATGTTTGGAATTTTGCTAGAAGTTATAAAATGTTTAGAATAGCTCATTTTTAAGATTTAAAATGTAACTTCCTGTTTGTAATTGATGACATCACACAATGATCCTGCTGTGATGTCACTTCCTGTCATTTTCTACAGATTGTTCTACGTTTTATCCACAAATACCTGCTCGGTGTAAAACTATCATTTATATGTACGACAGGTACACATAAGAACACCGTACAAACCTGTCATAGGCACTTTAAATAAATATCGTCAAGGTTCAATTAAATAATAGAAAATATTTGGTTTGTGGGCGGGGTTTGGAAGTCTCTAATTATTGCACATTTGATCCTACACTCTTTTTTAACAGAAGGCTGTTCAGTTTTGGAGAAAAAACGAAAGCGAAAACCCACTCAGAAAATCCTGGAGTATTGTTTGGAAGCCGAGGCCGCGCCGTCGCTCAAGAAAAAGGTACAAGTTTATCAAATATGGCATCGAAAAAGTGGAGATTTAAGTTTTAAAAATATTTGTAAATTCTTTTTTTAGGTCAAGGCAGTTAGAAGCTACTTAAATCCTCCTCCACAAACGGGTAAGTCACTGTTTAAACAGTATTGGTCAAAATAATGCGTTTCTATTGGACACTGAGACTTTTAAAATACTTTTTTTCTAAACAAAGGTTGAAATATGGAAACTAAAGCTTCTAGATAAAGTGTATTTACAAATTAAGTGTATTGTCAGTAATAAACAGGAAATGGTTTGTTCTTTTTTGACATTTTTGATTTAATAATGCTGCTGTTTTTTTGTTTTAAAGTCTCTAAAGCCAAATAACGAGAATCAAAATGAATTAATTGCTGCCTCTCGGAATGCCAGTCTTTATATTCATTTCCCTGACGGAAATAACATAATTAATCCTTTTAATAGACGTGTGCATGTGATTCAAACTAGTCTTTAGCTTTGACATTTTTGTATCTTTTTATCTACCCTTAGTGCATGATTATTCATCTTCAGTGTGTGTTTCTTTGCTCCTCAGATCCTCAGGCTCTGAAGAAGCTGAAGCAGCTGATCATCTCCAGCACTTGCCTTTCGGAGCCTGCATCGCCCCCTACAGGCCAAACCTGCTCCAGTCCAGACCTGGGGCCAGGTTTCAGTCCACGTCCAGACCCAGATTTAGATGATCCTAAATCAGAAGAGGCCACGACGGAGGAGTTTGAGCTTTCTCTGCCTCTCCATCCTCAAAGTCACGAGGAGCAGGAGGTGAGACACATGCACATACTCCCCGGTAACCACAAAACCCCCCGAAGCCCCCCAAAAAACCTTGAAGCCCCCAAAAACCCACTGAAGCCCCCAAAATCCCCCAAAGCCCCTAAAACCCCGAAACCCCTAAATGCCTGTTTTTCTCCAATTTGGCCATTCTGATGACGTTTATAATGTCACTTCCTGGTTTTATGGGGCCAACAAATATGACATAGGCAGAGACACAACTGTTACTTTGCAACCAGATTGTAAACAAGAGCCAGAGACCGTTTAAATCATACAATATGATTTGACAAAAAATGACACCTTTATTTTTTAAATGACTGTTTAAACTGTCATAAAAAGGTGTGCGTCGCATGCAAATTGTCTCGGCGCATTTTAATGACATCACAGAGGGATTCTGTTGTAGAACTCAGCACTATTTTCTGCAACTTGTCAAATTTTCTTCACAAACTGGAACTTAACTGAAAAACTATGATATTTATTTAACACAAAGTCACCAAACAACGTCATGAATAAACTTCACATTGACTTTAATATGTTTGTTTACACGCAGAGTAAACCGGGTTATTGAGCGTCTGCGTCATAAAGTAGACGCTACATGTTCTTGTATTCCCATTTATTTTTTCACATCAGGATTTTTGATGCGTTTCCACTCCTTAACACTTTCACAGATTTCAACAAGTTATACCTCTTTATGATCGCTTTCACGTCTTAGGGGGGCTATTGCTTTAGACATTTTTACATACCGTACTTTTTTCCTGTATTTGCAAAAGTAAATTGCTAATGCTAACGCTAATGCTATTTAGCTCAGGTCTGCTTTCAGCACGATCTTGCAATTTGTCAGGACAAACAACTATTTGAGTCGCAAACTACGCAATCATCAACTGTGAATTACTGAGCGTCGTTTGGTATATCGCAAAACGCAGCAGAAAACATGGCCGCGCGGGAAGGCGAGAGCCATCATCGCCACTAGTGCGGCTTTAATGTCATTTGTCAATGTCATTGTGTTTTACGACAGATGGACCTGAGTCTGGACCAGATGGACCTGAGTCTGGACCAGAGGGATCTGAGTCTGGACCAGGGGGACCTGCTCCTGGACGAGGCTTTAGCTCAGAGGAGGATCATCGGCGACAGAGGAGGACCCGCCTCCATGAAGGAAAACATCTGCCAGGTCGGTCTTTAAACAGAGAACAAACAACAGAGGCACAACATCACGCATGATCAAACTATCACGATGCACACGCCCGGAAAATGACCTCCTCATGTGTGTTGAGAAGAAGAAAACATCACAGTATTTACTACATAGTCCCAAATTACACTCGTGGGAAACGTCCAGGATTATTAAAACGTTAAGTTATTGTTTCTGTAAGCTGTAGTTTTATTTTGGTGACGAGCCAAAGTGTAAAATGTCACCGTCACTCGCATGTGCGATATTCAGAATGTGTTATTGTGTCTCCTCAAACAGACGTGTTTTGAGCATGTTCTGAGCGTGTTTTGAGCGTGTTCTGAGCGTGTTTTGAGCGTGTTCTGAACGTGTTTTGAGCGTGTTCTGAGCGTGTTTTGAGCGTGTTCTGAGCGTGTTTTGGTGTCGCAGGTGTGTGAAAAGACGGGTGAGCTGCTTCTGTGCGAGGGCCAGTGCTGCGGAGCCTTTCACCTGCGCTGCATCTCTTTAGCTCAGGCTCCGAGCGGAAAGTTCATCTGCCCCGAGTGCAAATCAGGTACGAGCGCTGCAAATCAGGCACGAGCGCTGCAAATCAGATACGAGCGCTACAAAACAGGTACGAGCGCTGCAAATCAGGTACGAGCGCTGCAAATCAGGCACGAGCGCTGCAAATCAGATTTGAGCGCTGCAAATCAGGCGCGAGCGCAAATCAGGTACGAGCGCTGCAAATCAGGCACGAGCGCTGCAAATCAGGCACGAGCGCTGCAAATCAGGTACGAGCACTGCAAATCAGGTACGAGCGCTGCAAATCAGGCACGAGCGCTGCAAATCAGGTACGAGCGCTGCAAATCAGGTACGAGCGCTGCAAATCAGGTGAAACACTGCAAAATAATACTAATAATAATACCTGATAATTGTGTCTGTTGTGTCCAAACTGTCTCTGCCTTTTCTCAGTAATGTCGCTTATTGATGACATCACACAGGGATCTCTACTTCCTGTCATTTACAACCTTTTTCAGTTTTTCTCCGCAAACTGATGTAAAACTGTGGTGAACATTTACCACAGGGACACGCCCAACAAACCAAGTCATAATTAGAAAAACACAGGGACCTGTCATACGCCCTTTAAGTCTGAACGTGCTGAACCTCGTGTCTGTCGCTGTGTCTCAGGCGTCCACACGTGCTTTGTGTGTAAGAAGCGCGGCGAGGACGTGCGGCGCTGCATGATCCCCGTCTGTGGGAAGTTTTATCACGGTGAATGCGTCGCCGCGTTTGGTCCGACGGCGCCGACGGGGAACCGCGGCTTCAGGTGCTCCATCCACGCCTGCCTCACCTGCCACCTGAGTAACCCCAGCAGCAGCAACCTGTCCAAAGGTGAGCGGCAGGGTCAAAATGGCTGTCAAAGTGCGCTAAACTGACCTTTTGTGAGTTTTATTTTGAGTTATTTCTTCATCAAAACGTATCTGGAATTGTCAGTCCTGCATGTTGAATAAAAACAATTTTAGAATTCTCTAGCTTAGCTCTCTATGTTATTAAAATACTGCCTGTGTTTCTAACTAACGTCTAATATTTATGAACATGAACAGAGCCTGAGCTACAAGCACAGACTCTAAACTTCTCCTCTGCACATGCTCAGTTAGAGCTTCTCTTCTCCTCTGCACATGCTCAGTTAGGGCTTCTCTCCTCTGCACATGCTCAGTTAGAGCTTCTCTTCTCCTCTGCACATGCTCAGTTAGGGCTTCTCTCCTCTGCACATGCTCAGTTAGAGCTTCTCTTCTCCTCTGCACATGCTCAGTTAGGGCTTCTCTTCTCATCGGCACATGCTCAGTTAGGGCTTCTCTTCTCCTCTGCACATGCTCAGTTAGGGCTTCTCTTCTCCTCTGCACATGCTCAGTTAGGGCTTCTCTCCTCTGCACATGCTCAGTTAGAGCTTCTCTTCTCCTCTGCACATGCTCAGTTAGGGCTTCTCTCCTCTGCACATGCTCAGTTAGAGCTTCTCTTCTCCTCTGCACATGCTCAGTTAGAGCTTCTCTTCTCCTCTGCACATGCTCAGTTAGAGCTTCTCTTCTCTTCTGCACATGCTCAGTTAGAGCTTCTCTTCTCCTCTGCACATGCTCAGTTAGGGCTTCTCTTCTCTGCACATGCTCAGTTAGAGCTTCTCTTCTCCTCTGCACATGCTCAGTTAGAGCTTCTCTTCTCCTCTGCACATGCTCAGTTAGAGCTTCTCTTCTCTGCACATGCTCAGTTAGGGCTTCTCTTCTCCTCTGCACATGCTCAGTTAGGGCTTCTCTCCTCTGCACATGCTCAGTTAGAGCTTCTCTTCTCCTCTGCACATGCTCAGTTAGAGCTTCTCTTCTCCTCTGCACATGCTCAGTTAGAGCTTCTCTTCTCCTCTGCACATGCTCAGTTAGAGCTTCTCTTCTCTGCACATGCTCAGTTAGGGCTTCTCTTCTCCTCTGCACATGCTCAATTAGGACTTATCTCCTCTGCACATGCTCAATTAGGGCTTCTCTCCTCTGCACATGCTCCGTTATGGCTTCTCTTCTCCTCTGCACATGCTCAGTTAGGGCGTTAGGGCTTCTCTTCTCCTCTGCACATGCTCAATTAGGGTGTTAGGGCTTCTCTTCTCCTCTGCACATGCTCAGTTAGGGCGTTAGGGCTTCTCTTCTCTCTTCTGCACATGCTCAGTTAGGGCTGCTGTCCGCTCTGGTTCTAAAAGCTAATTTTAGAGGGCGGCGCATAAACGGGCCTCTGAACACGCCCACAGACTGAGCAGCAGCAGGAGAAGAAAAAACAAGCTTCCTGCAGTACTGCTCAGCGGCCTGTAGAGGGCACTAAAAGACACTGTGGCTTCAGCCAAGCTTCAGCAGCAGAAGAGAGGGGAAAACGGGCTTATGTGGATATATTTAAGAACAATTTATATTTAGTTGTGACACACAGTAACTTTAGATTTGAGTGGTCAATCACTGCTGGCCCTGATTGCCTTGACTACACGACACCGTTCTGTGATTGTCTGGGTGTTTCTTGGCTTCTGAGTGTTGGGTTGCCTCTTCGCAGGTCGCCTGGTGCGGTGCGTTCGCTGTCCCGTTGCGTATCATGCCACTGACCTGTGCATGGCGGCCGGATGCAGAATCCTCTCCTCCAACAGTGTCCTCTGCCCAAACCACTTCAGCCCAAGGAAAGGAGTCAAGAACCACGAGCATGTCAATGTGAGCTGGTGCTTCGTCTGCACTGAAGGTAAACGGCAGCTCTGAACGGTTTCAGCATCATCATCCTGACACTGCACCTCTGATATGGAGATGGGGCTGCGAAAAATACTGTTGAGTCGACGTAAAAGCTTTGAAAGTTAAAAAAAACGTCAGAAAACTTTAAAAGTGATGTCTTAAAAGTGATGTCTTAAAAGTGATGTCTTGACCTAGTTTACAGTTAAAATCTCTGTAATTAACAATAAAACTCACTCTAAGATTATTGTTTTTTCTATAAGCACAAAAAAACGAAATGATCTGAATCTATCATAGTGCGTAGTCCTCATGCACACGTTTGCTCCTCCCTCCCCGGCCTGTAGGGGGCAGTCTGCTGTGCTGTGAGTCCTGTCCCGCCGCCTTCCACAGAGAGTGTCTGAACATCGAGATGCCCAAAGGCTCGTGGTTCTGTAACGACTGTAAGTCCGGGAAGAAGCCCAGGATCAAGGACATTCTGTGGGTCAAAGTGGGACGCTACAGGTCAGTGGTACTGACCAGTCGACTTATTCACCCGTCACACGTCATCGATCTGAGCCCTCTGGGGATGTGAGCCCTCTGGGGATCTGAGCCCTCTGGGGATCTGAACCCTCTGGGGATCTGAGCCTTCTGGGGATGTGAGCCCTCTGGGGATCTGAGCCCTCTGGGGATCTGAACTCTCTGGGGATCCGAGCCCTCTGGGGATGTGAGCCCTCTGGGGATCTGAACCCTCTGGAGATCTGAGCCCTCTGGGGATCTGAACCCTCTGGGGATCTGAGCCCTCTGGGGATCTGAACCCTCTAGGGATCTGAGCCCTCTCGGGATCTGAGCCCTCTGGGGATCTGAGCCCTCCGGGGAACTGAGCCTTTTGGGGATCTGAGCCCTCTGGGGATCTGAGCCCTCTGGGGATGTGAGCCTTCCGGGGATCTGAGCCCTCTGGGGATCTGAACCCTGAGCAGTACTATACAGTTCAAACCCCTCTCTTTGCTGACCCCTGCAGGTGGTGGCCGGCGGAGGTGAGTCACCCGAAGTCAATCCCAGAAAACATCCAGAAAATGAGGCACGACGTGGGCGAGTTCCCGGTGCATTTCTTCGGGTCGAACGATTATCTGTGGACGTACCAGGCGCGAGTCTTTCCTTATATGGACGTGGACGCCATCAGCAAAGAGAAGATGGGGAAAGGAGTCGACGCCACCTACAAGAAAGGTCAGTGTCTCGAGAGAACCGGCAGGGTCCAGGACACGCCCGGACCGGAGTCGAACTATTAGTATGTATTGTATTAACAGGGCGCTCGAGTTAATGATGTTCTCGAGACAAACGGCGATGCTGGGTAAAAGGGGCGTAGCTAGGAGGCGTGGCTAGCTAACATTTAATCGGTTTAATCATGACTAGTTTATTACGATCATAATAATTTTACTTAGATCGTAATCGTTACCTGGACGATACAGACGCTAAACACATTTAATACACAAATACAGTGGCTTTATTAAATCAACATGTTCAAAAATATACATTAATACGCATTATTACTAAATATCCTCTTTCTAGACGTCTTCAGTCGCTATATTTCAACATTTATTTTGGTTAAAACATCTCAAATCTCAAATGTAGAATAGAAACAATGGCTGACTTGTGGTGTGTCCTTGTCATGTCCTTTGGCCTCCAGCCCTGGAGGAGGCAGCAGACAGGTTCAGGGAGCTTCAGGCTGAGAAGGAACTAAGACAGCTTCAGGAAGATCGAAAGAACGACAGGAAACCACCACCGTACAAACACATCAAGGTACAACACCAGGACTGAACACCAGACTGAACACATGGACTGAACACCGGACTGAACACCAGGACTGAACACCAGGACGGAACACCAGGACGGAACACCAGACTGAACACCAGGACTGAACACCAGGACGGAACACCAGGACGGAACACCAAGACTGAACACCAAGACTGAACACCAGGACTGAACACCAGGACGGAACACCAGGACGGAACACCAAGACTGAACACCAGACTGAACACCAGGACTGAACACCAGGACGGAACACCAGGACGGAACACCAGGACTGAACACCAGACTGAACACCAGGACGGAACACCAGGACGGAACACCAGGACTGAACACCAGACTGAACACCAGGACGGAACACCAGGACAGAACACCAGGACTGAACACCAGACTGAACACCAGGACGGAACACCAGACTGAACACCAGGACTGAACACCAGGACGGAACACCAGGACGGAACACCAGACTGAACACCAGACTGAACACCAGGACGGAACACCAGACTGAACACCAGGACTGAACACCAGACTGAACACCGGGACTGAACACCAGGACGGAACACCAGGACGGAACACCAGGACTGAACACCAGACTGAACACCAGGACTGAACACCAGACTGAACACCAGGACTGAACACCAGACTGAACACCGGGACTGAACACCAGGACGGAACACCAGGACGGAACACCAGGACTGAACACCAGACTGAACACCAGGACGGAACACCAGACTGAACACCAGGACGGAACACCAGGACGGAACACCAGGACGGAACACCAGACTGAACACCAGGACTGAACACCAGACTGAACACCAGGACTGAACACCAGGACTGAACACCAGGACGGAACACCAGGACGGAACACCAGACTGAACACCAGGACTGAACACCAGACTGAACACCAGGACTGAACACCAGGACGGAACACCAGGACGGAACACCAGACTGAACACCAGGACTGAACACCAGACTGAACACCAGGACTGAACACCAGACTGAACACCAGACTGAACACCAGGACTGAACACCAGGACGGAACACCAGGACGGAACATCAGACTGAACACCAGGACTGAACACCAGACTGAACACCAGGACGGAACACCAGGACTGAACACCAGACTGAACACCAGGACTGAACACCAGACTGAACGCCAGGACTGAACAACAGACTGAACACCAGACTGAACACCAGGACTGAACACCAGGACGGAACACCAGACTGAACACCAGACTGAACACCAGACTGAACACCAGGACTGAACACCAGACTGAACACCAGGACTGAACAACAGACTGAACACCAGGACTGAACAACAGACTGAACACCAGACTCAACACCAGACTCAACACCAGACTGAACACTCCCTCCTCAGGTGAACCGTCCCATTGGGAAGGTCCAGATCTTCAGCGCTGACCTGTCCGAGATCCCGCGCTGTAACTGTAAAGCCTCCGACGACAGTCCGTGTGGGATGGACTCTGAGTGCATCAACCGCATGCTGCTGTACGAGTGCCACCCGCAGGTACCACGGCCACTACCACGCCCTCACACGTGTCTGCCATTGTGTTCTTCCATTTTTAAATATATGTAGTAGATATTTTACTTCATCACAAGTCATTAAATCCAAGTGTTCAAATTCAGCAAAAGCTCAATCTACTGTCCCTTTATATTTATCAAAACAGTCTCATGTTCTTCTGCGCAGTTTCTTAACACTTGTAAATACAGTGTTTCTAAAGCGTGTTGTTGTTGTTGTTGTTGTTGTTGTTGTTGTCGTGGTCATTGTGGTGATCTCAGGTGTGTCCGGCGGGAGAGAAGTGTCTGAACCAGGCCTTCACCAAACGAGAGTACAGCACAGTGGAGATCTTCCGGACGCTGTCTCGAGGGTGGGGCCTGCGCTGTGGCCACGACATCAAGAAGGTGAGACTCGGGCGCACGGTGGTCAGACGGTGGTCAGACGGTAGTCAGACGGTAGTCAGACGGTGGTCAGACGGTAGTCAGACGGTGGTCAGACGGTGGTCAGACTGTGGTCAGACGGTGGTCAGACGGTAGTTAGACGGTGGTCAGATGGTGGTCAGACGGTGGTCAGACGGTGGTCAGACGGTGGTCAGACGGTAGTTAGACGGTGGTCAGACGGTAGTCAGACGGTGGTCAGACGGTAGTTAGACGGTGGTCAGACGGTGGTCAGACGGTGGTCAGACGGTGGTCGGATGGCGGTCGGATGGCGGTCACTACGTCAACGTCCAGTGTCACAGTTTTACCAACGGACCCCATGACCAAACAGCGAAGTCCTCCTTATGTATTGAAGTCACGACGTTGTAGAATCTCTGAGGTTCAAACCGAGCTGGAGCAGGTTTACGGTTCATATCTCGGTCGTTACCGGGACAATCCACACGACACAAAAAACGGTTCAGCGTCTTCTCTGTCGGCACAAATAAACTGAAGCAAAATAATTTTTTCTCAGTTCACTTCGGCCTCAAAAAGTCTGAATGTAGAACGTGAACACAAACAATCGACCTCCTCAAAACCACAGTCTCGTCCGCAGAAGAGAAACGCCTGAATTAGCCGTTTTCGCCATTTTTAAGTTCTCGATAATTCATGATGATTCACATTTTTCTGTTCTTACGTATTATATTTTCTTATGAACTGAATAATCTAGTTCGATCCCGGCTCAGAAAAGGTTTGGTCCCTCGTCCAGAACCGATGAACGCAGGTCCTCGTTCGGGTCTAGTCCAGGCTCGGCTCTGGGTTTGGCGCGTGTGAAAAACGCTGTGGAAAACGCTGTGGAAACCGTGTGTTCAGGGGCAGTTTGTGAGCGAATACGTGGGCGAGGTCATCGACGAAGAAGAGTGCAGGTCCAGGATCAGAGACGCCCAAGAAAACGACATCGGAAACTTCTACATGCTCACGCTGGACAAGGTACGGTGGGAAAACGTGGAGCGGGTCGAAGGGAACGAGGACAGTTTTTGGTCATTTCCTCATTTTCCATTTCCATTTGGAGATTGGCAAATGAGAAACAAATGATTTTAATATTTGCATTTAAAATCTAAATCCAATTGAATGAGTTGTTTCCTCGACGTTTTTCACGAATGAAATGCATGTAAATGACAATCTGCTGTCACGAGGCGGGGCTTATCACAGAAGAGGCGGGGCTTATCACGGAAGAGGTGGAGCTTATCATTGAAGAGGCAGGATTCTAACAGAAGAGGTGGGGCTTATCACAGAAGAGGCGGGATTCTAACAGAAGAGGTGGGGCTTATCACGGAAGAGGCGGGATTCTAACAAAAGAGGTGGGGCTTATCACAGAAGAGGCGGGATTCTAACAGAAGAGGTGGGGCTTATCACGGAAGAGGCGGGATTCTAACAAAAGAGGTGGGGCTTATCACAGAAGAGGCGGGATTCTAACAGAAGAGGTGGGGCTTATCATGGAAGGCTTATCACGAGAGAGGCAGGGTTTTAACGGAAGAGGTGGGATTTATCACGGAAAAGGCGGGATTCTAACAGAAGAGGCGGGGCTTATCAGTTCGACAGTTTTGATTGAACCGGTTTCTATGATGAAGTCATTTTAAATGTTGCGTTTTACAATGAACGAAATGTAAATTTACGATCTACAAATGTTGCAGTTTAAACGCTGAGCACCTGAAACACGCTTGAAATGGGCGTGTCCAAACGTCCACACAGGTCACGCCCTGACCGCAATGCATCGCGAGGGTCAGACGAACGACGACCCGCAATTGAGCCTTTGTTTGTTTGTTTGTTTGTTAGGACCGCATCATTGATGCGGGGCCGAAGGGAAACGAGGCGCGCTTCATGAACCACAGCTGTCGTCCCAACTGTGAGACCCAGAAGTGGACGGTGGGCGGAGACACGCGGGTCGGGCTGTTCGCGCTGGAGGACGTCCCGGCCGGTAAGATCTGACGCGTAAACGGCGTGTTTCTACTGCCAATGCAATTAGAGCTACAATGTTTTAAACCATCTTTATTTCAGACTCCGGGGCCCGGGGCCATACATTACAGGCCGTATATTCTGTTCATTTTAGACATTTCCAGAAGCGACATCATCAAGACTCCGACACGTTGAGACTCAGAGTTCACATTTGACTGTTTCTTTGGCTGGATTAAAGCAGTTTAAATAAGGCTCTATACAATGGCTGCTTGTATTAAGCAAGTTATGCTTTGTATTGATGGCCACTTGTTTTTCTTCAGTATCACAAAAAAAATAAAACTATGTATGATCCAAAAACTGCTCAATGATATAAAAAGTATATAAATCCATGATTACAGGAGCGCTCTCTGGTGGTGCAACTGTCTACTACAAGTATACTTAGGAGAAAAGGAAATTAAAACCGTTTGACTCTTTTCAGTATTTAATGACGTCTAATGAAGTGTTTCTGTAAAACAGGAACACAAAGAAAGTGATGAATGAAAAGTGTGTTTTGTGTTTCAGGCACAGAGCTGACCTTCAACTATAACCTGGAGTGTCTGGGAAACGGGAAAACTGTTTGTAAATGTGGAGCTCCAAACTGCAGCGGGTTCCTCGGAGTCAGACCAAAGGTAAAAACTACATCTACAAACCAGTACAAACAACTACATCTACAAACTACTACATCTACAAACTACTACAAACTACTACAAACTACTACAAACTACTACATCTACAAACTACTACAAACTACTACAAACTACTACAAACTACTACATCTACAAACTACTACAAACTACTACAAACTACTACAAACTACTACATCTACAAACGACTACAAACTACTACAAACTACTACAAACTACTACAAACTACTACATCTACAAACTACTACAAACTACTACAAACTACTACAAACTACTACATCTACAAACAACTACAAACTACTACATCTACAAACTACTACAAACTACTACATCTACAAACTACTACAAACTACTACAAACTACTACATCTACAAACAACTACAAACTACTACATCTACAAACTACTACAAACTACTACATCTACAAACGACTACAAACTACTACAAACTACTACAAACTACTACAAACTACTACATCTACAAACTACTACAAACTACTACAAACTACTACAAACTACTACATCTACAAACAACTACAAACTACTACATCTACAAACTACTACAAACTACTACATCTACAAACTACTACAAACTACTACATCTACAAACTACTACAAACTACTACAAACTACTACAAACTACTACATCTACAAACGACTACAAACTACTACATCTACAAACTACTACAAACTTCTACATCTACAAACTACTACATCTACAAACTACTACAAACTACTACAAACTACTACATCTACAAACTACTACAAACTTCTACATCTACAAACTACTACATCTACAAACGACTACAAACTACTACATCTACAAACTACTACAAACTTCTACATCTACAAACTACTACATCTACAAACTACTACAAACTACTACATCTACAAACCGCTACAGACAGTTGTTTGGAAACTAACCAGTGAATTCAGTTTGTTTAGAACACGACTTACTTGAAGTCTGATTCCCTCTAGTGGCCACAGTGGGTAGTGACTGATGTGGGGCTGCAACGATTCATTGACAAATCATCGTGACTATTCGTATAAAGAATAGTCACAGTTGTATCATCGTAATCGTCATCCGGACTAAACAAACTCTAAAACTCACGAAAAGTACATCCAGCGTCCGTCAGACGCACATTTAATTGGTTAATAATGTTTTTGAAAGTCTAAATGACCAATAAGTAATCTAACAAACATGCTGACCAGTCGATTACTCTTACTTCTGATTCCAGAGTCTAATACTTTTGAATGCTTTTGAACATTCTAATCACAACAGAATGTACTATTTGAGATGTAGGACAGTAACATCACTCACTGTACTTCATTTGTAATTTAATTCAGCTCGATTTTCTCAATATTCACATCTTCAAAATAACATTGAGATCGATAACGGATCGGTCGGTTTATCGCGTGACGACGAACGCTGCTCTCGCCGTTTTCCATCGTTCTTTTCCTCATTCTCTCCCGCCAGAACAATCCTCCCGCCTCCGACGACCGGGGCCGAAAGTTCAAGCGCCGCGGCCGAAGGAAGAGCCGGGCCGTCCTGACCAAAGAGCGCGAGGACGAGTGCTTCAGCTGCGGCGACGGCGGTCAGCTCGTGTCCTGCAAGAAGCCTGGGTGCCCCAAGGTCTACCACGCCGACTGCCTCCAGCTAACACGGCGGCCCGCGGGTCAGTGAAGGGGGGCGGGGCTCGCGACACCTCCGCCGCGCCGCGCCCGACTTTGACTAATTGTGACAAGTTGCCGATGAAAGCGTATTTGTCGTGGCGTTTTGGTACGAATAAAACTGACAGAAACAGGAGCCGTTACTGGACTTTCTTTTTCTTTCGCTTTCATTTCGGGTTTTTCGCGTTGAACTTTGACATAAGGAGACGATTTTGTTCACGGTAAATCACAATATTGGTCTATAACGGCTTAAGAATATTAACAAGTCCATTGGCTTCCTGTTCAAAACGACAGAACTTTAAGCGCATGTGACAGTTTGAACTACACACTAAAACGCACATTATATTTCAGATTTGTCTCAGTATTTATCGTCCCCAGTTTGACCGTTTGTGTAAAGTTTATAGTTGTACTTCCTGGTTGGACGTGAGCATGAATATGACACAGGCAGAGGTCATTCCACAGCTGTTACCTAGCAACCGGAGCGTAAACAAGAGCCAGAATCCATATGAATAATACTGTACTACACCGTTATTTTGTGGAACAACGGTTTAAATGGTCAGTTAAGTGTGAACTGCGGCTGCGTCCGAATGTCCACACTGTCCAGATTTCCCACAATGCACCTTGAAAAGTAGTGTCAATATGCAATAATGCACAATGCATTGCGAGAGTCGGAAAAACAACATCTGGACACAACAGACTGAATGAAGCAGAAGAGCTTTAAAACAAAGATTGAACAAAACTCTTGCTAGCGTTTGCCGCTAAGCTTAGCTTGAGTCACCGTCACAAGCAGAAAGTTGAATAATCCAGTCCGTTTGTCGTTTAATGTGCGATTGTTTTTTATTAGTCCAGAAATATGTGCGTTACAGATGGATTTGACCAATATTTATGACATAAATCTATTTTTTGCGAGGGGGTTTTCACTCGGAGTCACGCGTGGAGGAAGTAGAGAGCTGATTCACCGTAAAACATCCGAAATGAATAAACATGTTTTTATTTTCGTCTATATCTGGAGGGTCAAACATTTTTCAGATGATGCGTTTAGCTTTAACAGAGCCGCTGTCGTCCCTCAGGCCACAGTCTTGTCCCCTCTACTCTTTATTATGGGCTGAAACGTGATGCAGTGTATTCAATTAAATACGACGTTTACGTGTCCGTTTCCTTGCCAACAGGCCGATGGGAGTGTCCGCGTCACCAGTGCGACGTCTGCGGCAAAGAAGCCAAATCCTACTGCGAGATGTGCCCCAGCTCGTTCTGCGACCAGCACAAGGACGGCCTCCTGTTCAAGTCCAAGCTGGACGGCAAACTCTGCTGCACCGAGCACGACCCCTGCGGCCCCAACCCTCTGGAGCCAGGCGAGATCCGCGAGTACCAGGCCCCGGACGCGCCCGCCGCCGCCGAGGTCCACCAGTACCAGCCGGCGGCGGACGATGGCATCACCTACGGGCTCGGCATGGCGGTGATACCCATGACCTCGTCCAACAACGCCAACACCAGCTCCACCGCCGTCTCCAGCAACGAGGGGAACGCGTCGCCCGCCTTCTCCATCCCCATCACGCTGGCGCCCAGCGGCTCGGAGCGCTCCTGCAGCAGCCCGCCGTGTTTCGAGCTGCCGCACTACTCGCCCATTTCGTCCTACGATGAGGACGAGGACGACGAAGAAGAAGAAGACGTGGAGCAGGATTTGGTGGAACAAGGGGACGAGAAATCCGAGCCGGAGAGTTTGGAGTATTTGGAGATCAAGGACGACGATTACGAAGACGACGACTGACTTTTTATACAGTAATTTAACAGCAAAGCAAAAGGCGTCGGCGGCGTTACGTTGTGCTCGATATCGACGAAAATGTGAATCTCGATGTGGTTTTTAATTTTCCCGATGTCGACAGATGATTTCACGGCAGTAAATGACACTAAATATGACACTAAACGCAAATGGACTGAATATTCACCACAAAACGTAGACACGGCACCGTTTAGTTTCAACATTTAAATCAGATGTTGTGTTATTATAGATGATATAGTCGATATTCAAATTTCATTGTGATATTGTGCATTTTTCAACATTTCCCCAACCTCTAAACGCACTAGATTAAAATGGGCGATCCCGACTTTAGTGATGCTGAGAGTAAAAACGGTGCTCAAAAAAGTCTCCACCAAATCACTCAGTCAGTCAATCAATCAATCAGTCCTGCCTCATTTCAACCTGGTTTTGTCCTGGTTTTGTCCTGGTTTTGTCCTGGTTTAGACCCAGTTTAGAACTGGTTTAGACCTGTTTTAGATCTGGTTTAGACCTGGTTTTGTCCTGGTTTAGACCTGGTTTTGTCCTGGTTTAGACCTGGTTTTGTGGTTTTGTCCTGGTTTATACCTGGTTTTAGTCCTGGTTCAGACCTGGTTTTAGTCCTGGTTCAGACCTGGTTTTAGTCCTGGTTTAGACCTGGTTTGAACCTGGTTTTGGTACTTTTTCCACGTGGTTTCGGCCTGGCTAACGTTGGCCCAGGATTAAATGTGGTCTAAAGAAAGGCCGAGTCAGGACCTCACGGGGCCCACATTAGGATCATCAACACGTTCAGTTTGGCCCTCGCTCTCTTGGACCAATCACAGCAGTTTTGAACCAGATTCAAGTTCAGTTCAAGTTCAGTTAAATTATTCACCGCAAATGTACAAAATCAAAGTATTTCAGAAGCGAGAACGATGGATCTAATGCACCAGAGGAAGATTACATTCATATCCACAGACGATTATTATTAATCGTCTGTGGATATGAAACGTGTTCTGCAATATCGGCTTTGAAGAGATTTCATCCATGTTTTAACGCCTTTCCCTCGCCGCTCGATGCCGTTCCCTCGCCGCTCGATGCCGTTCCCTCGCCGCTCGATTCTAACGCAGCCGATTTCGTCTCGTCCGGCGTTTGAGGCTCGACTTTGTGCAATTCTTTTCAAAAATCGAGGCCGTTTTTAAAGTCAATACGACCGATTACGATGAATGAAATGTAAAATCGTCACCTGCAATTGTAATATAACCAACTACCAGAAATAGAGCATAATATAAAACATAATCCACATATATATATATAAAGTAGAATCAGTTTAAATCTCTAAACCACTTTCCCAGTGTAAATACTGTGCAGCTGTCAACAGAAGTCAATACTCAGATATTGATAAACCCTTTATTACGTCATGACATTCACGGATGGAGGCAAAATGAAGTCGAGCATAAACACATTTTCAATAGAGAATAGAAACGGTTTTATCACAAAAAGATAGAAATGTCAGTTAGTTTGTTTTTCTATTACAAAAGATGAAAAAAAAAGCCTCAAAATTGTATTTGAGCTTCAGCAAAAGTATAATTAGTGGCAAAGTGTGTATAATATCTGTGGATAAAAGGAAAAACTATTGTCAAATCGACGTCGCTGTGAGTATTTTTCCAGGAAAACCTAAAAACCAGGACTTTTCTTGTCAAATACGATCAGATTGTGACGTTTCTGAGGCTTTCACTTTGTCATGTTTTGTGATTATTCTGAGGCGAATCCCAGTTTCTCCAGTGAAATCACGTCATGCTTCACTTCTGCCTCCGTCATTTACACCATCGAGAGACACAAGATGCTCATTAGAACCAAAATCACATACACAGGACCAAATCGAACCTTCGCCCAACGCCAGACAACAAACCACAGATTTTGGGTTTGTTGTTTTGTTAAAAAAGCGCACGACGGACTCGAGCGTCGGGCGTTTCCCTTCGCGTCCACACGGAGCTCGACAAGAATCTGCAAAAACGCCAAAATACCGACTCTCGAAACCTCAATGAATGTGTTGGCGCGACGACCGAATTTGCCGTTTTCTTGGACTTTTCTTGGTGGAATGTGGAAAGTGTTTGACAGATTCGGCTGCTAAAAAAACTGCCTTTGAACGCAGCCTTTTCGGACCGTTTCCTGACCCGGGACGTGCGTTCGAAACCGCGGGAACCGACTTGGAAACCGCGGGAACCGACCTGGAGTGAACGCTGGACTTTGGAGACGGACGGGAAACTTCCTTTTTTGTCCTTTTTCGTTGACTGTAAATAAACACAAAGACACTGTGGACGTTTGTAAGAAAAGTTTATGAAAATGTATCTGCTGAGATAGTTTGTGGACTTGTGGATGTGTTCATATTTAAAACTGTTTCTGTGACGCACAATAAAAACGATATGGAAAGTCCAACGATTGACGGCTTTGCTTTGTTGTCGTCAATGACATGTTTATTACAGTTATTTCCCGACATTTCCACGGAAAAACATGGGGATTTTATGAGACAATCGCGCCGTGAGTCGAGTCAGTGGAAGGAAAAAGTACAAATACAGGAAGTCTGGAAAAAGTATTACATTTTACACATATTTTTTACACAAACTTTTAACGAACCATTAACTAAGCTGAGACTTTCTCGTCATTTATTCCTTTTTGTCCACATCTGATAGAGAAAGAAAACTGCTGCTGGACATGTTACATCTCAAAAATAAAGCTGAAACTCTTATTTTCAGTCAAATTAAACGTTCTGGGATGAATCAGGGTCAGTTTATTCTCCAAAACTGCACATGAAAATGAGGAAGTGTCTGGGGAGAGGGAGTCTGGGAGTCCCTGCTTAGACTGCTGCCCCCGCGACCCGGCCCCGGAGATGATGGAATAAGAAATAGTTTTATTGCCATTGAACAGAATTCACAAACATAGGAACTTATTTTGTGTTAAAGTGCAACAAAACAATGAAAAATAATCATCAGAATCATGAAAGCGAGATATATACGAGGAAGTGACATAAAGTCACTTCCTCGTCTCTGGTGACTTTAACCACGCTTCTCCCTCTTCTGTTCTACCAACATACACCCAGTATGTTACCTGCCCCACCAGAAACAATAGAACATTGGACTTGTTTTTTGCCAACACCAAAGAGGCTTATTCTTCTTCCCCCCTCCCTCCCCTGGGCAGCTCGGACCACAACCTTGTACATCTGAGGCCTGTGTATGAACCCATCGTGCGCAGGCAGCCTGTGGTGTCCCGTGAGGTGAGGATGTGGTCTGCTGAGAGCGAGGAGGCTCTGAAGGTCTGCTTCAGCCCCACTGTCTGGACTGAGCTCTATGGCCCACATGGGAAGGACATCAACACCATCACAGAGTGCATCACAGACTACATCAACTTCTGTTTTGAGAACATTGTTCCCTCCCGGACAGTGCAGTGTTTCCCAAACAACAAGCCATGGATTAACCGTGAACTGAAGGCTCTGCTGAAGGAGAAGAAGAGAGCCTTCAGGTCAGGGAACAAGAAGGAGCTGAGGACTGTGCAGAAGGAGCTGAGGAGGAAGATCAGGCAGGCTGAGGCCGGCTACAAGAGGAGGATGGAGGAGCAGCTGCAGCAAAAGAACATTCAGGGAGTGTGGAGGAGCCTGAAAACCATCTCGGGCTTCAAAATCCCCCTGCCCAGACAGAGGGGGATCTACAGTGGGTGAATGATTTAAATGCTCACTTCTTGAGGTTTGATCGGTCACCCGCCCCTCCCCCTGCACAGCTGCATGCTCCCTCTTCCACAGCTGGACAATGCCCTGCATCTGTTCCTCTTCGCTTATCTGCCCCGGACCATCAGCTCCCCACTTCGCCTGGACTCACCCATCCCCCCAGCACACGGTCCCCCTGCCAACCACTGACTATCACAGCAGCACAGGTGAGGACTGAGCTGAAGAGGATTAAAGTGAGGAAGGCAGCAGGACCTGATGGCATCAGCCCCAGGCTCCTTAAGTCCTGCGCAGATGAACTGTGTGGAGTTATGGAGCATGTCTTCAACATGAGCCTGAAGCTGAGGGTGGTACCACAGGTCTGGAAGACCTCCTGTCTGGTACCTGTGCCAAAAGACACCGCGCCCCAAAGACCTCAACAGCTTCAGGCCGGTGGCTCTCATGTCCCACCTGATGAAGACACTGGAGCGGCTGGTCCTGGACCACCTCCGCTCCACCGTGAGCTCAGCCATGGACCCGCTGCAGTTTGCATACCGGCCTGGCATCGGAGTGGAGGACGCCGTCATCTCCACTGTACAGGAAGAGCCAGAGTCGGCTCTACCTCCTGAGGAGACTCAGGTCTTTTGGAGTGACAGGGCCACTCCTGAAGACCTTCTATGACTCTGTGGTGGCATCAGCTCCTGTAGGTGTGGCCTGCTGGAGCAGCAGCATCACAGAGAGGGAGAGGAAGAAGCTGGACAAAGCTCCGTACTGGGCTGTGCTCTTGACTCGGTGCAGGAGGTGGGGGACCCTCGCTGTGTGAAGGAGACGTTCCACAGGTCTTTCCTTCTGCTGCTGTCAGACTTTATAACAAAACACTGAGCCCTGTGCAATACTGACTTAACCATGTGCAATACTGTTATACTCATGTGCAATTACTGTGCAATTCATGTGCAATTACTGTCGTGACACATATTCATGTGCAATTACTGTCGTGATCACATGCAATGGTATTTATTTATTTATTTTTATCTTTATTATTTTTCCCCTCCATCCCTTGTTGGGAAATGGGAGGTTTTGTCTATGGGAGTTTTTGTTTATAGGAGATCTTCTACTGAGAGTGTTTTTCAAACTTCCTATAAGTTCTTTTCCTCTTTATCTACCTCTGTATCTACCTGTGTTGCAACAATGAAATTTCCCCATGTTTGGACAATAAAGGATTATCTTATATATCGATAAAACAAATTAAACTAACTGACATTCAGAGTGTTTAAACCACATTTACACATTTGTAGAGAAACAAGCGCTGCTGTTGACCAGGGTTTATTTTGTCTTTTTATCACCAAAGTTTTGTTTTGATTTAACATCAAAGTAAAAAGATGAAGTGAATATAAATGTGATTAAAAATATATAAAATGCTTCATATTCAGTTTGTGTTGTGTTTTACATTTCAGTTTATGAAAATACATTGTTTTAAAATAAACTTTGTTAAAATACGCTTTAAAAAAAAAAAGAATTCAGTCTCAAAAATCTCGTATTAATTTCCGGTTAAAACCAGACTGAAGCAAACGAGCTGATCGTTCCCATGGTTACCATGAGCAGTTTTCTATTCCGCTCATGATTAGCTATTTAAGAAAGAAAATATACTTTTAAAAGATGATTGTCAGTTGAAAGGACATTAAGACGTAAAATAAATATGACGATGTTTGTGAAGACGATCTCAAACAAATATGACAAAATTCTTAATTTCCGGATCACAAAGTTTATATATTTAAGAGTAAATCTCCTAAAAGGCTCTGCTTTGGAAATGATAACATTATGAAATTGCAGAACATGAACTGAGCCCATTAAACACACTGTGGTTTTGATTGACGGCTTTAAAATGTACTTTTGAATCAGACAAAATAAACACACAGCAGTGGATTTCCATTTGGCGTTTTATTGAACTCATTTGAAGCTGTAGATTCCTCACAATCGTCTCAAACACTTAAACATGTTTGTGCTTCAAAGACAAAACTGCAAACGGTCAAAGCTCCAGCGGAAACAGCATAAAAACACAAGAAATAAATACAATCGTGAGATAAATGAGCTCAAACTGTCATGTACCTCAAGTCATTTAGACAATTATATCAAAACTCATCCAAAAAGAATGCTGTCCTGTTATTTTCACAAACGTTTTCTTCAAGCCATGCACTGCAAACAAAATCACACTCATTTTTCCCGTATAATTCACAAAAATATTAAAATGTGGTAACTAATTTGTATTTTTCATTTAAATATGTCTCCGCTTTAAATGTGCGTTTTATTTTTACTGAAAACAACTCGTCATCAACATCTGGTTCAAACAATTGATTTTTACTTCCGGTGTTACGCCATAAAGTGTCCCCCTGCCAAAATGTACTCACTTTCTCTGGATAATATGAATAAAATAAGAACGCAAACGTTTTCTCTAAAGTCTTGACTAGTAAATGTTTCTTTATTTGATGTAAAAACATTATTTATCACATGTCATTTTTATGACCAAAATCCCCTCTCATTTCAGTTTTAATATTCATTATTCCGTTTGACTCGTGAATCCTCTTCCGCCTTTGTTCGATCCTGACGGAGTTTAAAAATAATCAATATTCAATATTTTGTATTATTATTATTATTTAGATTATGTAACGGACGAGTCACGCGCGCATAATCACAGACGGAGTGTTCAAATGTGTTTGTGCTAACGCTAATGCTAATGCTACCCAAACATAAAAGGTAACCCCGGGTCATTCCTGAACACTTTGGAAAACACATTTCAGATTCTGTAGTTTTGTACTCAAGTTACTTTTAGCAGATGTGAACAAAAAGGAATACATTTAAGGAAAAGTCTGAAAAGTATTTTAAAAATACAAGAAAATACTACATTTTTATTCAATTTATTTTAGGTTAGCGTAACATTAGCGCAACATACTTATTTTTGCGCAGCTTTGAAAAAAACAGGGATTCACGAGTCAAACGGCAGAGAGACATTGAATAACCGTCTTTATTCTTCATGTTTCATGACTCAATTAGAGCAAAATGACTCTCTTACTATTTTATAGGTTTTTACATCAAATAAAAAGGCATAAAAGTCCCTTTTCACGATGAGTCCCAGAGAGATAATCCCTGCATCAGGTTCAGACTTTTACGTCCTGTAAATATATCACAGAGGAAACCTCCGCGTTTATAAAAGTGTTTTTATCTCAGAGCTAAAGGCTAACACACATTAGCTTAAACATAAAACATACAAATTTAGTTCATTGAATGTTTTTGTGAACAGGTTAGTTCAGTTTGTGGAGTTATTTGAACATTATTGATGACATTTACTGTATGTTAGCATTAGCTTAGCGACAAAAGCTCTTAAACACACAGACGTGAACCACTGGGATTATCACTCTTTGTCTTCATTATTCATTTCGGCTGATTCCCCTCAAGAATGAAAAGAGCAGGAAGTGGAGCTCTGCGTTTTTAAGGAAACCAGAGCCAGCCGCTGGGTTTAGTGAAAAGGGCCTGTTCTCCGACTCATTACGTTCTCCTGACCTTTGACTCTTGAGCTATTTGAGTTTCCTTCCGGTGCAACCACATGCTGCCATTGAGGACAGGATGTGAGAGGAAGGGCATCCGGCATAAAAAGCCCAAAGCAGCCGATTGTGAGGGGGATAAAGAGCAGATAAATGACTTTAACGGGGCAATATTACAGCAGTATCACTGTTGAAGAATCTGCCAAATAACAGGGATCAAATCTAATTACTAATGATTTTAAGTCTTTACAACAATCAAATGAGCAGCAATTTGGAGTTTTTGCTTTTCTGTGACAAAAGATGAGGAACAAAATACTACTTTCTGGCCTCACAATTGTATTTGAGCTTCACAAAAAGTATAATTTGTGGTAAAGTCGATAATATATCTGTGGATAAAATGAAAACTATTATACTCCAGTGAAATCGCATCATGCTCCACTGAAACTCTGGAATTTGGGCCGTTTTTGTTTCCAAACGTTTACAGGCTTCATAAAAGTAAGATCCATATGTTTGACACCAGACGTCCAGCAGAAAAGTTACACACTGCATCTTTAAAAGGAGAAAGGATTGGTTTCGGACATAGTTTGCTCCCTTTTCTGCAGAAATCTTTAAAATCGTTTGGCTTCGTCTGTTTCAAACACAAAACAATCGCTCGTCGATCTGAAATAAAATATCATTCTCAGGCAGCAAATTTTCACTGTAAACTTTAAACGCCACAAAACCACGTCCGCGAGAGTTCATTCAAGTCTCTTTAGTCCTGGTTTAGTCCTGGTTTAGTCCTGATTTAGTCCTGATTTAGTCCTGGTTCAGTCCTGGTTCAGTCCAGGTTCAGTCCCGGTTTAGTCCCGGTTTAGTCCAGGTTTAGTCCAGGTTTCATGTTCGGTTCCAGACCCGGTTTAGTCCCAGTTCCAGGCGGTTCCAGACCCGGTTTAGTCCCGGTTCCAGGCCCGGTTCCAGGCCCAGTCTAGTCCCGGTTACAGGCCCGGTTTAGTCCCGGTTACAGGCCCGGTTTAGTCCCGGTTACAGGCCCGGTTTAGTCCTAGTTCCAGGCCCGGTTCCAGTCCGGACCTTCTTTCCGCTCCCAGCGCTCGTGGGCTCAGTGCTTTCAGTTGCTGTGGCAACACGAGTAGAAGTACGGTTCCTTCTTCTGAGCCAAGTCCACGCTCGACTCGTCTGTGAAGGAAACAAAAACATAGAGTTCAGGAGAAAATACTCTTTTTTAAGTCTGAAATGAAGATTCAAGTATTCACATGAAAGCTGCTGTGTTTAGAGTGCGTTTGGAGTGCGTTTGGAGCGCGTTTGGAGCGCGTTTGGAGCGCGTTTGGAGCGCGTTTGGAGCGCGTTTGGAGCGCGTTTGGAGCGCGTTTAGAGCGCGTTTGGAGTCTGTTTAAAGTATAGAGTGTGTGGGTTCGGAGCAGGAATTTAGACTTTTAGAGTTTTGACTGACGACGTCTAGAATATTTGGAGTTTTAGTGATGAACTGATCCTTTGACATTTTGATTTAATAACAGCCCTTTGTTATAAAGTGTGTTTAGAGTCTGTTTAAAGTCTAGAGTGTGTTTAGAGTGCGTTTAGGGTCGGTTTAAAGTCTAGTGTGTTTAGGGTCGGTTTAAAGTCTAGAGTCTGTTTAGAGTGTAGAGTCTGTTTAAAGTTTAGAGTGTGTTTAGGGTCGGTTTGGAGCAGGGGTGGGCAAACTACGGCCCGCGGGCCACATACGGCCCGTTTGTCTTTATAATCCGGCCCACCAAAGATGCCAAGTCATATTAAATAAAAAACAAAAACCTTAGGCATCAATCTGCACTTGTATCCTTAATAAATATGACATGAAATGAATTAAATAATAGATTCAATAGCCTATTTTCCAAAAAAGTGATATTTTATTTGATATTTCATTTTTTTCACACCAATGATCGCGGGCCGGTCCTCCGCTACTTGCCTGTATTTGAATATGGCCCTCGGAGGAAAATAATTGGCCACCCCTGATTTAGAGTGTGTTTAGAGTTTGTTTAGAGTGTGTTTAGAGTGTGTTTAGAGTGAGTTTAGAGTGAGTTTAGAGTGAGTTTAGAGTGTGTTTAGAGTGTGTTTAGAGTGTGTTTAGAGTTTAGAGTGTATTTAGAGTCTAGAGTGTATTTAGAGTGTGTTTAGAGTGTGTTTAGAGTCTTATAAAATAAGATTTCTTTTCACCATATTAAATACAAAGAGCAGGTTCCCCCAGTGGCTGCTAATGTGAACTACACAAGGTACTAACGGTAATAATAGTGTCTTATTTTGTTATTTTACATACATTATAACTATTATAAATGTTTATTTTGTTATTTTCCATACATTATAACAATTATAAATGTGTATTATGTTATTTTACATACATTATAACTATCATAAATGTTTATTTTGTCGTCTTAACTGGGTTTTCACTGTTACATTTAGATGTTTGTTGAAATAACACATTTAAAGCAGAAAAGTGACTGAACCGAACTTTATTTTGGAGCAGATCGTTATGTTTGTTTACAGTGTTAAAATGAGAAAAGCGATTTGCATCGCCGGGGACGACTAACCGTTGCCGTCACTAAAGTTCCACGTGGAAAGACCAGAAATCGACTTTAATGTCTTTAAAATACTTTTCTGCCTCTCGATTAAAGTCCATCTGAAGCTTCATGTTTCTCACATTCTGGAGTTTGGTGCTGTAGAAGCTGTGATAGATATTTATCAGTTTTAATTCTGTTAATTGGCAGTTTGCGAAGAAATTTTGAAAAACAAAATAAGCCAGGAAGTCGAGCTGAATCCCTCTGTGATGTCATCAGTGTGCGACACAGTTTAAACCATGGTTGGACTAAATAAAGGTGTTTTATGGTGTTATTGTGTGTCAGATCAGAACTGTTGTGTCATTTATGTGGAGTTTGGCTCTTGTTTACAGTCTGGTTGCTAGGTAACAGCTGTGGAGTTACCTCTACCTGTATCATATTTGTGCTCACGTCCAACCAGAAAGTACAACTATAAACTTTACACAAACGGTCAAACTGGAGATGATAAATGTTGAGTCAAAAAACTGTGAAACGTGTATTTTAATTTAATAGTGGTTTTATTCTCAATGTGACGCTCTGGGTTAAATCAAAGTTAATTATTAACTAATTAATTTGTTACAAAAGCCAGAATAAAACTTTAAAAACGTTTTGTTTATGATGATTGAAGTCGTTTGTCCTGTAAAGTCAAAGGCCAGATTTTGGCGTCGTGGCGACAGTTAAGCCCCGCCCACAGATGACACTCACCCGTCATGAAGTGTAACGCCGCGTCGTTGTAATCTTCTGCCACTTTCTGGAACAATTCGTCTGCAGGGGGAAAAACAGGCGCTTAAACCAACAAAACACACACACGAGCCACGCCTTTAATGCCACACTCCGGAACATTCTGAGGAAACTGTACGTGGACAAACGATGGCGAAGCCGGCACCAGGAAGGTCTCCTCCACAGGAAGTCACAACGATCAGGTTCATCGTGATTAAGGAATAATAGAGGGTTTTTTGCCGGGTTGAGAACTCAAGCGACTGTTACTCAGGCCCCACCTTCCTGTTTTCTCCAAGATTCCGCCTCCCATCAAACCTCGTGCGTGAGCAGCAATAGCTCCGCCTCTACACGTGCGTTTGTTTCTTAGCTCGACGGATCGCATCGTCTCTCGTCTCGGCAGATTTCAGTCTCTTCTGAGCTCTCAGTCGTTCTCTGTGTCATGTTTGTGCTGTAACTGAAGGAACTAAACACACACCGGCATATCAACCACACATGTGTAACCATGGAAACGTGCTGCTATCCTGGGAACGAGGCTGCAGGTGTGCAGCAGCACGCAGGGAATGATTGACATGTGGGAGAACTACTCGGCTGTGCACGCCACCAGGAAATGAGACTGATTGGTCACAAAAATCCTCTATTAGTATCCTGCTTCCGAAGAGTGCACACGCTTTTTTGCTCGCTCCGCTTGCTATCGCTGCTTTCCTTATTTATTTTGCTTTTTAATCAGTTTTTGTCTTCCAAACATTTTTGCTTTAGACTTTTTCAAGTAAACCAAGGATTTTAAGAACATTTTTCCAGTTTTAAACGACAAATCTGACGTCAGCGACATGTCCGGGAGAAGAAGGGAGAAAGACTGAACGCTGTCGGAAATATCAACAAGAAATTAATGAGCTGAAAACACGGATCTTTGTTTTGGAATCTGAAAAAGTTCTTCACGATACCATTCCTGTGTCAACCGATGGTAAGAAGAGCATACTTTTTACAAGAAAAACTGCTACTTTCAACCTAAACCGCAGTGACTCTGTGTCGTTTCCAAAACTGTCTAAAAACCAGAAAGACCAGGCTGTTTCTTGGAACAAACTTGGAGCAAAGCCTAAACGATACAAAGATAACGTGAAGTCACCTAAAATACAGCTCACCAACAGATTTTTACCACTTTCAGAGATGGAATTAAATGAAAAAAGGAAAGATGACGTGGCCAAAATACAGCGAGGAGGATCTGTGCCAGGAGCCAAGGTCACGCAGATTGTTTTAGTTGGGGACGGCGCGATAAGTCACGTGACGCATGAAAAGATAAACACACATTCTTTTCCAAGCGCCACTGTTTCTGAGATAACGTCACTCCTTCCAAATATTATGGCTAAGCATGGAGGAGCTAAACAGCTGATTGTGCACGTGGGTGCAGTGGACATGCGGCGGGAACAGACTGAAGTTTTGAAAAAAGACTTCTTGAAGTTATTCGACGTGCTTGATAAAATGGAAATCAAAACATTCATAAGTGGACCTCTTCCAAACATTGACAGGAGGATAAACAAGTTTAGCCGGCTTCTTCAGCTGAACACATGGCTGTCCAAAGAGTGTACCCCTAGAGGACTACACTACATTGAGAACTTCTATCTATTCTGGAAACGAGAGGACCTGTTTAAGAGAAATGGCCCCCACCTATGCAGAGGTGGAGTGAGGGTGCTGACAGAGAACCTGCTCCACGCTCTGAGGCATTGGACTGGGCCTGGACAGGGTCCTGAGCAGATAGTTAGAGAAGAGAGGAATGAGAGAAGAATTCCTGCTCCATCAGCCAGAGACCGAGCCAATGTTTCAACATCAAAAGCACCACAACCTCAGCCTCCACCAAAGGATTCATCAGCAGCTGCTCCACCACCACCAGCAAAGGATTCAGCTCCAGCTGCTCCACATTCACCTCCACCGCCTCCAGCAAAGGAACAATCTTCAAAGGCCTTGGACCCATCTGTGACAAGCCCAACAACATCCCTGTCATCGCCCCTGCCTTCACACCAGCCCTGGGTTCCCCCTGCAACATCTACTCCCACTAAAGATTCATCATTCTCCTTCTCATCTCCACTCTCACCCATGGGCCTTCCCAGCCATTTTGAAAGTCTGATCAAATCAGGCATTAAGATGGCTCCACTCACGCCCAATATAGCAAGGGCTATGTCAATACGCATCAACTTTTCCCTGCACAAGCCGACTACACCAACAAAAGCCCCACCACCCATCCCCCCTCGCCTCTCACCTGGTCCCAAACTCTCCTTGGCTACAAAAGCCCCACCACCCATCCAACCTCGCCTTTCACCTGGTATCTCCCATAGCTAGGATGCACTGGGTCTCAGCGTTGCCGGGACTTATTGTCACATTAAAAATCAAACCAACCCGGGGCCCTATGTAAAAAGAGCCCCCCCTAGTGCTATTTCTGTAGTCACATCATCACACAGATGGAAAAACAAAATGCGAGCCAGGCCCAATCTGAGAAATGTGATTCATATTCCCTGTGAAAAGATAAAGCCCAGTCCCGCTGAAACTAATCTGAAACTTGCTGTGCTAAATGTCAGATCCTTATGTAACAAATCTCTCTTAATTAATCATTTTATTTCTTCTTATAATCTTGATTTTATGTTTTTAACTGAAACATGGCTTGACAAAAACACAGGAAATGTAGTTCTGATAGAATCTGCTCCACCCAACTTTAAGTTTGAATCTGAAACACGAGAAAACAAAAAAGGGGGTGGAGTTTGTGCTGTCTTTAGAGATGAAATAATTGGAGAAATGATGATTCGGTCAGGGCACAGAAAAGGGAGTGCCGCAGGGCCGAACGGAAATGGCGCAAGTCAAAGCTCCAGGTTCAAAAAGAGATTTACAAAGAAAAGCTGAACATGTACAACCTAATCTTATGTAGAACTAGGGAAAGATATTTTTCTGAAATAATTGGAAGCTGCAGTAACAACTCGTGTGTCCTGTTTGCCACAGTAAACAGATTAACAAACCCTCCAGCTCAGCTGCCGTTAGAACTCATTTCCACATCCAAGTGTAATGAGTTTGCATTATTCTTTAATGACAAAGTTCAGGGCATTAAAAATGCTATAAATCCCACAATGCAAAAAATTACCCTAAAACCACCAAGACACTTAGAGCTAACTCACTTTGCACCAGTAACTGACAAAACTGTCCATGAGATCATCACCAGTCTAAGTTCATCTACATGCTGCCTTGATGTGTTACCCACCAGATTTCTAAAGTATGTGCTGAACAGTTTGTTAGCACCATTCACTCACATAGTTAACATGTCGCTTCAATCTGGAACATTCCCAATGTCTTTGAAAACTGCGGTCATAAAGCCTCTCCTAAAGAAGAGCAGTCTTGATGCCGCAGTACTGAGTCATTACCGGCCCATCTCTAATCTGCCATTTTGGGGCAAAGTCCTTGAAAAGGTTGTTTACCAACAGCTCACAGATTTCCTCTTAATAAACAACTCATTTGATGTTTTTCAGTCAGGTTTTAGACCTCATCACAGCACTGAGACTGCTCTTGTCAAGGTGACAAATGACATCCGCCTGAACACTGACACGGGCAAAGCCTCAGTCTTAATTCTGTTAGATCTGAGTGCTGCTTTTGACACTGTCGATCATGGGATCCTCTTACAGAGACTAGAGGACTGGGTGGGCATCACTGGCACTGCCCTAAACTGGTTAAGGTCCTATCTGGAAGACAGGAAGTACTTTGTTGAAATTGGTAGCTGTGTCTCAGACCACATGACCCTGACCTGTGGAGTGCCCCAAGGGTCAGTCCTGGGTCCCCTTCTGTTCAACCTCTACATGCTGCCGTTAGGTCAGTTGATACGCAGTGAAAATGTGTCCTATCACAATTATGCAGACGACACTCTGATCTATGTTTCACTATCGGCAGGTGACTATGGACCAGTAGATTCACTCTGTCACTGCATCCAACAGATCAGTGTGTGGATGCAAAACAACTTTCTCCAGCTGAACTCAGACAAGACTGAAATAATCGTTTTTGGCCCACAGAAACAAAGAGAAAGTGTTAGCGGTCACCTCCAGAGTCTCGCTCTAAAACCTACAAACCAAGTTAGAAATCTGGGGGTAATAATGGACTCAGACTTGAACTTTAATAGCCACGTCAAATCAATAACATCAGCAGCTTTTTACCATCTAAAAACATTGCCAAAATCAAAAATATAGTGTCAAAACCAGATTTAGAGAGACTTATCCATGCGTTTGTCTCCAGTACATTAGACTACTGTAACGGCCTGCTCACTGGCCTCTCCAAACGAGTTGTAAAACAGCTGCAGTACATCCAGAACGCTGCTGCTCGGGTCCTGACTAGAACCAGGAAGTATGATCACATTAGTCCTGTTCTCAGGTCTCTGCACTGGCCCCCTGTGGCTCAGAGAATAGACTTTAAAGCAGTTCTGCTTGTGTACAAGTCTCTCCATGGCCTAGCACCAAAGTACATCTTGGATATGTTAGTGCCATATGAACCATCTCGGACTCTGAGGACCTCAGGGACCAGCCTCTTGCTGGTGCCCAGAGTCAGGACAAAACATGGGGAATTTGCGTTTCAGTTTTATGCAGCTAAAATCTGGAACAGTCTTCCTGAAGATGTGAGACAGGCTTCTACTCTGACAATGTTCAAATCTAAGCTAAAAACAGTTTTGTTTAGCCGCGCATATGACTGAAACAATTTTTTCTTTGCACTCTTCTCTTTTGTTTGTGATTTTATTAGTTTAGAAAATCAGTTCGATTGATAATTTTTAATTTAGTTAATTTTATTGTATTTCTGTTTCTGTAATTTCTTTGTGATTTGAATGCATTTTTCCTGCTGTGTGAAGCACTTTGAATTGCCTTGTGTATGAAATGTGCTCTACAAATAAACTTGCCTTGCCTATTATTCCTTTAAGACCAACAAATGATAATTTGTAGAAAAAAAATATGTTTTTAAAGTCAGTTTTACAGAAAACTGACAATTTTCTAACTAAATTAAGTCTTTTTTGGGTTGAATTAAAAGAAATGTGACGACTTCAGAAGTAAAATGAAGTCCTTTCTGAACAAGTTTTTCCAAAGTAAAGAGCTTTTTTATCGTGCCGTTTACGTTTAATTGCCGATTCGAGACGTTTGATTGGATAAAGCGGGTCACGTGATCACACGAGGAGAGAAAATGTAGGATTGAAATGTGTCGTTAATAATCCCGATGTTTATTCTCACAGTAATCTTCACGCTAACGTTTGAAGTCCCGGTCCTAGAGTTACAGACTCTGATAGTCCAGGTTTAGTTTCCTCTGATCCCGGGTCACTTCCTAAATGCCCGTATATGTCGTTTTGGAGACTCACCGACGTTGTTTCCCGTTTTACTCGACGTCTCGAAATGCTGCGCTCCGATCTCTGAAACACAAGGTTTACACGTTAAACAGTAGTAGTAGTAGCAGTAGCAGTAGCAGTACCTTCAGAGAAGTCCTGCGTGTCGTGGAAGTCGACCTGCCTCAGGCTTTTGTCTCCTTGGATCAGATCGTTCTTTGTTCCACAAAGATAAATCTTACAAAGCTAAAAACACAAAACAAGTCGTCTTTTTAGTTTAAGTAGATGAAAAAACATGTTCATTTATGTTCAAAAATACAAGTACTTTTAGTACTTGTATTTATCGACCTTTAGTCATAGTTTGATTCAGATAACGTCGTTACCTCTTCACAGTTTTGAAGCTCTTTTACCCAGAACTTTGCTCTTTGGAAACTGCTGCTGTCGGTTAAATCTGAAGCAGAAACACAGGATTTATAAACCGGGTCTAAACCGGGACTAAACCGGGTCTAAACCGGGTCTAAACCGGGACTAAACCGGGACTAAACCAGGTCTAAACCAGGTCTAAACCAGGTCTAAACCAGGACTAAACCAAGGCTAAACCAGGACTAAACCAGGACTAAACCAGGACTAAACCAAGGCTAAAGCAAGGCTAAACCAGGACTAAACCAAGGCTAAACCAGGACTAAACCAGGTCTAAACTAAGGCTAAACCAGGACTAAACTAAGGCTAAACCAGGACTAAACCAAGGCTAAACCAAGGCTGAACCAAGGCTAAACCAAGGCTGAACCAAGGCTGAACCAGGACTAAACCAAGGCTAAACCAAGGCTGAACCAGGACTAAATTAGGACTAAATTAGGACTAAACAAGGGCCTTGTTCTGACCGTAGCAGACGACAGCAGCTCGTGCGCCTCTGTAGTAGATCCGACTCATGGCTTCGTATCGCTCCGATCCCGCAGTGTCCTGGAAATTCAACAGTTCAGAGTCTTCAGAGACTTTAAAGACTAGAGCGTCTCTCTCACTCACCCAGATTCCCAGCGTGATGACCTTTTCTCCCACTTGAATGGCTTTGGCCACAAACGCAGCTCCGATCGTCTGGAAGACAAACACATTTCATGCATTTTTCACGCCATTTTAAAACACAACAGAAGAAATGCAGCGTTATACTTGTTATATGCCATTTTGAATAGTCCTGCGCTCAGGTCTCTGCACTGCCCCCTGTGGCTCAGAGAAAGGACTTCATAGCAGCTCTACTAGTGTACAAGTCTCTCCATGGCCTAGCACCAAAGTACATCTCATCATGTTAGTGCCATATGAACCATCTCGGAGTCTGAGGACCTCCTGCTGGTGCCAGAGAAAGGACTATACATGGACCGGCCTCCTGCTGGTGCCCAGAGTCGGGACTAAACATGGACCAGCCTCCTGCTGGTGCCAGAGTCAGGACTAAACATGGACCGGCCTCCTGCTGGTGCCAGAGTCAGGACTAAACATGGACCGGCCTCCTGCTGGTGCCAGAGTCAGGACTAAACATGGACCGGCCTCCTGCTGGTGCCAGAGTCAGGACTAAACATGGACCGGCCTCCTGCTGGTGCCAGAGTCAGGACTAAACATGGACCGGCCTCCTGCTGGTGCCAGAGTCAGGACTAAACATGGACCGGCCTCCTGCTGGTGCCAGAGTCAGGACTAAACATGGACCGGCCTCCTGCTGGTGCCAGAGTTATGTTTGTGTGATTCATTTCTACGTCAGGATCACGTTCTGCGCCGCATGCTCTTCAACTGTTGGTGATTTTATAAATGATTATTTAGCTTGGGTTGGTCTCATGAGTAAGAGCTCTGTCTGAGGTCTAACGGCCCAAAGACGTTTTATTGTAGAACACGTTTAGTTTGAACCGGCTTCAAGCGTTTGAATGCACCGATTTCCACCCGCTTAAAAACAAGAAAATCACAACTAGTTTGTTGTGTTTGTTTGTTTGAGGTCCAAACTTATGTGTCTGTTTGCTAACACAGCCAGAGCAACAGTAACTAGCATGCTAACAGCCTGCCAACAGCCCGCTAGCAGCCCGCCAACAGCCCGCCAACAGCACACCAACAGCAAGCCAACAGCACGCCAACAGCACGCCAACAGCACGCCAACAGCACGCCAACAGCCCGCTAACAGCCCGCCAACAGCCCTCTCACAGCTCGCCAACAGCAAACTAACAGCCCGCTCACAGCCTGCTAACAGCCAGCTAACTGCACGCTAACTGCACGCTAACAGCATGCCAACAGCCCGCTAACAGCCCGCCAACAGCCCGCCAACAGCCCGCCAACAGCCCGCCAACAGCCCTCTAACAGCATGCCAACAGCCCGCTAACAGCCCGCTGAAAGTCCGCTAACAGCGCGCCAACAGTCCGCTAACAGCAAGCTAACAGCACGCTAACAGCACGCCAACAGCAACAGAAAGCTAACACCAGGCTAACAGCACACTAACAGCAAGCTAAGTCGCAGTTTATGAAGACATTTAGAAAAATAAGAGGAAGTAGAGCTGAATCCCTCTGTGATGTCATCAGTGTGTGACACATCATCATTGGACTAAAAAAAGGTGTTTTATGGTATTATTGTGGGTCAGATCAGAACTGTTGTGTCATTTATGTGGAGTTTGGGCTCTTGTTTAGAGTCTGGTTGCTAGGTAACAGCTGTGGAATGACCTCTACCTACGTCAAACCAGGAAGTACAATTATAAACTTATACTAGGGACAAACGGGCTGAATGTTCAGTCAAATCTGAAATATAATCGTGTTCAGTGTGTTTTAGTAACATGTCTGTCTGACCTGATGCTGACAGCACACCGTGGTCTCATTTTGACCCCAAGAGCTGCTTTCTCTGGACTGGAGAAAAACGGATTTGACTTTATTGCACCAAAAAGAATGCAGTAGAAACGGCCAAAAGAAGCGTCCGAGTAGCTTCTTCAGTTCTTTCCTTACACGGTTGCTAGCATGTACGCTAAATTCAGTGCTAACATTAATTATCCCCGCAAAACCCTTCTACTTACGGTAATGGTTTTCACAGAGTTTCAGACGCCAAAACTGCCCTGGTCTGTCAGAGTTTGTGACGTGTGGAGGCTAACGCTAACTTTTGCACACAGAACACCTTGGAGCTAACGTTTGGAGCCGCGCCGGCCGCTAGCATGAAGGCGTCCAAACACGGGATGGGTTTATGAACAAATGAACCGTAGCAGACTTTACGTTTTGGTAGGGTCCAACCAGGAAGCGGTTGTGCACGTATCGCTCCACGAGGCTGGTCTTCCCCACGCTCTCCTTCCCCAGCATCACCACTTTGGCGTCCACGCGCATCGCACACATGTCCACAAGGGGGCGGGGCGGCGTGGGGGTCCGACCGCTCCGCCGCTCGCCAACGAACCGGCCCGCGAACGCAACAAGGGCGGAGTCAGGACTTGAGGCTGGAAGAGGAAACGGATGATCAGATCAGTCCAACAGAGACGGGACTAAACCAGGACTAAACCTGGGAGTAAACAAGAGACTAAAGCTGGACTAAAGCTGGACTAAAGCTGGACTAAAGCTGGACTAAAGCTGGACTAAAGCTGGACTAAAGCTGGACTAAACCAAGACACTAAAGCTGGACTAAAGCTGGGCTAAACCAGGACAAGAACAGGACCAAACCAAGTCTACATTAGGACTTAACTAGGTTCCAACTAAGACCAAACGACTAGTCAACCTATCATTTTAATTGGACATTGAGACTTTTGTAATACATTTAAACCACATTCAGGTTGCCGTGGTGATTGAAGGCTTCGAGATGGAGAATAGGCCCTTTTGACTAAACAGAGCGGCTGGTTCCAATTGCCTTAAAAACACGGAGCTCCACTTCCTGCTCCAATCATTCTTAAGGGGAATTAGCCGAGACTAAAATAAATCCATCATTAATGAACAAAGTGAGTTCCAGAGTGATAATGACAGTCACATGTTCAGAGCTTTACGTCCCGTGTAAACTCTTCTTAATTTATCAAGTTTGCGTGAAAAACTGATCCAAAATGTTACTAAAATAGCTTTAAAAAGTAACTAGCCTGAGTACTTTAGAACGTGTGTGTTTTTTACCATAACTGGAGGTGGATTCCATGGAAATAGAAAGTAAAACCATGCTTCAGAACACTGTGGAATATTATAACCAAAAAGAACAACACTTCTTGCTCCTCCGGGCCAAGTACGCGTCAGGTTTGTGGAGACGCAAGCCCTGAGTGAGTACAATAAAATCTACAATAAAAGCATATTTCCCCCTTTTTTGGTAGTTTATTTTGTTGCTAAAAGTTGAGTACAAGGTTTAAAGTAACATGTTGGCAGCAGCGCTTGAAGTCGAGTACATTTCAGCCCTGTAACTGTACTTTTACTCGAGTATAAATCTGCTGTACTCTTTCTGTGCCTTTTTTTTGTGTTTTTTTTGCAGGTGAAGATTAGTTTTGTTTTAGCTTTTGTGTTTGTCTGTGTGTGAATTTGCCTGAGAGGGTTTAGGCCCCTGGTCTCGGACCCACAGGGGCCCACAAACGGGCCCACAATGAGGATTTAAACAGAATGTGGCCCTCACACCACTGAACAGTTCCACAGATCGTTATTACACACTTTGCAGTATTGTATATGTCCCAATAGAAATGAAAACCTTCAAACCACAATATTATTCAGCTGTTCGAAAATGTCAGGACAAAACCACGCAGTGTTAAAGTCCCTCAATCTTTAAGAAAACATCATGTTCTCACCTGGTTCTAGCCGCTTCTTCCACAATCTCTTCCCCTCACCAGCTGTTGTTTTTTCCGGACAAAGAACTGCCGAGTCAAGCGGGACAAAACCGGCTTCAACGCTTCTCCATTTCGTGTTTTTTTTTAACGGTTTGAAGTCGGTGTTTTTGTGGTGTTTTGTCGGTAGAAGGTGGTGACTGGGCGAAGAGACGTTGTTGTTCTGCCGCTGCCGCTGTTGCGAAATGAGCCCGCGGCGGCGCAAAACTCGCGGCGAACGCAATAAAAAATACACGACACGGAGACAAAATCAACGGCAACGGGTTTGTTAACGACGTGGGGATTTTTAAAACGCGACGGGGGAAGAAAACGAGATGATTTTCAGTTCCCCGCGGAGCTTTGTTTGCCCGGGCGGAACTAAACAAATCTGTGGAATGTTGTTTCCGTGGGGAGGACCGCAAGTGTGAGACAAACGCCGGAAGTCATTAAAATAAAAACAAAAATAACGATCAAATCTGCTCTCGTTTTTCTTTTGAATGTGTTTTTTAGTGTTCAGTTTAGTGATTTATGAATGATAAACATCGCGTAATATTCACGGGTTTCCGATTTCTGCTTCATTTGGAGGACTTTCCGGAGCTTTACATTGTTATCCACTGTGACCAAAGTCCTAATGTATTATCATTCTGAAACCCGTGGATATATTGTATTTAAATCAGTAACAAAAGTTTGGGATTAACTTTTAACCTAGTTTACGTTGTCTGTCCCCCCTGGCCATTTTCTTTCAATAAAACAATGTGACGCAACGGCTAAATCCGTCGGAAATAATGAAAAAACCACAACATCTTGATGATTGTTGACGTATAAATTTAATGAGTAAAAAATATCAGCAGAAACTCGTTTAAAGGTCGCATAAACCGGGGGAAACGCAGGGGCGCTCGCGCTGCCCCTCGACGACTCCGATTGGTCGAAGCGGCGACATACCGCGCTCCGATTGGCCGACGCGTCCCACCCAGCGCAAGGTACCCGACGGGGCGACGCGAGAACTTCAGTTTCACCTCCGGACAACAAACATGGCCGAGGCGGAGACGAGCGAGACAACTTCTACCGCGGGCGGGATCCTGCAGGAAGTCTTCACGTCCCCGCTCAACCTGACGCTGCTCAGCTTGTGCCTGTATTTGGTGTACAAGATCCTGCGCGGGGACAAACAGCCGGACCTCGGGGACGTGGACAAGCCGCTGCCGAAGCTGAAAAAGCGCGACTTCACGCGGGGGGACTTGAAACCGTACGACGGGCTGCAGGACGAGCGGATACTCATGGCGGTGAACGGGAAAGTATTCGACGTGACGAGGGGCAAGAAGTTTTATGGGCCAGGTAAACTTCACGCCACGCACCTGGGGACGAAAGAAACGCGCGTGGCTCTGGCGTCGTAACGTGTGCGCACTTTGCTGCACCGTCACGCGCGTAAAAGTGGGCAAAAACCCGACCGAAGTGGGCTAAATAGTCGTAAACGTGCACTTCCGCTGACTAATGCTTGTGTCCGGTTTAAAGTCGTTGACGTTTCGTTCATTTGGAGAGTTTAAAGTCCATTGTTTGTCTTTCGCAGCTCGCCACGCCCCCTGGAGGCGGGCCGAGGTCGTGTTTCACAACAAGCCTTGAAGTCTAATGATCGGCCCTGAAACTTGAGCAGTATCTTGTGCTAAAACAGACTCTGCTGCTCTGTCATGTCTTTAAACCCAGGCTCTGCGAGCGTGTCACGCCAAAGGGAAGAGTTTAAAAATGTATAATGGACGTAGGCAAAGCAGATGCAGCGTGAAAATGCAACAAAAACACAATTGATACAAAAATAATACATTAGCAACGATAATAAAACAATATTATTGCTTCATGATCACGATCACTGTGATTTCAGCCAGTTTACGGCGTCGAAGGAGTTGATTTTGAGTCGGATCCGAGGGTTGTTCTTGCTGCTCGCCTGAGCGTAAACTAGTCTCACCAGAGCAGCTGTGACACGCGGAGCAAAGACACGACCGACCTCTCCAAAACCCCTTTAAAACACGCCAATCTACACCAAACCACCATAACTCCTTTTAAAAGACGCCCACTGCCACCAAAACCCCTTTTAAAACACGCCAATCTACACCAAAACCCCTTTAAAACACACCCACGCCACCAAAACCCCTTTAAAACACACCCACGCCACCAAAACCCCTTTAAAACACGCCCACATCTACCATAACTCCTTTAAAACACACCCACCACCACCAAAACCCCTTTAAAACATGCCCACCTCCACCAAAGCCCCTTTAAAACACGCCCTCCACCAAACCCGCATCATACAGTTGTGAAGCAGAAAGCGTCATGTTATAAATGCTAACACCATGTTGTCTTTGTGACTGGCAGAGGGTCCGTACGGCGTGTTCGCGGGCAGAGACGCGTCCCGGGGCCTCGCCACCTTCTGTTTGGGGAAAGAGGCGCTGAAAGAGGAGCATGACGACCTCTCGGACCTCAACAACATGCAACTGGAAAGTCTGTCCGAGTGGGAGCAGCAGTTCACCTGTGAGCGCTAGACCACCACGACAACACACCACATGAGACCCCCAGCAACAGACCACATGAGACCCCCAGCAACAGACCACACCAGACCCCCAGCAACAGACCACACCAGACCCCCACGACAACAGACCACACCAGACCCCCACGACAACAGACCACACCAGACCCCTACGACCACAGACCACACCAGACCCCCAGCAACAGACCACACCAGACCCCCACGACAACAGACCACACCAGACCCCCACGACAACAGACCACACCAGACCCCACGACCACAGACCACACCAGACCCCCAGCAACAGACCACACCAGACCCCCACGACAACAGACCACACCAGACCCCCACGACAACAGACCACACCAGACCCCACGACCACAGACCACACCAGACCCCCAGCAACAGACCACACCAGACCCCCACGACAACAGACCACACCAGACCCCCACGACAACAGACCACACCAGACCCCCACGACAACAGACCACACCAGACCCCCACAACAACAGACTACACAAGACCCCCACAACAACAGACCCCCATGACAACAGACCACACGAAACCACGACACTATCATTATTATTTATATATTTGGTATAATCCCTAATTCGTCCAGCAGGGGTCCATTTGTAGAAAAAGATACCGTTGTTTCACTCTCTCTCCTCACAGTGTAACTGATTAGCGTCCCAATGCCCTGGGCGTCGACTTCTCCAGGGATTCAAAATTTGAGAGGTCGACGCCCAACTGAATCTTTTTCTACAATTATTGATATTTTTCTTCTTTTCTCTTCTGCTCGTCTTCTCTGTTCTGTGCTTGTTCTACATCAGTTTTCACTAGTCGCAGCTTCTAATATCCGCCTTGTAAATAAAATAATAAACGAACATCTTCCATTGAACACGCGTTTGTCTTTCCCAGTCAAGTACGACTACGTGGGGAAGCTGCTGAAGCCCGGAGAGGAGCCCACGGAATACACAGACGACGACGATGAGGCCAAGGACAAGAAGAGCGACTAAACACGCCTCTGCGGACCCCCGAGCGACTAAACACGCCCCTGCGGACCCCCGTATATGCAGCGTACACTTTATATAAGACTCATTCCTGTATTAACCGCATGTTTCAGAGGTACTGATGGACCAACGTGTGCATTTGTCATATTTATCCACTTTAACAACTGCTTTATGACAACCAACTGCTTTTTATTACGTTTGAACTTACAGCGACCGGACGTGACTTTATATTAGGGCTGTGACTATTCGGGTCACAGCGTAGTCCTGGCAACCAAACAAATAAGAGTCGTGACAATTTTAGAAGCAAAATGTATTTATTTTTGATCACTCTAAAGCCCAAAAAAATTAAAATATCAAAATAAAATACTACACGAGACCACCAGCAACAGGCCACCATGACAACAGACCACACGAGACCACCATGACAACAGACCACCATAGCAACAGACCACACGAGACCACCAGCAACAGACCACCATGACAACGGACCACACGAGACCACCATGACAACAGACCACCATGACAACAGACCACCATAGCAACAGACCACACGAGACCACCAGCAACAGACCACGCGAGACCACCATGGCGACAGACCACGCGAGACCACCATGGCGACAGACCACGCGAGACCACCATGGCGACAGACCACGCGAGACCACCATGGCGACAGACCACGCGAGACCACCATGGCGACAGACCACGCGAGACCACCATGGCGACAGACCACGCGAGACCACCATGGCGACAGACCACGCGAGACCACCATAGCGACAGACCACCATGACGACAGACCACGCGAGACCACCGGCAACAGACCACCATGGCGACAGACCACGCGAGACCACCATGGCGACAGACCACGCGAGACCACCATGGCGACAGACCACGCGAGACCACCATGGCGACAGACCACACGAGACCACCATGACAACACGAGACCACCAGCAACAGACCACCATGACAACGGACCACACGAGACCACCATGACAACAGACCACCATGACAACAGACCACCATAGCAACAGACCACGCGAGACCACCATGGCGACAGACCACGCGAGACCACCATGGCGACAGACCACGCGAGACCACCATGGCGACAGACCACGCGAGACCACCATGGCGACAGACCACGCGAGACCACCTTGGCGACAGACCACGCGAGACCACCATGGCGACAGACCACGCGAGACCACCATGGCGACAGACCACGCGAGACCACCATGGCGACAGACCACGCGAGACCACCATAGCGACAGACCACCGGCAACAGACCACCATGACGACAGACCACGCGAGACCACCGGCAACAGACCACCATGACGACAGACCACGCGAGACCACCGGCAACAGACCACCATGGCGACAGACCACGCGAGACCACCATGGCGACAGACCACGCGAGACCACCATGGCGACAGACCACGCGAGACCACCATGGCGACAGACCACGCGAGACCACCATGGCGACAGACCACGCGAGACCACCATGGCGACAGACCACGCGAGACCACCATGGCGACAGACCACGCGAGACCACCATGGCGACAGACCACGCGAGACCACCATGGCGACAGACCACGCGAGACCACCATAGCGACAGACCACCATGACGACAGACCACACGAGACCACCGGCAACAGACCACCATGACGACAGACCACACGAGACCACCGGCAACAGACCACCATGACGACAGACCACACGAGACCACCGGCAACAGACCACCATGACGACAGACCACACGAGACCACCGGCAACAGACCACCATGACGACAGACCACACGAGACCACCGGCAACAGATCACAGGAGACCACCATGACAACAGATCACCATGACAACAGATCACCATGACAACAGACCACAGGAGACCAGCAGCAACAGACCACCATGACAACAGACCACAGGAGACCAGCAGCAACAGACCACCATGACAACAGACCACCGGCAACAGACCACCATGACAACAGACCACAGGAGACCACCATGACAACAGACCACAGGAGACCACCATGACAACAGACCACAGGAGACCACTGGCAACAGATCACCATGACAACAGACCACAGGAGACCACCAGCAACAGATCACCATGACAGGAGACCACCAGCAACAGACCACACGAGACCCCCACGACAACAGACCACGATGACAAAAAGTGAAGAGTTGTGCGTTTGATTTGCCCGGAGCGTGGCATTTCCCCCGTCAGTATTCATCCTCCTGCGCTGATGCTCTGCGTAAACCGCAGCTGGTGCGTCGGAACGTAAAGGCCGTCGTAAAGGTTAAAGGTGAACTGCGGGACTCTCCGTTTGGACGTGATCACTTTTCAGATCGTCGATACGGAATCAAACGACGCGCGTTGAATGTATTTGAGTTGTAAATTTCTTAAATTTAAGCGTTTGTGTGTTTAATGCCGCACTGTGGAACATTTCATTCCGACCTCTGCGTTATTGACGCTCTTCTGTTCAGAAGCAGTAAAGTAATAAACCCGCTTCACACTGCAGATGCCTTAACTTCTGAATCCTGTCATTTTGCTTTAGCCTTTATATTTACTGTACATTCTGTCATCGTTTACATGGAAACAGAATAAAAAGCAAATATATTTCAATAAAATTATCTAAATGAGTCTTTTGCCTTTTTTCCCCTGTCTCACCAAACTGAGTCATGATCAGAAAAACATTCGTAAAAAACTTAAATCCACTGATAATAAATTGACTGTAATTTTTTTTTGTCATTACCTGGATTATAAAGTCATACACAACACATTTTATAACAAAGACATGAAATAAAACTGGGGAAACATTCTAATTTTCATGAATATTTGACTTACAAAAAATGTATTAAAAACATTGTTTGACTTGTTGAATACTGAAATGAAACTGTCATATGCACTTGAATGTTCCCGAGTGAGGCTTTAAAATGCATCGTTTGGTAAATCGTTATTGGTAAACCACAGACCTATTTCAAATCTTCCCTTCGTCTCTAAAATCCTTGAAAAAGTAGTAGTAAAACAGCTTTGTCGCCACCTGCAGGACAATAACTTATTTGAAGTTTTCCAGTCAGGGTTCAGAGCCCACCACAGCACTGAAACTGCACTAGTTAAAGTCACAAATGATTTGTTATTAGACGCTGACGATGGACTGGTCTCAATCCTGGTTCTGTTGGACCTCAGCGCAGCGTTTGACACCATTGACCACAACATTCTACTGCAGAGGTTAGAATGTGATGTAGGTGTTGGAGGAACAGCCCTCAGCTGGTTTAAATCCTATCTATCTGATAGGTTCCAATTTGTTAATGTAAACAAGAGCTCCTCACCATGCTCTAAAGTAATTTACGGTGTGCCACAGGGTTCGGTACTCGGTCCAATTCTGTTTACTCTTTATATGCTGCCATTAGGCAACATTATCAGAAAGCATGACATTAACTTCCACTGCTATGCAGACGACACTCAGCTGTATTTATCAATGAAACCTGATCAGAGCGATCAAGTAGACAGACTTAGTGCTTGTGTGAAGGAGATAAAAACCTGGATGACACTAAACTACCTGCTTCTTAACCCTGAAAAAACCGAGGTCATTGTGCTTGGCCCTAAGCATCTACGAGACTCTCTATCTGAGCAGATAGTCACACTGGACAATGTCAGTGTAGCCTCCAGTTCTACTGTAAGAAACCTTGGAGTCTTATTTGACCAGGAGCTCTCGTTCAAAGCTCATATAAATCAAGCTTGTAAAACAGCCTATTTCCATTTGCGCAACAAGAGCCAAAATCAGAAGAATCCTGCCTAAAAGCGATGCTGAAAAACTTATCCATGCATTTGTAACGACTAGATTAGACTACTGTAACTCCCTGCTTGCAGCGTGTCTTAAAAGCTCCAAAAAAAGCTTTCAACTGGTTCAAAATGCAGCAGCAAGATTACTAACAGGAACAAAAAGAAGAGAGCACATTACGCCAGTGCTGAAGTCTCTTCACTGGCTCCTGTCGAGCTTAGAATCAAATTTAAAATTCTACTCCTGACCTACAAAGCCATAAATGACATGGCCCCATCCTACCTCAAAGATGCTATAGAACCATATCATCCAAACAGAGCTCTTCGCTCTCAGAATGCTGGCCTTCTGGTGGTGCCAAGAGTCTCTAAAAGTACTGTAGGAGGTAGAGGGTTTAGCTACCAAGCCCCTGTGTTATGGAATCAGCTCCCGACCCATGTTAAATATGCTGACACAGTCTCTTCATTTAAGTCCAGGCTTAAAACGTTCCTCTTCGAAATCGCTTATGGTCAGACCAGTTAGGAACAGAAACATAAACCCACAGCTTTAGCTACGCTGCCCTAGGAGTAACTATGCTGGGGGAAGTATGACAGCTTGAGCACTATCCTCTTCTTCTGACTACTTATGCTATCAAACAATATTTATTTTTCAATTCCACTTGCAAACTGTTCACCGCCTTCTTTTTCTTTCTCTCACTCCTGAGGACCTGTGGACCCAGATGCTCCTCTCCTGGTGAAGTGGTCCCTGCCCTGTGTGGACGGTCCCTCATCTGCCTGAAGAGTGGGTCCAGCTCGACTCAGACGATCCCTCATCTGCCTGAAGAGTGGGTCCAGTTCGCCTCCGACGGTCCCTCATCTGCCTGAAGAGTGGGTCCAGTTCGCCTCAGTCGGTCCCTCATCTGCCTGAAGAGTGGGTCCAGTTCGCCTCAGTCGGTCCCTCATCTGCCTGAAGAGTGGGTCCAGCTCCAGTCTCCTTGTGTCCGTCTGTCCGTCTGTGAGAGTCGGATCTCTCCTTCACTGGAACTCCTCCAGGTTTCTACGCTTTTTTCCCCAAAGAGGTTTTTTTTTTGTAGTTTTTCCTGGCCGAGAAGGAGAGTCTAAGGACAGAGGACCCTGGGACATCGTCCCTCGCCACCACAGACATTGTCTGACTCCCTCGCCACCACAGACATTGTCTGACTTCATCGCCACCACAGACATTGTTGATTCATTTCTCCCTGTGGCCCTCAGAGGCAACTGTTAAAAAAATTAATTGATTTGATTTGATCGTCATCAGAATGGAAGCAATTGATCTGTAAATGACTTCATAACAAGTTAAAATAAACAAAGCTATTTGTTGGTTGGGTTGAAATATCAGTTTTCTATTACAAACTCTATAACCTTAAATTATATTTCAGATCAGTCTAATCTGTAGATAACATTACATGAAAAGGAAAAGCTTTTGCCGGTCAAGTATTTGTCCATTGAAACCTAAATCTCTTATCAAATATTCTACTGTAAAATGAAATAATAAATCAGGTTCTGATGTATTTTACGTCGACAAAACCATCCGGATGCGTCATATTCTGAGGTTAATCTCACTTTTTCCATTGAAAACATTGAAATCACATTACGTAACACTCTCTAAAGCCTTAACTAAACTAAAACGACGTGATTTTGTTTAAACTGTGAAAAGAAGATAAACTGCGACACGTGGAGTCAAGAAAAGGTTTGTGTCAGAAGTGGGATTCGAACCCACGCCTCCATTCGGAGACCAGAATACCCGCGGAAACGGAAGGAACTGATCCTTGAGTCTGGCGCCTTAGACCACTCGGCCATCCTGACAGCTGTAAGACGTCAGCCCGAGTCTGTATTTAAACCTCAAAACTGCAGACAACCGCGTCAGACCGCATGAAACCTTAAAAAGTGTTCTGAAACCACGTTTATTTTTGCTTGTCGGTGTTTGTGTTGGTTTCGTGTCTTATTTTAATCGACATTCGTGGATTTAGATCGTAAACGTTACGTCATCGCGGTCGCAGTTGTTTTCACAGGCGTTTATTGTCGTGAAAGAAGCAGCTCGAGCGTCATGATTTCACTCTGTTTAGTGCTCGTGAATGCGCGTTTGCACCGAGCGAACACAAACAAACACACATTTATCGTTTCGGTTGATAAACGCTATGAGGAAGTAGCAGCTCGGGTTAGCGCAAAACGGACATGCGTAGACGCAGCACCGCCCCCTGCAGGACGTGCGTGGTCAGGCAGGATCATGAGCGCAATAGTTACATGTTCCAGGCAGGAAAACGTTCAACAAGTGTGAGAGACAACACATAAAACAGAGATTATTTACAGTAAGTTTTGCAGGTTGGTTGCCACAGAAGTGTTCATACTTTGTACTTCTGACAGACGCTAAGCGTGGCCCTTTGCACATTGCTGTCTCTAGATGGCCCACCCCCGTTCCCCTTCACACCTCTGCTCCGGACCATCAGCTCCCCACTTCACCTGGACTCACCCATCCCCCCAGCACACAGTCCCCCTACCAACCACTGACTGTCACAGCAGCACAGGTGAGGAGTGAGCTGGAGAGGATTAAAGTGAGGAAGGCAGCAGGACCTGACGGCATCAGCCCCAGGCTCCTTAAGTCCTGCGCAGATGAACTGTGTGGAGTTATGGAGCATGTCTTCAACATGAGCCTGAAGCTGAGGGTGGTACCACAGGTCTGGAAGACCTCCTGTCTGGTACCTGTGCCTAAGACACCGCGCCCCAAAGACCTCAACAGCTTCAGGCCGGTGGCTCTCATGTCCCACCTGATGAAGACACTGGAGCGGCTGGTCCTGGACCACCTCCGCTCCACCAAGAGCACAGCCATGGACCCGTTGCAGTTTGCATACCGGCCTGGCATCGGAGTGGAGGACGCCGTCATCTCCCTGCTGCACGGCTCTCTCTCTCACCTGGAAAATCCTGGCAGCTCTGTGAGGATCCTGTTCTTCGATCTCTCCAGCGCCTTCAACACCATCCAGCCGCTGCTCCTGAGGGACAAGCTGGAGACCGCTGGAGTGGAGTATGACCTGGCAGAATGGATCCTGGACTACCTCACAGACCGACCCCAGTTTGTGAGAGCACGGGACTGTGTGTCTGACACTCGGACCTGCAGTGTGGGGGCGCTCCAGGGCACTGTCCTCGCGCCCTTTCTCTTCACCCTCTACACTGCAGACTTCAGACATGACACGGACAGCTGTGTCCTGCAGAAGTTCTCTGATGACTCTGCCATCATCGGACTCATCACGGACGACGATGATGCGGAGTACAGAGGACTGGACCAGAACTTTGTGGACTGGTGTCAGCGGAACCACCTCCTCATCAACGCGGGAAAGACCAAGGAGATGGTGGTGGATTTCCGCAGACGCCACCCCACTGCCCCCTCACCAGTGAACATCCAGGGACGGGACATTGAGAGAGTGGACTCATACAAGTACCTGGGTGTTCATCTGAACCACAAACTGGACTGGACTCATAACACAGACGCACTGTACAGGAAGAGCCAGAGTCGGCTCTACCTCCTGAGGAGACTCAGGTCTTTTGGAGTGACAGGGCCACTCCTGAAGACCTTCTACGACTCTGTGGTGGCATCAGCTCCTGTAGGTGTGGCCTGCTGGAGCAGCAGCATCACAGAGAGGGAGAGGAAGAAGCTGGACAGTCATGAAGAAGTCCAGCTCCGTCCTGGGCTGCGCTCTGGACTCGGTGCAGGAGGTGGGGGACAGAAGGGTCCTGGCTAGATTCACATCTATGCTGGACCATGAGTGTCACCCCCTGCAGGACACTGTCCGCTCTGGAGAACTGCTTCAGTGACAGACTGATCCACCCTCGCTGTGTGAAGGAGACGTTTCACAGGTCTTTCCTTCCTGCTGCTGTCAGACTTTATAACAAACACTGTTAGTCCTGAACATGTGCAATACCTGTAAATAAGAGTCTTCTATTTTTTTTTAAAATTCTGTTTACTTACCTGCTAATAGTATTACCTAGTCTTGTGCTAGCTATTTTTACTTTATTTTATTCTATTATCATTATTTTATTATCTTATTTTTATCTTTATCTTTTTATTTTTTATTTATCTATTTTATTTTGTTTCCCCCCCTCCATTCCCTATTAAGACAGGTGAGGAGTTTTGTTAATAAGAGTTTTTTGTTCTGTTCATAAGAGTTCTATTAAAGGCGGTATGGACGATTTTTCGGCGATTTGAGAACGCAGGCGGAAGTGCGCATGCGCACTCCCCCGTGCGGACTGATACAACACACACGTGCGTTTGTTTATTAGCGCAACGGAGCGCATCGCATCTCTCGTCTCCTGTAGATTTCTGTCCACTTCTGCGTCAGCTGTCTTTCTCCGTCTTCATTTTGCCCCGTACACTGAGGGAACTATATTATGATAGATCCATGCGCTTAGGCACGCGGAAACATGGGCACGAACCGCACGCGGCTGCAGGTGAGCAATAGGTGTGTTTTATGATTGATACGTGGCAGGACAAATGATTTATCCACGCCACGAGGAAATATGATAACAAATTTGCTGAAAAAAATCGTCCATACCACCTTTAAGAGTGTGTTTTTGAAAATTCCTATAATCTGTCCTTTCTTCCTGTTTCTACTGCGATGTAACAACAAAATTTCCCCTTGTGTGGATATTAAAGGATTATCTTATCTTAGTTAATACACTGTTAATGTTTTCACTTCCATTAAGAGTGGAAGGACACGCCCATTTAGATTGAGATTAAATGACCCATTATAGGTGCACTATGTAACATTTCTGCTTCCTGAGTCTTCATGTTTCTGCTTCTTCCCAGAGATGGTTTCACATGGTATTAATCTTTATTCAATCACACTAAAACACCTGTGAGTGGCCTAGGCTCTCCACAAATCCCTCTGTGATGTCATCTATGTGGGACGTGCCATTGAGAATACAGGGACAGTTTGCACTGAAAAAAAAAAGTGAGACGTCCCACACTAGAGACAGACACAGAGACTTTCATCCGTCTCTAAAAACCCTAAACCAGGTCTCATAGGGCTGACCCCCCGGGGAACGCAGGGCTAACCCTCCAGGGAACACAGGGCTGACCCCCCGGGGAACATAGGTCTGACCCCCTTATGAAAATAGGGCTGACACCCCGGGGTACATTGGGCTGACCCTCCAGGGAACACAGGGCTGACCCCCCGGGGAACATAGGGCTGACACCCCGGTGAAAATAGGGCTGACACCCCGGTGAACATAGGGCTGACCCCCCAGGGAACACAGGGCTGACCCCCCGGGGAACATAGGGCTGACACCCCGGTGAAAATAGGGCTGACACCCCGGTGAACATAGGGCTGACCCCCCAGGGGAATATAGGGCTGACCCCCTTATGAACATAGGGCGGGCTGACCCCCCGGTGAACATAGGTCTGACCACCCAGGGGAACATAGGGCTGACCCCTGCTGATTATATCATGGAAAATACAAATCCAATCCAAAGCACAGGCATGCAACATGAAGCAGAAGAAAGACAACATTAAAATAACGTCTGCATTTTGTCTCTACATCTTCAGTTTTGGCACAGAACATTTGTTGTGATGTTGGCAGTTAGCGTTAGCGGGTGTTGCTAGAAGCTGTGCTGGTGATAAAGCTGGAGCTGGAGAAAACGTTTATATATATTATATATAAACGTTTTTAGACTCATTGAAAAAGTTCCGTCTCGGTTTGGCGCATGCGCAGCTGAAAGCCGCATGTTTCCGGTCCCGCGGCCATATTGGAGGTCCACTCTTCAAGGGTAACGTCCAGAGCCACAAACATGTTCCGTTTCGGCAAAGCTGCTCTTAATATCACCAGTAAGTCTGAGTGTCTGTTAAATGTGTCTCTTTTGTGTGACCTTTGGTGCTGATTCCGCCGTTTATCCTGCGCTTTTTGCCTATTTTACCTCGACATCCTTGTGACCTGAGCAGCGGTTAGCATGCTACAGGCTAAGCTGCTGTAAACATTATTTCTATGGTACAGATCTCTTTAGTTAGCCACTGTCGTAATGAGAAGTATTTAACAAACATAAACCGCTCGTTGACTGCTCAGTGCAGTTTATGGCTTGTTGAGCTGTTTGTTTGACTCTTTTGCCCTCGAATAACCTCATTCAAATGATGCTAAACCAAAGTGCTATTGTGCTTTAAAGTGTTGACTTCAGCTTCAGTCACTACGCTACTTATTTGATCGATGCAATATTACATCTGAAGTATTCCCCAAGTCACTTGTAATAATAATAAAGTCACTTTCTTGAGACCGTAACAAGTATGCTGTATATGTTGAACAAGTACCTAGTAATGTGTGTACATACTTCAAAGAGCTGATTTCTATGTTTAGATGTGAAAGTAGAAAAATCACATGCTGACATACACTGAAAACCACTTTCAGTTTGATAAGTATCGTTTTCTGTGAATTCGTAATACTTTTGACAGCCCATTGAATTGAGTGTTTTTGTTTTTACTGTCACCTGTTTTAAACTCTAATGTTTTTTGTTGGTGTGTCCAGATCAGGCCTCTCGGCAGGTGAGGCACGGCTCCACGAGGCAAGACTTTCACGGCAAATATGGGACCGCCGTCATGGTCGGAGGAGGCGCCTTCTGCGTAGCCGTGTGGTCATACGTAAGTGTTCCTCACGTTGTGCTTAATAGTTTAATGTCTTTGATACATGCGATGTCTGCTGCTTTTAGAAATCCCATTTATCCCCAACTTCGCTCATAAAGTCATACCCCGGTATCTGTGTAACTACTACAGTACAGACCCTGGTATCTGTTTAACTCTACTACAGTACAGACTCTGGTATCTGTGTAACTCTACTGCAGTACAGACCCTGGTTGTTCATCTCATGTACTTTTTCTCCTCAGGTTCTGACTCAGACGGGCCTCACGTGGAACTTGTCTCCCGTGGGTAAAGTTCAACCTCTGCCCTGGAGAGAAGCTGAAGAAGAGGAGGAGTGAAGAGGCTTGTGTCCGACAAACGCCTGTGATTATTCCAAAATGTTATTGTCTCATGTTCAATAAATTAACTGATTCTACGTCCTGCTCGTGCTTCTTTAGTGTAATATGGCTTGGCTGAAGTCATCGGGGAAACCAAACGCAGTCAAAGGAAAGACATGCTTCAGTCACAAGCTTAAAGTTACAATGGATGATGTAAAAAGTAAACATATTTTGGTGGTAAAGAAAGAAAAAGACTTTTCGGACAGTTCATGTTGGATGTTTTAGAAATGGATGTGGGCAATGTAATTCAGTCCCAAACTTTTATTTTCACTAAAACATGAGACCCTGATATTTAAAAATCACAATATTGTCACTGTTGGAAGATCGATTGACAATAATGTCACTTCCCTCTTCTTTTGTTTCACAGTTGAAGCTAAAGCCTTCAAACTACTTCTCATATTGTAATGTGTACGAAGCCGAGGGTGGAATTGTTGGAAAAAATAAAATATGTAATTGGTTTTATTTGAGATTTGCAGGACAGAGATGATCAGCAAAACATACACTTTCCTTCCAAAATAAGCAAACAAACATACATTGAATACATAACGGGGTAATATATACAAATCAAGGTCAAAAGACCAGAGAAAACACTTGACATTCTTCGGGGGCATATTACAATTATATTTACACTTCATACATCAAAAACATTTAGAAACATACAATTTTCATAAGTAATAATGGGTTTTTGGTTTAAGCTTTTGGAAATGGTGAGCAAATATGATTCAATTTGTTTAATAAGAGTAGGGCGGGAAAAGGGGATGCTGATGATGAACATTTACTTTTATGAATGTAGAATTTGCAAAATATAAGAATTACATTGTCTTTTTCTTATTATGGTCCACATTTGTGTCATCCATCCATCCATTTTCTACCGCTTGTTCCCTTTCGGGGTCGCGGGTGACTGGAGCCTATCCCAGTGACTTCGGGCCTTAGGCGGGGTACACCCTGGACAGTGGCCAACTCGTCGCAGGCATTTGTGTCATGAAACCCAAAAATTATATGTTCAAATTTTAATCTAAATTTGGATTCAATGTGAAGTATTATAAATTGTTAACAGTCTTTGTTTAAAGGCTTATCCTTTTTAAAAAGGCCGTGGCTGGAGAGCCGCGGCGCGGTCAAATTGCCGCGCAGTTTCAGGGACCGCGGCATTTCCCTTAAAGCCCGTTATCATGATTAATCCTAACCTTAACCCGGCGCGGTCTAAAACGGCGCTAAACCGCGGTCAAATAGCGGCGCAGTTTCAGGAGCCGCGGCGCGCGCCGGCACAAAAATAACATGGCTTTTTCGGCCGCGCACCGCGGCACTGCAGATACTCCCATTTAAAAAAGATGACTAATTGTTTCAGGGTATTTTATTTTACAATAAGTGCAGTTGGGGTTAATTGTTTTAATATTAATAGCGTAAATTGATTAGTTGGGTTGTTAGCCGTACGTGCTCCCTCGTGCGTCCCTCCTCACCTGCGTCACTGACGCACGGCGCAGGCAAGTCGTGGACGACAAGACGACAACGTACAACCGCGGCGACCAATCAGCCGCGAGCCCCCGCCCGCTCCCCGCCTCTAGCAATCAGCGCTGAGGGGCGTGGCTCTGCGCTAAGGTCACCGCTGTCAGACCGAGCGTCACTTGAGTCTCCTGCAGCCGCCAGAGGAACCCACGGCCACGGCAGCGCGTCCACAGCCGCCAGACAAGCACCAGAGAACCGTACACGACACCGCAAACATGTCTCTGTCCAACAAACTCACCCTGGACAAGCTGGACGTGAAAGGGAAGCGCGTCGTCATGAGGTGAGCGCCGCTAGGCTAACCGCTAAGCTAAAAGTTAACGTAGAATGAACGGAGCTCGTGCGTCGGGCGCGTTACGCAGCATAAACGGAGGCGCGCGCGAAGCTACAGGTGATTTATGATATTTTTAGTTTGGAGACGAGATGCACGACGCGACGACAGGAAGTTGCCACGTTTTTACCCACGCGCCGAAGCTGCCGCGCGTGGGGCAGGGCATCCGACGCCGTCCGCGAGCCTCGAATAAAACCCGACAAACGCGCCTGAAGTCGAAATAAAAATCGTCATGTCACCAGCGCATGACAAAGGCTCCGTCACGTAAAGGTGCAATGCGTAACGTTCTTCTTCTATGGCGTTTTTTATTCTTTAGCCTTTACTTCTTCCCCTCCTCATCTTCCTTCTTGTGGATGCGGAGGACATTACAACATAATCTCCATGGAAACGCGACCTTATTCGTCGTAGTCCAATGATTGAGCGCGACCTTTTGGAAATTGGCACAGAAACATCTCTAAAACCTGTTCTTTTTGAAATGAGAAGCAAGCGCATGAGAACTGGACTCATTTGCGGCGGTCAGAACGAACTTAACTGTAATCGGTATCGGCGTAAACTGAACCGATTATATGATGATGCGTGATAAACGATGCCTGAGCTGCATGGCAGAGTTTATGTCATAATAGGATTCTATGAAGTGACAAACGGCGCAAAAGAATCTCATGTGTTTGTGAAGCAACAGCGCGGTGTTTATGCGGAATAAGATGTACGTTTGTGACCGAGTACAACACGTACAGGACATATACTTTACCCATAATAAGAAATATACTAAAAAGAATAGTCATAGTAACAATAATCATAGTAATAATACCAGAGGCTTTTAGGATTTAAAAACACCCCGTCCAAATAATTTTGTCCCAAAAAGAACTTTAAAAATTTGCACTCCGCCACTTAGGAGCAGCGTATCGCACCGTATTTTCCTACGCTTTTACTAAATAAAGCGGGGCTTTTAGCGCCGTCTGACGTTATGCCGTGCGCCATTAACAAGCGCCGTAATCTACGCCAGACGGTGCTCTGCGTTCTCTTAATTTACGCCATACGCCGCTCCTATTGTGGCGGAGTGTGATCATATTGTCGTCGTGGGCGGCGCAAGCAGAAAAGTTGCACCACGGCGCACGGACGGACGGTGATCTGGTAAACAGGTGCCAATTAAACATTTGGGACCAGAATGGAAGTTGTCAAAGTTATTGTCAATTGACAGATAAAAATAACCTGGTGCAAATCCAGCGCGCCTTAAGGGGGTTACAGACCGCGGCGGTCTAAGCGTCCAGTTTACATTCAAAGTCTATGTAAATGCACGTCCTGCGTTTCCTGCGCCGCGATTTCTTCGTTTTTGCGACGCAATTCGTGCATTTTCGTACGCTCTCGGCGCGTGCGCCGGCCGCTTTGGGCGCCTCGTACGCACGCCCAAAGCGGCCAGCGCGACATGTTCAGCTTTGTTCAACTTTCTGCAGCAGATGCGCCGCAGCAGCCAATCAGAGATGACGTGCTATGCACGACCCGGAAAAAGACCCAAAACAAACCCTCAGGATAAAAAAAAAAAATCTTTAGACGCAGCTCTTGGAGCAAATAATGATATTGACTAAACTCTGCTCAGCTCTGAAGTATATGCGGGTCCCAGATGGGCCCGGAGCCCATCGCCTCCGCTTTTGGACTTTGTAAAGTTAATAAACCGAAGCCATGGTCCAACATTAAACTCCATTTACACCATGAGAAAAGCAACACAGCACAACTCCTCCACTGAGCATGTGCAGGACGACTCGGACGCACGTCTGCTGCTGAGTGTATTTTACGGGCATGAGTCCGGGGCGTCGAGAACGCGCGTCCGGGGCGTTTGTCTTCGAATGTACAGACGTCTAACTTCTGAGTTGGGCGCGATTCGGCCGCCGCGGTGTGTGCAGGCCTTTACCTAGTTTCGGTGATCTTCGTCAATTTAACGAGGTTTCGATGAAATTCTGTCAAAGTGCACGAAAGTACGTGGAGCTTCGGGATTCTCCGGACTAGGGCCCGGCAGCCAATCAGAGCCAAGCACACAAATTTCGTCGACCAATCAGCCCGCAGCATGCAAATTTTCACTTGTAAACTGTCATGGCGCGGACCCGATTTAATGATAATATTCCCTTTTCTAAAAACATATTAATAAAAATGACAATGTCCTTGCACTCAAATGCCCGTCCATATGTCAAAATACCCCGTCCAAAATTAGGGAAGACGGGCCTCTAGCTAAAAGCATGAATAATACCCATCATGGTCATCCTACTACTACTGCTACTACTACTGCTACTACTGCTACTGCTACTGCTACTGCTACTACTACTAATTATGCTACTACTTACTAATTATGCTACTACTACTAATTATGCTACTACTACTAATTATGCTACTACTAAAAATAATCATACTACAGCTAATAATCACAATATTAGTAATACCGTATTTTCCGGAGTATAAGTCGCACCAGCCAAAAAAACATGTATAAGTCAGGAGTATGAAATGCGGTTGTGTGAAAATAACAAATAATAAGACATAAGTCGCTCCGCCAAAACTATGAAAAAAGGTGCAACTTGTAGTCCGGAAAATACGGTAATCACAAAACTAAGATGCCTCAAGACTACACCGGATCTGCCCACAAGCCGCGGGGGTCAGGGGTCAAGAGTGTAAAGGTCAACGTTCCTCCCGAGTCCGACTGCGGCGGAGTTTCAACAGACGCTCGTGTTTTGTTCAGACATTTGATGCTTTCATGTTTTTGATAAAGCAGAGAAAAGTGACACTTCAGGCCCGTTGCTGCGCGTTTGTGTTTCCACAGCAACGGAGTAAACCGGCAGAGAAATGAGTCCCGACGAGTCTAAAACGCACAACTCCCGACACAAAATGAATCCTTTTTGATTTGTGATTTGAATTCAAAACTGAAGGTGTATCGTGTGAAACTGCCTTCTTCAGTCAGCTACTTTATTAATTATGAGACTTATTTAATATTTCATAATTTATGTCAAATTCTGGACTTGATTGTGAACTTTGCTGAAGACGGGATTTTTTAAAAACTGACTTTTTTCCACATGCTCCCAGAATGCTCAGGGAAATTAATTTCGTGGTCATTTTGTACCGTGAGATTTTGCGAAACATCTTTATTTGTGAAATACTTCTGAAAGTCCCGTCTCTCTAAGTCTATTTTGATTTTATTTTGTATTCAGATTCAAAACAAAAATAATAATTGTGTGTTTTCCCCAGAGTCGACTTCAACGTCCCGATGAAGGACAAGAACATCACCAACAACCAGAGGTCAGACTTTTGCCCGTTTGCAGACACGCCCTTCTGACCTCTGACCTCTGAACGCTCTTTCACAGGATCAAGGCGGCAGTGCCCAGCATCAAGCACTGTCTGGACCACGGCGCCAAGTCTGTGGTCCTGATGAGCCACCTGGGCCGGCCCGACGGGAACCCCATGCCCCAGAAGTACTCTCTGGAGCCTGTGGCCGCCGAGCTCAGGGGCCTCTTGGGAAAGTGAGAACGCATTTATTATTATTATTATTATTATTATTATTATTATTATTATTATTATTATTATTATTATTATTATTATTATTATTATTATTATTATTATTATTATTATTATTATTATTATTATTATTATTATTATTATTATTATTATTATTATTATTATTATTATTAGGCCCGAGCGCCACAAGCTGGCGAGAGGCCTATTAATCTCGTAAGGCCGTGCGAAGCACGGCTGCGAAAGTGCGCACGAAATCGAGCGCGAAGCGCTCGCCCACTTCCAAACACTCACTAACGCACTCCTTCACTCACGCACGCCCCGTGCATACTAATTAGTAGTAGGAAAATGGAACATTACCGTTGTAAACGGGCAAAGCCCGTGCAAAAGTGCGCACTAAACGAGCACTTTACATTGGGATGACGACATCCCCATATAAAGCACTCATTTGCCCTAAGTAGCTCACGAATACGTTCCCCATCTCTTGCATGTTCCGTGCATATAAGCATGTAATGCAAAAATTGAACATTATTACTGTATAGAGGGCCAAAAACACAAAGTGGGCGGAGCCCACTGTAAATTAACGAAAGTACCCGTCAGTGACCAGGGACCCACACCATGAGGTAGGAAAGCGCGAGCGCTTTCCGAAAATGTTTAGTTTATGATATTTGAAAAATGGGAAACACCCCTCTAAAAATCGTGCCTCTCTACATTCTGGCTATTTCCCTTTTCTAAAATAAAAAAAATTGGCGCATCAGCGCCCCCAAATGTACCAAAAATGCATTGAGAGATGGGAAATGACCCAAAAAAAATCTGATCGTAGAATCATGAAATTTGGCGCAGAGGTAGATGGTGACAAGAGAAGTAAAAAATATTATTGCGGCAACGCCGTCCGCCCAACCAAATGTCGGCCATATTGCTTCAAAAATGGCTAAACATGACTTCGGAGTTTTTCCAAACGTCGTACTTTTACGAACTCCTCCCAGGGCGTTGGCCCTAAAAAGCTGAAATTTGGTGAAAATGCTACTGAGGAGTGGGACATCAAAAGTTATCCAAATTACATTGATACCTCTCACGGTCTCTGTGCGGCGAAGCCGCAAACTGTAGCTAGAATTTCAGAAATCTCCCATATTTAAAATTTCTGCCGTTTGCGCAGATAAAGTCCGAATTGCGTCAAATTAGAATCAGTTGTTAAACTCTTTGCCCTAAACCTACTTGAAGTGAAATAAATTAATTTGGCGCCACAGCGCCCCCTACAGATTTTATATGGAGGTTAAATGTTTAGTTTTGCGAAATTATATGAAATTTGACACACAACTCAATTTCAGCATCCCCATCAAAAAAGTCAATGAGACCCATGTCATAATTGTTATGGCGTTTCCGTAACGATGACCGAAACCTTCCATGTTATTCCAATGGGGAAATCGCCAGAACATGTTTACACTTTAGACTTTCACAAACTCCTCTCAGGGCGTCAGCCCTATTAACCTGAAATTTGGTGAGACTCATCTTCAGGGGTGGACCATCAAAAGTTATCCACATTTTTATTCAAAGAGTCACGGTGTCTGTGCGGCAAAGCCGCACATTTTGCCAAGAATTCAAAATAAAATTGCTTTTTGAATGGTAAAACAAAGGGGAGAAGATGTGACCGCGTCACAGATTCAGAAGTAGATGTAATAAAAGGACAATTGGGGCGCGTTAGCGCCCCAATTGCGGCGTGGCGGCGGCGTAGCGAGGGCCGATCATTGCCGCTTGCGGCTATATTTATTATTATTATTACGGCCGTAATCCAATGAAAAGAACTGAAGTGAAAAAGATAAACCGCGTGTTAATAACTGCATATCAATTTAATGGTGTCACTGTTTGGTCACAGCGCAGACGATCCTGAAATGTCCTGAAAAATCTAAAAATTTCCATGAGAAATCCCGAATTTTTTTGCAAAATTCCGATTTTTTTTTTTTGAGAAATCAGAATAATTGACAGTGACGTTAATCACACTTGAAACTTGATTGTGATTTTCCCTTGAAGAAGCTCAAACCCTGGTTGTAATTGGCCCCTTGCGGCCCCTCTAATGCCCGCCCCCTCTAATTCCCGCCCTCTGCCGCAGAGACGTGACGTTCCTGAAGGACTGCGTCGGCCCGGACGTGGAAGCGGCCTGTGCCAGTCCCGCCGCCGGGTCTGTCATCTTACTGGAGAACCTGCGCTTCCACGTGGAGGAGGAGGGCAAAGGCAAAGACGCCGCCGGGAACAAGGTCAGAACGCTCACCACGCCTCAAGCACAACGCCCTGCACGATGCCACGCATCACGCCAGAGCGAGGGCAGAGTATTGTATTGACCCATGTTGGGGGGAAACGGCGATCTGTTGGGAATAAAAGTGATCTGTATGTCAATTGTGGTCCAGAAGCTCACGGAAAAGTGAGCACTCCCCCGTGTGGACTGATACAACACACACGTGCGTTTGTTTTATTAGCGCGACGGATCGCATCACATCTCTCATCTCCCGTAGATTTCCGTCTCTTCTGAGTCTTAATTTTGTCCGTACACTGAGGGAACTATATTATGATAGATCCATGCGCTTAGGCACGCGGCTGCAGGTGAGCAGTAGGTGCGTTTTATGATTGATACGTGGCAGGACTAATCGGCAGTCCACGCCACGAGGAAATGAGACTCAGATTTGGGCCCAAAAAATCGTCCATTCAACTTTTAAAAAATGAGCTTTACTGTCAACTTTTTCAAATTTTTTCGCAAAATTATTTTTATCTTAACTGCATTTTAGTTCAATGAGTCGTCTGACCTGTAGGGGGGGCTCTAAGTCAAAACACCTGTACTTGGACTTTTTGACGTTCTGATCTCACACTTGTGTATCAACATGTCCTGGTGCGAGGTCGGGCATTTGAGCGTTTCCAGCGCCTCGAGGGGCGGGGTCGTGTTTGCAGGATGAAAAGGGCTCCACAGAGAACATAAATCATCTCACTCTTTATGAACGGGAACAGCTTTGGGCACCAGGACTTTTCCTCAACACGTTACGGCTCAGGTTTTGGCTGAAGCCGAGTGACCTTTTAATTTGAAGGTCAGTGTTTCTTTTCCTGTCCACGAGCCCCGGCTGGAATGCTTCGTCCTCATGCCATTATTTATAGACACATTAACGCTTAAGGCCTCCAAATGAAAGAGTCACATCTGTTTCAAATGTTCATACAGCGGGGAAATACTCTTAATGTAAACCTTTATGACATTTTTTAAGGGGTTTAAAGGCCCACTGCATAACATTTCAGCCAAAAATCAGCTGCAGAAATTATATTGAACCTTCTGAAATAGTCCAAGTGTTGCAGGTGAAATCAAGACGTTTTAATTCAAACTGCCAAAAAATAGAAAGTTTGATGTTAATGAAATGTGTTTTTTGTGAATGAAAAGAGCGTGAAGGAGTGTCTTTACTGTTATCTTCTCCACAAACCTGACGCGTACTTTGTCTGGAGGAGGGGGGTCGGGGCCTGGAGCGAGAGAAGGATCGGCGGGTCGGGAGCAGGAGCGGGGGGCGGACAGTGAAAGTAGAAGATCTTCGGGTTCTTCTGGTTTCCATGGTGACATAAATGGTTTTTGTGGATTGTGTCAGATTAAACATCTCATTCTTTGTGTTTGTGGCAGACCAAAGCATCTCAGGGCCAGATCGACACCTTCAGGGCCTCGCTGTCCAAACTTGGAGACATTTATGTGAACGACGCTTTCGGCACTGCTCACCGGGCTCACAGGTGAGACACTGCCCCGCCCCCACCCACTGCCCCGCCCGCACCCCCGCTGACTGCTCTCTCCTGGTCTGTAGCTCCATGGTGGGCGTGAACCTGCCACAGAAAGCCGCTGGGTTCCTAATGAAGAAGGAGCTGGATTACTTCGCCATGGCCCTGGAGAAACCACAGAAACCCTTCCTGGCCATTCTCGGCGGGTAAGAACCCAGCAATGTCTCACAACTGGGACGAGGGCAAGTTCATCACACCATTACAAACTATTGCGCCTGAGTATAACTGAAGCGCGCGCGCCTGAGGGTTACTGAAGCGCGCCCCTGAGAGTAACTGAAGCGCGCCCCTGAGAGTAACTGAAGCGCGCCCCTGAGAGTAACTGAAGCGCGCCCCTGAGAGTAACTGAAGCGCGCCCCTGAGGGTAACTGAAGCGCGCCCCTGAGGGTAACTGAAGCGCGCCCCTGAGAGTAACTGAAGCGCGCCCCTGAGAGTAACTGAAGCGCGCCCCTGAGGGTTACTGAAGCGCGCCCCTGAGGGTTACTGAAGCGCGCCCCTGAGGGTTACTGAAGCGCGCCCCTGAGGGTTACTGAAGCGCGCGCCTGAGGGTTACTGAAGCGCGCGCCTGAGGGTAAGTGAAGCGCGCGCCTGAGGGTAAGTGAAGCGCGCGTCTGAGGGTTACTGAAGCGCGCGTCTGAGGGTTACTGAAGCGCGCGTCTGAGGGTAACTGAAGCGCGCGCCTGAGGGTAAGTGAAGCGCGCGCCTGAGGGTAAGTGAAGCGCGCGCCTGAGGGTAAGTGAAGCGCGCGCCTGAGGGTAAGTGAAGCGCGCGCCTGAGGGTAACTGAAGCGCGCGCCTGAGGGTAACTGAAGCGCGCGCCTGAGGGTAACTGAAGCGCGCGCCTGAGGGTAACTGAAGCGCGCGCCTGAGGGTAACTGAAGCGCGCGCCTGAGGGTAACTGAAGCGCGCGCCTGAGGGTAACTGAAGCGCGCGCCTGAGGGTAACTGAAGCGCGCGCCTGAGGGTTACTCTCAGACGTGTGCTTCAGTTACTGTTTGTTTGGTGATTTCTCCTGACATTTCCATGTCTGTGTTTGTGTTGGACATTGCCTCAGGGCAGACAGGATCTACATTTGACCCGAGTCCCAGAGTTCACTTCATTGTTGAACTCGCATTCTTTCATCTGCTTTTGTCTGCGGCACAAAGAGTTTAACTGAGAAAAGTGTGGAAACAGCAAAGTATGAGTCTGGTCTAGACTCTAGAGACAAACTGACTTTTGGATTTGGAAACGTGGATCATAGAGGTATCATTGATATTACTACTATCTATACGAACTACTTTAGCAGCAGAGCGCCCCCTGCAGCTCACGTGTCAGTATAATCACATACTAACATAGTTTACCGTGACACATGAACGGAGCCACGCCGGCTCCAGCGTTTCATACCAGCCACAGAGCCAATCAGGAGCCCTGTTGTAGCAGGTACACGCCCCTTCTTGCTACACCATTAGTTTCCACGGGTCGAGCCCGCTAGCAACAAGCCGTGCTAGCAGCATCACTGGTGTTTTCAACAAAAATATGAAAGCGTGTGACCTCTATTGTTCTGTGATGACTTGAGTTGTTCAGACAGTGAAGGTTTCTATGTTGCATTCTGATGAGATTCAAAAGTCAGTTTAACATATGTTATTTTTTTTAATGTGGCGTCTCCTGATACAAATACTTCTGTTTGTGCCTTTTCCATGTGTTAAAAGCTGAACTCTGTTTGCATTTACGAGGGTCTTTAACCTTTGTCTGCTTCTACTTCAGGGCAAAGGTCAAAGATAAGATCCAGCTGATCAACAACATGCTGGACCAGGTGAACGAGATGATCATCGGAGGTGGAATGGCCTTCACCTTCCTCAAAGTCCTCAACAACATGGAGGTGATTAACCAGCCTCTGTCATTTAATCACTCACATAACTGTGTTTTAGGGCCGCACTAAGTCGAAAATACAACTTATTATTATACTTTTAAATGTTAGCAGTCAAAGACTAAATCAAGCCTCCATCAAACCTTTGATGGAGGACCTGGTGCGATTATGGGTTAACATGAGGCAAACACAAGGAAATTACCTTTTTTTAAAATCAACCGTTTAACCTCATTTTTCTAAAGCAAACTGCAAACCGCCCGTGTCATTGTTCTTTCACTGTGTTTAATGTGTGGAGACTTTACATCTCGTGTTGCAGTCGTTGCTCGGTAGAAACGTGGCACTAAATGTTTCTCAATCTTTGACCCTCTTGGTCAATGTTTCCTCTGACGCTGTTTGAACAAAGGGCTTGAGAAATTTCCTGAGAGCAAGCGATGGCCCTGACCCCTGTTTGACCCCCGTTTGTGTTAAGAGATGAATTTCAAACGTTTAGTTCTGAATTCAATCTTGTTCTGACCCTGAGACAATCTGCAGTGAACAGACTGAACATGACAGAGAAGCACATTCACAAAACCGCAAACACTCGTAGTCGCTGTTGTTCTGCCATTTTCCCATGTTATTTCCCTGATGGCCTGAGTGCGATTGCATGTTCACCTGGGACTTTTGTAGTGCTCATTAATATTCTGACGTCACGCCCGCGTTGATCTATTGTTTTGGCCTTGTTTACATTGTACAGGCGTTTAACTCGAGGGCAGCAAACTGACCACACAGAGTCCAGGGGCCATCGACTGGGGCCCTACACGGGGAAAACTCGTGATCCTTGCTCTCCACAGTCGGCATGGTCAGAGGACGTTTAGGCTGATTCTTCTTCTTTTATCACGTTTTTTTTTTTATATCTAACAGAATTTAAAATGTCCAGAATATAAATGATAAGGTGTCATAGATTATAACTACGTTAAGACAATATAAATACTTGTAATGAAAGATCAGGAGTCAAACCATGGACGTCCTGACCGAGAGGAGGACACGGGCGAACCACAGGAGGACATGATGAAGGTCATGTTTGTTTTTCAGATCGGGACCTCGCTGTTTGACGAGGAAGGCGCCGGCATTGTGAAGGACCTGATGGCCAAAGCGGAGAAGAACGGCGTGAAGATCACTCTGCCCGTCGACTTCATCACCGCCGAAAAGTTTGACGAGAAAGCTACAACCGGAACGGCCACTGTCGCTGCAGGGATCCCGGCCGGGTGGATGGTGAGGGGGCGGAGCGTGTGGGGAGGGGGCGGAGCGTGTGGGGGAGGGGGCGGAGCGTGTGGGGAGGGGGCGGAGCGTGTGGGGAGGGGGCGGAGCGTGTGGGGACTCCAGAACTCCTTTAGACACTTTTGAGACTCCTTTAGACAGTGTGAGTCTTGGTCAGATCAAAGCGGTTCCTGCATCACATTTGGCTCTGGTCTGTCCTCTTCAGGGTCTGGACTGTGGCCCAGAGAGCTCAAAGGCCTTCGCCGAGGCCGTGGGTCGGGCCAAGCAGATCGTGTGGAACGGACCTGTGGGCGTCTTCGAGTGGGACAACTTCGCCAACGGGACCAAGAACCTCATGGACAAAGTGGTGGCCGTGACGCAGACCGGCTGCATCACCATCATCGGTAACACAGTGGGCCAAGGGGAGAGGTCCTGTTGGCCAAGGGGAGAGGTCCTGTTGGCCAAGGGGAGAGGTCCTGTTGGCCAAGGGGAGAGGTCCTGTTGGCCAGGGGGAGAGGTCCTGTTGGCCAGGGGGAGAGGTCCTGTTGGCCAGGGGGAGAGGTCCTGTTGGCCAGGGGGAGAGGTCCTGTTGGCCAGGGGGAGAGGTCCTGTTGGCCAGGGGGAGAGGTCCTGTTGGCCAGGGGGAGAGGTCCTGTTGGCCAAGGGGAGAGGTCCTGTTGGCCAAGGGGAGGAAGGGGTCTGTTCTGTGCGCCACCGGGAGGAAGGGGTCTGTTCTGTGCGCCACGGGGAGGTCATCACCTTCATCACTTCTGTGTGTTTACATTAGCATGTCGAGGCAAGCTAGCTTCCATGGTAATTCCCTCTGCGGCCAGTAGATGGAGCGCCAACACAAAAGGGACAAATGCTGCAGAATATGTGTCCTTTAAGTCTAAACCAGGACGAGGACTGACCCGTCCCTCATCTGTGTGTCCAGGAGGGGGCGACACTGCCACATGCTGCGCCAAGTGGAACACTGAGGACAAAGTGAGTCACGTGAGCACAGGGGGCGGAGCCAGTCTGGAGCTTCTCGAAGGTGAGACAGAACTAAACCGTATTTTCAGTTTAAGTTGACATAAACAAACTGGAGCATGTCTTTGGCTTGTGTTCTAGTGTTCTCCCGCTGTAATCCCGCTGTTCCTTCCCGTTCCAGGTAAAGTGCTGCCAGGCGTGGACGCTCTGAGCAGCGCCTGAACCGTCCCGTCTGAACCAGGTGGAGCCATCTCCCGCTTCTGTCCTTTTTAACGCAACAACGGTGAATTTAAAGTGTTTTAGAGCAAACTTCACAGCAGACCTGAGCCCGAGTCCGTGCCACTAAAACGCTCACACGCCCGCCGTTTGGTTTCCCTGACGACCGGAAGAAGCACATTTGGGTAAAACTTGATCAAACCAACCACAAAAGATGCTGCTTGTTAATTCAAAATGGAGTCCCAAACACGTACAAGCTAAATTTTGACAATAATTATTAACATTTTGGTGCATATTTTAGTGTTGAGTTGTGAAGTTTAATCTATTTAAATAGAAGCACTTTAAAGGATGAATAAATATGAATAAACTCTTGCTGTAATAGTGACTTACTACTGCTTAAATGTCCCTTTGTCATGAGTGTTTTGCTGCTCTGTCCACCTCCTGAATGACCACGTGTCTGTGGGCGATTGTGCTGCGTACGACGGTTCTACAGCGCTCGTGTCCTACAGCGCTCGTGTCCTACAGCGCTCGTGTTTGCCTCAGTAAAACTGTCTCACACTTGAAAGTTGCTTTTGGTCTTTTCTGTAACAAACTAATGAGAATGCATCTTTAACCCGGGTGGGCGGGGAGTCCTTGCCCTCTCCTTCTCCGGGTGGGCGGGGAGTCCTTGCCCTCTCCTTCTCCGGGTGGGCGGGGAGTCCTTGCCCTCTCCTTCTCCGGGTGGGCGGGGAGTCCTTGCCCTCTCCTTCTCCGGGTGGGCGGGGAGTCCTTGCCCTCTCCGGGGGGGCGGGGAGTCCTTGCCCTCTCCGGGGGGGCGGGGAGTCCTTGCCCTCTCCGGGGGGGTGGGGAGTCTTTGCCCTCTCCCTCTCCAGGGGGGCGGGGAGTCTTTGCCCTCTCCCTCTCCGGGGGGGCGGGGAGTCTTTGCCCTCTCCGTCTCCGGGGGGGCGGGGTGTCCTTGCCCCAAGTGGACGAGCTCAAGTATCTCGGTCTTTTTCACGAGTGAGGGAAGGATGGAACGTGAGATTGACAGTTGGATTGCTGCATTGGACTGTTGTGGTAAAGATAAGATATTCCTTTATTGTCCCACATGAGGAAATTCAGAAAAGAAGGAGCGGAGTCCAAAGACAAAGCTCTCGATTTTACCGGTAAAGCTACGGTCCTACCCTCGCCTATGGTCAGGAGCTTTTGGTAATGATCCAAAAGACGAAATCGCGGACACAAGCGGTCGAAATTGGTTTCCTCCGCCGGGTGGCTGGGCGCTCCCTTAGAGATGAGGTGAGAAGCTCGGCCACACGGGAGGAGCTCGGAGTAGAGCCGCTGTTCCTCCTGGGCGCCTCCCTGGGGAGGTGTTTCGGTCAGGTCCCACTGTGAAGAGGCTCCAGGGAAGACCCAGGACACACTGTCTCTGGGCTGGCCTGGGAACGCCTCGGAGGAGCTGAAGTGTCTGGGGAGGAGGAAGTCTGGGACTCCCTGCTTAGACTGCTGCCCCCGCGACCCGGATAAGATATTCCTTTATTGTCCCACATGGGGAAATTTCATTGGTGCAACGCAGGTAGATACAGAGGTAGATACAGAAGAACAGATCACTTATAGGAAGTCTGAAAAACACTTTCAGTAGAAGATGGATGGATCTTTAACCCGACCCAAAAAAGGAAGACAGTTTAGATCTGTTATTTTAAATCTAGAGACCGGACAGTGGGGAAAATACATCTGAAAAAGATTAGAAAATTAGAATTTGGAGTTAACTCATTTTAATAGTTTTTATTATGAAAGATAAGAGACAAATCTCTCAAACCAGATACATTTTAAAACCTGCAGCATTACTAACAAAAATCATAAACCGTTTTTCAATAATCGGAACTCCAGAAATCAATGATCAGATTTGAGCCTCTGACGCCCCCTGGTGGCTTCTTCAACCGACAACACCGTTTGAATTAAATGTGTACTCACTTATTTCAACCAAGAAGGAAAAAACAGAATATTGACATTAAATACATTTATTCTGTAAAAATGTTTTAAAAAAGACATTTGACCGACGCCCAAGTAAAATGGCACGTTTGAGTTTGTTCAGTCCAAAGTGTAGATGTTTTCTTGAACCGGGCGTCGCATCCGGATCTCGTAGATGATGTGACGCGGCTCGTCTGAAAAACTACAAACAAATGACACGTTACAGGAGGTTTTTACTGTTTTTACACCATCACAACTTCAGTTGGCGCGACCAATCGGGCACTGTTCGCTAAGGATCATGGGAAATCAACCGCGGGACCACGATGACAAATTCTGAAGAACCACACAGGAAATATCAAATGACTTGTACGATATTGCAAAAAAAGAAAAATGCATTTAAAAAAAATAAATCCAATAAATAAAAGGAACATTTGATTGGATTTGATAATGAGTCGTGTACAACAGAAACCAGACTGTGGCTGTCGTGTTTTCCAATCTGTGAAAACGGTCGAGAAAATGTAGAAAAACACTTAAATATCCAAAAAGTATGAGCCTTACAGAGGAAGTACAATAAAAAGCCTTTCTTAAAGCGCCCCCTACAGGTCGGATGACTCATCGATGTAAAATGCAGTTAAGATAAATATATTTTTAATGTTATCACGTTAAAATGTTATCAAGTTTTATCACAGAATAGCACATATTTTAGTTTTATAATTGCACTTCCTGTTTTAAATTAATGACATCACAGTAGGATATTGCCCAGCAAACACTGGGCCAAAACTCATCTAATGTCACAATTTTTTTATTTGACAAATAAAAATATATGAGAGCGACTTTATTTTGTTGAATTAATGTTTAAAGAGTCAAAAAAGTTGTTTCTTTATGTAAACTCTGAAGCGGCATCCTGGTGTGATGTCACTTCCTGTCATTTTCTACAGATTTTTTTCAGTTTTCTCCACAAATACCTGCTCGACAGGTGTAAAACTATCATTTACATGTACGACAGGTATAAATACGCTAAAGTTTTGACACAGCTCTTCATCCGGACTTAAACAATCCTAATCTGTGGCATTGACATGAACTGGACAAATGTATGTTCCACTCACCATCCGGACTTGAGCCCTTTTCCGCCTGTGAAGAATAAAAACACAAAATTATGAACCGGAAACTGACGCTAAACGCGACGCAGTGGCGGAAACGTACGTTTTAAAGCCACGAAGAGCGCGACCGCCGCCAAAACCAAGAGGACACCGAGAGACAGGGACAGAACTGGGACGTTTATCTGAACGGACAGGGACGGCCCCGCCTCCTCCACCTGAGCAACACGATCACAACAACACACAACACAGACCAGGAGTGTCAACCATGCATCGCCCCCAGACGTTTTAATCCGGCCCACAAAACATTACTTATATTTATTCATCTCCAGTAGATATACAGAACATAGCTAGAACTACAAGCCCCACATTCCGCCCCACCCTCATGCTGCTCAGCGCTGCCGTGTGTGCTGCTGGAGCGAGTGCAGAGGGCTGAAAAGTGCAGAATTGAGCAGAGATTTGAGCGGGGAAAGAGGTTTTGGGAAACACGAGGAAGAAAGAAAGGAGATGGTGTTGTTTACGTTAGAGCTGCGCTAAAAGTGGAGCTAAAGACAAGAAAACAATCTTCTGTGATGAAACCAGTGCAAACCTGGACAGATCAGGAGACACAGGTAAAAACACAGGTCAGAGTGTAAAAAGTATGAACATCTGACCGTGACACTGTGTCCACTCTAATGTGACCGTGACACTGTGTCCACACTAATGTGACCCTGAAACTGCGCCGCTATTTGACCGCGTCTTAGCGCCGTTTTAGATCGCGCCGGGTTAAGGTTAGGGTTAGGGTTAGGGTTAAGGTTAGGGTTAAGGTTAAGGTTAGGGTTAGGGTTAGGGTTAAGGTTAGGGTTAAGGTTAAGGTTAAGGTTAGGGTTAGGGTTAAGGTTAAGGTTAAGGTTAAGGTTAGGGTTAGGGTTAGGGTTAGGGTTAGGGTTAGGGTTAGGGTTAGGGTTAGGGTTAGGGTTAGGGTTAGGGTTAAGGTTAGGGTTAGGGTTAAGGTTAGGGTTAGCCATGAGGCTATAAGGGAAATGCCGCGGTCCCTGAAACTGCTGGGTTATTTGATCGCGTCGCGACTCTCCAGCCACGGCCTTCTTATTATGTTTCTGCTGCTGCATGAATATGTCCACAAAGAACTGTTAAAAGACCAAATAAAGATATTTATTTTATTTTCATGTTGAAAATTTAAAGTCAATGTGAACTGAAAGCTGTCTTTAAAAATCCAAATCTATTTGCGATAAAGATTGCAAAAAACAATGTCCATGGAATTTACCGGGAATTATCGACAATGAAAAGGGAATTGACTGTTCTGAAGGAGAACTACAGACGCATCTCGAGGTTAAAAAAATAATTCAGAAATTGCTTTATATAATCTGAAACAATTATGTTTTATAAGCCTTGGACCATTTTATATTATTGTAAATTGCAAAGCTAAGTTTACAATTTCCCAAAAACAATTGGGAATTTTACGCCCCTAACCACAATTGGATTTCCTTTTTTTATTTTTTTAAGACCAGAGAGTGAAATTATCCGGCGTCGGTCAAATTAGTTTGTTTTTCTATTTTTCTAATGTCCAGTCCTTGATCGTCGGTGCCGTTTGTGTCAACCATTTTCCATTTTTCTGGCCTAAAAACTACATTTCCTTTCCAACACTGTGTAACCTTAATTCCCGTGTATTCCCGTGTATATTGTATGTACTTGTATGTACTTAATCCTACGTATTTGAGACTCACGTTGACCGGCTCGGATCGGAAGAGAGTGGAGTTTTTCAGGACCTCGAGCTGCGACGACAGCACCGCCCTCCAGTTCACTACGAGACACAAAGTCAGTCCGAAAAACGCTCCAAACTGAACCTATGTGGCGTTTACCTGTGGGCGTGGCCTCCTCCTGCTCCGTGGTGGTGGTGGTTGTCGTGGTGATGATCGTAGTGGTGGTGGTAGTCGTGGTGGTCGTCGGAGGAGGATTTGTACCTGGAGCTGGAGCAGACGTATAGTTTTAGTGAGAGACGTGGGCGTGTCCCCCGTTAATCCGGCCCCCCTTTCCCGCGGCGTGACCGCTGACCTCTGACCACGCGCAGGTTCATGATGCTCTTCTTGTCGTTGAAGATGCCGTTGACGTCGACTCGGCAGCAGTACGGCCCGCTGTCCGAGCGACGCACGTTCAGGATGTCCAGGTCCATCTCCCCGTCCAGAACATCTCCGGTCAGACGATAGCGATCTGATACCTGAGGGAAACCAGCGGGCGGGGTCAGGCGGGGTTTGGTCTGGACTTCAAACCTGTTTCAGTCCGGTTTCAGACCTGTTTCAGTCCTGTTCCAGTGTTTCAGTCCAGTTCCAGTCCTTTTTCAGTTCTGTTTCAGTCCAGTTCCAGTCCTGTTTTAATCCTGTTTCAGTCCTGTTTCAATCCTGTTCCAGTCCAGTTCCAGTCCAGTTCTAGTCCAGTTCCAGTCCTGTTTCAGTCCAGTTTCGGTCCAGTTTCAGTTCCAGTCCCGTTTCGGTCCAGTTTCAGTTCCAGTTTCAGTCCTGTTCCAGTCCGGTTTCAGTTTGAGTCCTGTTTCAGTCCTGTTTCAGTCCTGTTCCGTTCAAGTCCAATTTAAGTCCAGTTTAAGTCCAGTTTCAGACTTGTTCAGTCCAGTTCCAGTTCTGTTCCAGTCCCGTTTCAGTCCAGTTTCAATCCTGTTTCAGTCCTGTTCCGTTCAAGTCCAGTTTAAGTCCAGTTTCAGGCTTGTTTCAGTCCAGTTCCAGTCCAGTTTCAGTCTCAGTCCCGTTTCAGTCCCGTTTCAGTCCTGTTTCAGTTTCAGTCCCGTTTCAGTCCTGTTTCAGACCTTGGACACGACCCCGTTCTCGTCGGTCTGGACCAGGATGTTGCTGCACCAGAAGGTTCCACAGTCTCGTCCCCAGCAGACTCTGCTCAGGCCGAACCTGTGCACACTGTACTGACACGTGAGCGACGCCACGCCCCCCTCTGGCACGCGGTAGGTACTGCAGCCTGGACACAACACATCAGGAAACGTGCTGCTGTAAAAAACTAAAACAGGCTAACGTTTGGACCGAGGGAGGCTAAAGTGAACGGTTTTGATGATAATAATAAGTTCATAAATTAAAAATATATAAGTCAATAAAGAATAAAAGCACACTTACTGAATATTTACCCTGACATTAAAAAAGAAAAGGTGTTTAATTTGATGTTATAACATCTTTAAACTAAAAGTAAAGTAAATCATTGATTAAAAAAAATCATGTTCAATATCATTTCATCAAATATAATTACTAATACTTAATGAATTATAAATGGAAAAAAGTATTTTTTTAAAAGAAGCCATTTGTCTCTATTACTGCAGTATTGACAGATCTAAGTATTTATGGAAATGGATCAAGTCTAGATTTTTCCTGGACAAAACCAAGAGCAAAAGCACAGCCCAAACTGTCAAAACACTACACAATCTGTGAATAAAAAGACAAAACAATGATAAAACGTGACATTTTAAATCCAGACTTTACCTCTGCCGTTCAGGACCATCACCAACGTGAAAAATTGTACTTGAGTAAATAATATATCGTCCATCACAAGTACGAAAACAGATGAAGTAGTAGTAAAGTATTAGAAGTTTCTTGTTGAGAAACAAAACAAGACTCAGAATCAAGAAGGGCGGGGCTTAAAAACACTGAGGGTCCCCTGTCCCCAGCCTCAGAATGTAGTCCTGGTTTAGTCCTGGTCTAGTCCCGGTTCAACCCCGGTTTTGACCTGGTCTAGTCCTGGTCTAGTCCTGGTCTAGTCCTGGTTTAGTCCTGGTTTAGTTTTAATTTAGCCCTGGTTTAGTCCTGGTTTAGTTTTGGTTTAGCCCTGGTTTAGCCTTGGTTTAGTCCTGGTTTGGTCCTGGTTTAGCCCCGGTTTAGCCCTGGTTTATCCCCGGTTTAGCCCTGGTTTAGTTTTGGTTTAGCCCTGATTTAGCCTTGGTTTAGTCCTGGTTTAGTCCTGGTTTAGTCCTGGTTTAGCCCTGGTTTAGCCCTGGTTTAGCCCTGGTTTAGCCTTGGTTTAGTCCTGGTTTGGTCCTGGTTTAGCCCCGGTTTAGCCCCGGTTTAGCCCTGGTTTAGTTTTGGTTTAGCCCTGGTTTAGCCCTGGTTTAGTCCTGGTTTAGTCCTGGTTTAGTCCTGGTTTAGTCCTGGTTTAGCCCTGGTTTAGCCCTGTTGTAATGTGCAAGTTTACATTTCATTTCTCCATTTGCCGGACACAGTTTTGTGTTGCGGCGACGCCCGAAAGCCTCTGGGACAAAGCGTCTCTGTCTGGGCCTTTGCCCTCTCGACTCTGAGGCCGCGGAGACGTCCCGGAGTCACAAAACACTCATTATTTTATAATATTCTCCTCGTTTCATTCACTGCGACGGCTGCGTTCACCAAAACAAGGCACAATCTGATGGACTCGCTGGAGACTTTTGTCCGTTAGTGACGCAGAAAGTACGTTCTCGTACTTTTAAAAATAAACTGAACCTTTTAAAGTGCCTATGACAGGTTTTTACGACTGTCTAATGTTGACTTTATTTGGTTGTTGTACATATACCTTATAGGTTTACACAAATCGAGCAGGTATTTGTTGAGATAATTTAAAAATAAATCTGTGGAAAATGACAGGAAGTGACATCACACCAGGGACACTCATTCCAGTCAAAGTTTATGCAGAATTTACACAAAGAAACAACTTTTTTGACTCTTTAAACATTAATTCAACAAAATAAAGTCGCTCTCATATAATAACTAAATTGTGACATTAGATGAGTTTTGGCCCAGTGTTTGCTGGGTAATTTCCTCATGGGATGTCATCAATTACAAACTGGAAGTGAAATTATAAAACAAAAAAATTGATATTCTGTGATAACATTAGTATTTTTTTTTTTTTTTTTTCAAAATTCACAATATGTTGATATATTGCGTTTTAGGTCAATGACTCGTCTGACCTGTAGGGGGCGCTTTATGTCGGCCTAATACCTCTAGCATCCAACATTTATGGACTTGTATTTTTTGTGACTCTACGGGAGATTTACAAATGTTGCACTTGAGCTTCTTGTCATGTGAATATTTATGGCTTTAAAGTACACAGCGGGTTCTCACGTGTTTCCGGGAATTACTGAAAATGTTTCCAGAAGATGGAGCTGATTCCTTCTGCGACGTCAGGGCTCAGATTAAGGATTTTCACTTGTACAGCGGCGCTGCTAAACAATCTGTTAATTTTTCCAAATGTGTATAGCAATTTGATAATTGCATAGCAAAACACGAAAGTGACTAACAATCAATATTTTCCATTGATATAACACAATTATCTATTTAAAATGTATTTGTAAACATTCTATTTAAAAAAAACTCTTAACAAATTAACTTTTAAACACTTTTTAAATAAAATTAAAAAAAAAAAAGTTGTTGAACAAATTAATCAACACAAAGTCAGATGGCCTTATTTACAACTTTCTTCCATATCCTCATCAATCAGATGACTATTTGCAGGAGTCTCATTTACATATTATATTATGTCATTACACTCACAAAAAAGTGTGCATGCCACTCCCCCGTGTGGACTGATAAAACACACACGTGCGTTTGTTTATTAGGGCTCCCGTAGATTTCCGTCTTCTTCTGAGTCAGCTCGAACTGTCTTTCTCGGTCTTGATTTTGCCCCGTAAAGTGAGGGAACTATATTATGATAGATCAATGCGCTTAGACACGCAGAAACGTGAGAATGAGCTTCACGCGGCTGCAGGTGAGCGGTAGGTGCGTTTTATGATTGATACGTGGCAGGACAAATGGGCAGTCCACGCCACGAGGAAATAAGACTCAGATTTGGGCCAAAATAAACGTCCATTCAACCTTTAAACTTCTGATGGAAAAATAAATGTTGCTGTGGCGTCCATAATGGTGTATTTTATGTGTTATTCAAATTGTATTGCTCTATTTGACGTTCCATTCCATTTTTCGTTTTGCTATTTGATGACAGTCCCTAAGTACTCTCGTCTCTGCTCCGGCTGCACATTTGATGACGGTCCCTAAGCACTCGTCTTGTAATTCGCTGCGGCCAAAATACGCATCTGATTGTTAAACACGAGGTTGTAGTCACTTGGCAGTGTAAATAGGAGTATTTTGGCATGTGAATGGTCTGCAAAGACTTTTGCGTTTAGGAGCTATTGACCTCAGAAATCCGACTTCACCACACGTGGCCCCTCCCGCTCTCAGACTCGCGATCTGTGACAGCAGCAGGACTCGTCATGACAACACAGAGTCCTACATTGTGTCATGTCCATTATTGATTATCGATTGACGAGTGATCAGTACTTTTAGGCGCTTTTGTTATACAATTGAACACACATTTTTGCATCGCAAAAGCTGCGATACAAAAACACTTTTTTCTGACAAATGCGTGCAAATGGATTTGAGAAATTGCGTCGATGCCATACCGCTTATTCTGAACCCTGGACGTCATCAACAAGCGCCATCGAAAACGCAGATTTTTACATTTCATTGGCAGTAGGATATTTTACAGAAACTTGTCAAATGACCAGACATTTTGAGAATGAAAATGCAAGGGAATAATATGGCTTTATTAGTATTGCTAATATTTTTCTAATATTTTTCTAATTTACTGAAAACGCAAAATTGACCCTGCGATTCCCCAGTTAACTCCACATTTAACTATATATGACTTTTATTCTGCGTTAAAGGTGGAATGGACGATGTTTTTGGCCCAATCTGAGTTCGAGCTGACGCAGAAGAGACGGAAATCTACAGGAGACAAGAGATGTGATGTGATTCGTCGCGCTAATAAACAAACGCACGTTTGTGTTGTATCGGTCCGCACGGGGGAGTGCGCTTGAGCACTTCCGCCTGAGTTCTCAAATCGCCGAAAAATCGTCCATTGCGCCTTTAAATATGAGCCCAGCGTTGGTGAAAACACAACATTTGACAATTAATAAACCCGAGCGAAACCACATCAGTTTTTCCGAAAGAATAAAAGTTATGAAACTTTCTTAACAATCTTTATTTAGCTTAAATAATTGGCAAACTAAAGCTACAACAGACAAAGAACATTTTTAACCGTGTCTGGCGTTTTAAATGCTGAAAATAGAGTCACGCTAACAGCTAGCATGACTTGACGCAAATTCCGCTAATGGCTCAAATTGGGGACACACTTTGTTCGAAGAGTAAAAAAAAGAAAAAGAAAGTCAAGTCATGACCGTTTTTGTGTATTTTGGTCCTTTTTAGCATTGTGGTTGCTAGGTAACAGTTGTGGCATTACCTCTGTGATGATATGCTCATGTCCAAACCAGGAAGTGACTATTAAAGTCAAACTGGGGAAAAACTCTGAGGAAAAATGGGAAAACTATCGAGTAAAATCTCAAATACAATCATGAAATGTGTAGTTTAACCATGGATTTATTAATAGTTACACCTGTCTTATGCACTTTAGGTCCTTTCACCTGACCACGATCTCGCCTTTGGAGTTGAATAATGGCACCACTTTCTGAGTGGATTGTTAGAAAAATATCGGAATAAAGAGAAGAGGTTGAACTTTGTGCCAGTTTTTGTTTCATCGGCCCAGTAACAACCAATGCATCCATGGTAACAAGACACGGGCCGTAAACCCGGAACTTACTGTTAAACAGTGACCCCTATCGGCCAGTAATATGTATGCAGGTGGCGGGCAGCTAAAATGAATAATATTCAAAGGGTTAGTTAGACAATATTATTGTCTAACTAACCCTTTGTTGTAATTCAAACGTTCTGAGGTTTGTCACTAAGAGAAACCACCAGGTCCAACATTTGTGAATTTACCTTTTATTGTTTTAAAATAATACAAAATCGGTAGAAACACAAACGTAAAGGAAACGCTATAAAAAGCTCCAGTTCCACTTACTGTGATCGCTCAGCTCCGCCCTCACAGAAGACACTGTAACGGTCATTCATCCTGTCCAGTCATAATACTATAATAATATAATATTCATCCTGTCCAGTCATAATAGTATAATATTCATTCTGTCCATGGTCAGTCAGAAGTATTTACAGTAGTTCAGCTCAAATGTAGTACAGTACTTTCCACCACAGCCTGAACGTGACCCTGGTTTATTGTGTGTAAATAACTCTTGTGCATAAATATTGCTCGCTCGCGATTCGCCGGGACAGTTCCAGATGATGACGTCAGGAGCTGACCTTGTGCTGCCGCACGTGCATTCTCAGAGTGCACATTTTCGTGAACGACTTCTTACAGGTTTGACAGCGGAACGGTTTGTCTCCCGAGTGTAACTTCTCGTGCGTGTTTAGATTATCGATGCGTGAGAACGCTTTGTGACACACGGAGCAGCTGTAGGGCCGCTCCCCGGTGTGGACGCGAATGTGCCGGTGCAAATCCACTTTTTTACGGAACCTTCTCGCGCAGAAAGAGCACTGGTGCCTCTTCCCCTGCCCCGACACGTCTCCGGAGTTCACGGAATCGTTTCCAGGGGATCCACCCGGGTTTCCAGGGGATCCGCCCGGGTTTCCAGGGGATCTGCATGGGTTATCAGGGAATCCGGCCGGGTTTCCAGGGTATCCACACGGATTTACAGGGGATCCATAAGGGTTTCCAGGGGATCTACAGGGGTTTCCAGGGGATCCACCGGGGTTTCCAGCATATCCACAGGGGTTTCCAGGGGATCCACCCGGGTTTTGTGCAGCGGTGCGTCTGTCTGTGATCTGAAAATGGTAGTGGTGGATTCCTTCAGCCTCTGCGTGGAAAAGTGTCTCTCCCCGTGTGTCCTCTCCGTGTCTTTCCGGTCCGTAATCGGTTTGTCTCCGTTTGCGTCTCTCCGTCTTGGCGCACGCGGGCTCGGGGACAGGGGCACACGGCGGCGGCGGCTCCTCCTCCTCCTCCTCTTTGACCCGTGTAACATTGACTGTCCGTGGCGCGGTCTGGAGCAGCAGGACTCTAGGGCTCATGAGCGGGTCCAGCAGCTCCCGGTTCCTCCGGTTCTCCTCTCTGACGCGGCGCAGTTCCTCCTCGTACTCCGCTATCGTGCTTTCGAACAGCGCAAAGATATCTTCCGCAGCCGCAGTCAGCCGCGCATTCACAAACGCGCGGAGTATTCGGCCCTTAAACATCGTACACAACCAAAACCGAACCGCAGGTGCGAGAAACGCCAGTTCGGAACCAAATATACCGTTAATCAGATGCCGAACTCTTAACCCGGAAGAGGAGGGCGTAATTATTATTTTTATTTATTCAATAATTATTCCATATTCTAATAAAATAATTATTGGTAGAGGAAGGTGTATTCGTCTTTGTATGTGTGTATTTATATTTCATCTAAAATAACACAAAAAAATAATTTCGATATTCATGAACAGGAAGTAACTTTCAATTTAAAAGCGTAATTTCCGGTGACGGTGACGAGTGGATGATTTGTTCAAAACTAACAACAAACATGATAAAGTTTTGATAAAACGGTGATCGGGATTGTTGACATTGAGCAGACCCGATCCGGAGCCACACGTGCCGCCTTGTGTCCGTCTCGTTTGGTCCCGGTGAATTAGAAGAAGCCGTTTAAACACAAGGACATGTCGTTAGCTCCGGAGGCTAACGCGAGCTAACAGGTGGAACTTAAGCAGAAACAGGCGGATTAATGAAGCTGAGGACGGAATAAAGGTGAGTTTTTAACCGATATTTCAGACAATATCGACGTATTTGCCTGGAATAGGATCACAAACTTGAATGACAATGGCTGAAATGACCGTATGTTCAAGTTTATGTGGTAGTTTTTTTGTTTTTTGCTCTAAGACGAGACTTTTTATTTATTAAAATTAGCTTGTTTGGTGGGACAATCCCTGTGGTAAATAATAATCATCGTTTTACATCAGTCGAGTGGCAGTTTGTGAAGTAAAATTAATACAATACAAGTTTAAAATTACAAGTATTGCCGAGTTCTAAAACGGAATCCCACTGTGATGTCATCACTAAGCAACCTTGCAGACAATGCAGACAATTTACAGCAAAATCTTTTAAAAAAAAATATTTTATTACATTTTTCAAACAAAACAAAAGGCGCATGATTGAACATGTTTTTAGTCCTAAAGTAAGTTTCTCACTGAGACACTGAGCAGTGAGCACTTAAAATACCGTGATGTTTTGCCAACAGAATTATTTCCTTTATGTAATTAAATTAATTTGATCAAATATAAAGTATATGAAAATACAAATAAGAGAAAACAGTAGAAAAGTCATATTTAGTGTAGCCAAATGTGTAACTTAAATGTGTTATTGTGACGGATCTGTTGCTCAGTACTGCCTGCTTTGAATAATATATCAGAAGTACTCCATAGCTCCTCTGAAGGCCCCTGCGTCAGGCCCCCCGTCGTTGGGCCCCTGTCTGCTGAAGGATGCTGCCGTACGGCGGCCTGGAGCGTGACCGGCCACTGTTTCGAGTCCCCTTCACGCACTTGGCCGTCGGGACCGTGATGCTGCCGTTCGGGGGCCTCCTCGTCTGTCTCGCCGTCGCACTCAAGTACCACTACCACGACGCCACCTATACACACTGTGAGGTACTGCGCCCGAGTCCACCAGGCAAACCGCTTATTTCTATTGGACATCGAGACTTCAGAGATTGTTGTTGTTGTTGTTGTTGTTGTTGTTTTTTTTATGGCGGTTGGCATCCGAGTGTTGCATTACCGCCAGACTTTAATCCTCAGACGTTTCGTAGTCCTCAGACTCTGTCGTAGTCCGTAAAAGTACTCCTCCCATTGCTTTGGCGTACAAAGCCCATGAGGTCATGATGTGTTTTTGTGACTTCAGAGATTCAATAAGGCTGCCCCAAATAAATTGTCTGTTTGCTGTAACCCGAGCCAACATTTTTCAAGTGGGTCAGTCGGTAGGTAAATTATTATTATTTTTTTTTACTTTGAAGGCAAAAAAAAAAAAATACAAATTTTGCCATTTTTTGACTCGGAGTGACCGTCAGGCTTCAACAGTCAATGACGTAAAACGTCTCGATCAACCCGATCGGGAGACTAAATCTCCCGATTTTTAAGATATTTCAATTGACCTTTTGTACGTCGCTTTCTTTTATTTTGGTAGCGAAGGTCGAGTGGGGGAATCATGAGGGGGACACGGGCGCCGCCATGTTTGTTGTGATGACGCTGCTGGGTGTGTTTCCGTGTCAAATTTAACATGAAGCAACACCATGACGCAGAACGGCATGAGCGGTGGCTAGTCCAGTGGCGCTGACAGAGCCAATTCAACATGTTAAAGACAATATGGATTCCCTCCTGCATGATCTGTCTAATACAGACTCCTATGGAGGACCGAAAATGATGTCGCATATGCGGTGCGCAATGTTATTTGTCCCTTGGGATGAAAGATAGGTTTAACAGTGCTATAAAATTATTCTACACAACGCTTTAGGAAAGACCGGTCGGTGAGTTGGCGAAATATTTGAAAAATAAAAGAATTTGACTTTTTTTTAACAAAATGCTGATTTTGTACCGGGTCGGTCGGGTTACGGCAAACAGACATATTATTTTGCTCAGCCTAATGCTAAACCTTTTTATTATTTACACTTAGACCCTAGATTTCTATTGATAGTGATATTGGCAATATTGACACAAATCTGTATTTTTCTGAACAATCCCGATAACAAAACAATAGTCAAACGACATAATCACAAAAGTGCAAAAATATCACCTTTTATCCTCATTTGAAAGTGTTTTGGTTCTTTTTTAAATAAACTCTCTTTATTAAAATTATAAACTTGATAATCAATATTCAAAACAACATTCTACATATCTACATTTTAATATATATTGTAGAGATGATTAAATGTGACTAGTCAAATATAATGATAACATATAATGATATAAAAGGCAAGGCAAGGCAAGTTTATTTGTAGAGCACATTTCATACACAAGGCAATTCAAAGTGCTTCACACAGCAGGAAAAATGCATTCAAATCACAAAGAAATTACAGAAACAGAAATACAATAAAATTAACTAAATTAAAAATTATCAATCCAACTGATTTTCTAAACTAATAAAATCACAAACAAAAGAGAAGAGTGCAAAAAAAAAATTGTTTCAGTCATATGCGCAGCTAAACAAAACTGTTTTTAGCTTAGATTTGAACATTGTCAGAGTTGAAGCCTGTCTCACATCTTCAGGAAGACTGTTCCAGGTTTTAGCTGCATAAAACTGAAACGCAGATTCCCCATGTTTTGTCCTGACTCTGGGCACCAGCAGGAGGCCGGTCCCTGAGGTCCTCAGAGTCCGAGATGGTTCATATGGCACTAACATATCCAAGATGTACTTTGGTGCTAGGCCATGGAGAGACTTGTACACAAGCAGAGCTGCTTTAAAGTCTATTCTCTGAGCCACAGGGAGCCAGTGCAGAGACCTGAGAACAGGACTAATGTGATCATACTTCCTGGTTCTGGTCAGGACCCGAGCAGCAGCGTTCTGGATGTACTGCAGCTGTTTTACAACTCGTTTGGAGAGGCCAGTGAGCAGGCCGTTACAGTAGTCTAATCTACTGGAGACAAACGCATGGATAAGTCTCTCTAAATCTGGTTTTGACTCTATATTTTTGATTTTGGCAATGTTTTTTAGATGGTAAAAAGCTGCTGATGTTATTGATTTGACGTGGCTATTAAAGTTCAAGTCTGAGTCCATTATTACCCCCAGATTTCTAACTTGGTTTGTAGGTTTTAGAGTGAGACTCTGGAGGTGACCGCTAACACTTTCTCTTTGTTTCTGTGGGCCAAAAACGATTATTTCAGTCTTGTCTGAGTTCAGCTGGAGAAAGTTGTTTTGCATCCACAAACTGATCTGTTGGATGCAGTGACAGAGTGAATCTACTGGTCCATAGTCACCTGCCGATAGTGAAACATAGATCTGAGTTTCGTCTGCATAATTGTGATAGGACACATTTTCACTGCGTATCAACTGACCTAACGGCAGCATGTAGAGGTTGAACAGAAGGGGACCCAGGACTGACCCTTGGGGCACTCCACAGGTCAGGGTCATGTGGTCTGAGACACAGCTACCAATTTCAACAAAGTACTTCCTGTCTTCCAGATAGGACCTTAACCAGTTTAGGGCAGTGCCAGTGATGCCCACCCAGTCCTCTAGTCTCTGTAAGAGGATCCCATGATCGACAGTGTCAAAAGCAGCACTCAGATCTAACAGAATTAAGACTGAGGCTTTGCCCGTGTCAGTGTTCAGGCGGATGTCATTTGTCACCTTGACAAGAGCAGTCTCAGTGCTGTGATGAGGTCTAAAACCTGACTGAAAAACATCAAATGAGTTGTTTATTAAGAGGAAATCTGTGAGCTGTTGGCAGGGCCGGCCCAACCTATAAGCGAACTAGGCAGCCGCGTAGGGCCCCGAGGAGTTAATAGGGCCCCCAATCTGGCAACCCGTCTTATGCGAAGTGCAAGCGCAGCGTGCGCCACTAGTGTAGTAGCGCTGCTGGCGCGGCAGCGCACACAGCGGTAACATAACGCACAAACCGCATTTATTTGTAATGACAATCTGGCAACCAAGGCACCAGACCTGCGCTGATTGGGCAACTGCATTATGCGCGAGCAGAAGAGCAAAACAAAAACACAACACAACGTGGTCCCTGCGTGGTCCTCATGTCCAGAGGAATATATCCCCCCGATGCCGAAAAACGAAAGAAGAAACTTCTTGACGATGTAAAGAAACTGCAAACTCAACAACACTCTCCAGGTATTGAACTTATCTCACAAAGAGACGGTTAATTACTGTCGGGATCACATGCAATGGTATTTATTTATTTATTTGTCTATGGGAGTTTTTATTTATTTATAGGAGATCTTCTACTGAAAGTGTTTTTCAGACTTCCTATAAGTGATCTGTTCTTCTGTATCTACCTCTGTATCTACCTGCGTTGCACCAATGAAATTTCCCCATGTGGGACAATAAAGGAATATCTTATCTTATCTTATCTTATCTTAATGCTGCTGTTTGAAACAACGCGATTCTGTCACGTTAGTTGCTCAGGCTGGAGGCGACGAGAGCTCTGCCCCGCGCACAATAATATGTGTCTGAATGAAAGATAATAAGCTTCACATTTACACCAGCCCGGTGGTGTGAGCTGCAGGTGAGGCCGGTGAGGGGCCTCTATGGCCCAGGTCACTAAGTTCCGTCTCGTCCAGAACCTCTGACGTGAGACTTTGGAGTGCACAGTGTGCGGCCCCTGTCCCGGGCCCCTGTCCCGGGCCCCTGTGCAGCCTCAGTCAGAGATGAGCGGGTTTGAGTTTGCGTCTTTCTCTCTCACATCACCATGTGTGAGATCAATCGTGACTCGTGATGTCTGTTTGACTTCTTAAAGTGGAATGAGAGGAATGTAAAGGTTTATGTGTGTAAGGTCCATCAGCCAATCACATCGCAGCATTGTTTCATGCAGGAGTCCAGTGTGTGATGTTCTGATCAGAACAAACATTTATATTGTAATTCACTTTTAATTGAGCAATAAAACATTTCAATTTATTTAAAAAGCATCATTAGACTATTTGTTATAAATTATAATAAATTGATAGTGAAAAATAACCAGACATATTATGATTACGTCTGTTATAGAATAATACTATATATTTTTATACAAAAGTGGCAAAGCTGCAGAAATGCAGTCTCTTCACTATAGCTAAGCTTGGACCTTCACTTCACGTTCTGTTCATTCTCTGGGAATAACATTTTTGCACTGTCTAGTTTTATCAGTGTTAATTGTTAATCAAGCAATGCTTATGCCATTTGTTTAATTTAATATAATTTGTTTTGTCACTTTAGCAAGAAGGAACAGTTGGGAGCTGTAAAAGATAAATTAGTAAGGATAACTATTACTTTTACATTTTCAGTTAAAATGAATCAATTTGATCATACTTATTTTTCATAGCCAATATTGTATTGAGTAATTAAGTACACTAATGTATTAACTGGCTTTAGTCATTTTCTCCTGGCACAGTTTCATCACATCATCATTTTATAGCATTACAACCTCAACATTTGACTCTTACTTTAGCCGGCTGGACCACATTAAAATGCAGCAGAAGACCCAAAAAAGGTCTGAAAATCTCTGGGGGAGGGCCCCCAGACCCCCCCTGTTCATTAATTTAAACTAATGGGCTAATGTGGCTGTAGACCCTTAACGTCCACAAATACGCCCAAAAACATATCTGGGACGTGTATTATTTGTACAGGGAGTAGAGGTGATGTCAGCGGAATACCAAGTTGCATTGTGGGATTTAAGTTATCAATATTTGAGCTTGTGAGGTGTTGAGAATAAACTAACTGGCAAACGGATGCCCTGGCGTTTTGGTGCGCTTTGTTTGCGTTGAAGAAAGTTCCCATATGTGAATTGTTTACTGACAATGGCAATAAAACTGATTCTGATGACGTGGTGAGGGGCCCCCAAAAATGTTTTCGCTTAGGGCCCCCTGAAGGCTTAGGCCGGCCCTGGCTGTTGGTAAACAACCTTTTCAAGGACTTTGCCCCAAAATGGCAGATTAGAGATGGGCCGGTAATGACTCAGTACTGCGGCATCAAGACTGCTCTTCTTTAGGAGAGGCTTTATGACCGCAGTTTTCAAAGACATTGGGAATGTTCCAGATTGAAGCGACATGTTAACTATGTGAGTGAATGGTGCTATCTTATCTTATCTTAACAAACTGTTCAGCACAGACTTTAGAAATCTGGTGGGTAACACATCAAGGCAGCATGTAGATGAACTCAGACTGGTGATGATCTCATGGACAGTTTTGTCAGTTACTGGTGCAAAGTGAGTTAGCTCTAAGTGTCTTGGTGGTTTTAGGGTAATTTTTTGCATTGTGGGATTTATAGCATTTTTAATGCCCTGAACTTTGTCATTAAAGAATAATGCAAACTCATTACACTTGGATGTGGAAATGAGTTCTAACGGCAGCTGAGCTGGAGGGTTTGTTAATCTGTTTACTGTGGCAAACAGGACACGCGAGTTGTTACTGCAGCTTCCAATTATTTCAGAAAAAATATCTTTCCCTAGTTCTACATAAGATTAGGTTGTACATGTTCAGCTTTTCTTTGTAAATCTCTTTTTGAACCTGGAGCTTTGACTTGCGCCATTTCCGTTCGGCCCTGCGGCACTCCCTTTTCTGTGCCCTGACCGAATCATCATTTCTCCACGGCGCCTTCTGCTTATTTTTAACCATTTTAGCCTTTATAGGGGCGATGGTGTCCAGAACATTCAAAACACTAGATGTAACAGAGTTCAACAAATCATTTACATTAGAACATGAGACATTTTCAAAGTTTATCATTTCCATAAACAGTGCACCTGTGCCATCACTTATGTGTCTCCTCTGAACAACTGCAGGACCAACCGGAGGTTTGGGAGAAACAGACAGGTCAAAGAAGACACAGAAATGATCAGACAGAGCAACATCGATCACATTAACATTTGAAATATTTACCCCCTTTGTAATTATGAGCTCTAGAGTGTGTCCTTTGCTGTGGGTGGGGACTCTCACATGCTGAGTAAGACTAAAGGTTTCAAGGACAGCATCAAGCTCTTTAGCGTTTCTGTCACAAATATTATCAACATGCACATTGAAAACACCTGTAATGACCAAACCATCAAAGTCTGTGCATATGACTGAAAGCATCTCGGTAAAATCATCAATAAAACGTTGGCAGTGCTGGGGAGGCTTGTATAAAACAATGAAGAGAATGGATGGAGACCGTTTTAGCTCCATTTTAAAGGATACATACTCAAATGATGAAAACACCCCAAAAGACAACCTGCGGGTAATTATTTCATCTCTAAAGACAGCACAGACTCCACCCCCTTTTTTGTTTTCTCGTGTTTCAGATTCAAACTTAAAGTTGGGTGGAGCAGATTCTATCAGAACTACATTTCCTGTGTTTTTGTCAAGCCATGTTTCAGTTAAAAACATAAAATCAAGATTATAAGAAGAAATAAAATGATTAATTAAGAGAGATTTGTTACATAAGGATCTGACATTTAGCACAGCAAGTTTCAGACTAGTTTCAGTGGGACTGGGCTTTATCTTTTCACAGGGAATATGAATCACATTTCTCAGATTGGGCCTGGCTCGCATTTTGTTTTTCCATCTGTGTGATGATGTGACTACAGAAATAGCACTAGGGGGGGCTCTTTTTACATAGGGCCCCGGGTTGGTTTGATTTTTAATGTGACAATAAGTCCCGGCAACGCAGGAATTCTTCTCTCATTCCTCTCTTCTCTAACTATCTGCTCAGGACCCTGTCCAGGCCCAGTCCAATGCCTCAGAGCGTGGAGCAGGTTCTCTGTCAGCACCCTCACTCCACCTCTGCATAGGTGGGGGCCATTTCTCTTAAACAGGTCCTCTCGTTTCCAGAATAGATAGAAGTTCTCAATGTAGTGTAGTCCTCTAGGGGTACACTCTTTGGACAGCCATGTGTTCAGCTGAAGAAGCCGGCTAAACTTGTTTATCCTCCTGTCGATGTTTGGAAGAGGTCCACTTATGAATGTTTTGATTTCCATTTTATCAAGCACGTCGAATAACTTCAAGAAGTCTTTTTTCAAAACTTCAGTCTGTTCCCGCCGCATGTCCACTGCACCCACGTGCACAATCAGCTGTTTAGCTCCTCCATGCTTAGCCATAATATTTGGAAGGAGTGACGTTATCTCAGAAACGGTGGCGCTTGGAAAAGAATGTGTTATCTTTTCATGCGTCACGTGACTTATCGCGCCGTCCCCAACTAAAACAATCTGCGTGACCTTGGCTCCTGGCACAGATCCTCCTCGCTGTATTTTGGCCAAGTCATCTTTCCTTTTTTCATTTAATTCCATCTCTGAAAGTGGTAAAAATCTGTTGGTGAGCTGTATTTTAGGTGACTTCACGTTATCTTTGTATCGTTTAGGCTTTGCTCCAAGTTTGTTCCAAGAAACAGCCTGGTCTTTCTGGTTTTTAGACAGTTTTGGAAACGACACAGAGTCACTGCGGTTTAGGTTGAAAGTAGCAGTTTTTCTTGTAAAAAGTATGCTCTTCTTACCATCGGTTGACACAGGAATGGTATCGTGAAGAACTTTTTCAGATTCCAAAACAAATATCCGTGTTTTCAGCTCATTAATTTGTTGTTGATATTTCCGACAGCGTTCACAGTCTTTCTCCCTTCTTCTCCCGGACATGTCGCTGACGTCAGATTTGTCGTTAAAACTGGAAAAAAATTCTTAAAATCCTTGGTTTACTTGAAAAAGTCTAAAGCAAAAATGTTTGGAAGACAAAAACTGATTAAAAAGCAAAATAAATAAGGAAAGCAGCGATAGCAAGCGGAGCGAGCAAAAAAGCGTGTGCACTCTTCGGAAGCAGGATACTCAAAGAATAATTAATAATAATAATAATAATAATAATAATAATAATAATAATAATAATAATAATAATAATAATAATAATAATACTAAATAAATAAATAAATATAATAATCGTAGTCGCACAGACTTTAAAACACGCACAATAAAACCTTTTAATTTTTAAAGTGCATTATCGATCTAGTTTTAATGTCGACCTTTGTCGATGATGATTACGATGATGGCGATGACTTTGATGATTACCATGATGATTACCATGAGGACTACGATGATGACTTTGATGATGATGATGATGATGATGACTACTTTGATGATGACAATTACCATGATGATGAAGATGACTATGTTGATGATGATAATTATGATGCTGATGCTGCTTCCTCTGGCAGGTGACCAACTACCTCCCGTCCATCAGCTCCGCGATCAGCCGCGTCCCGGAGCGTTACATCTGGAGAGGCTTCATCGGACTTCACTCTGCGCCTCGTTACCTCGTGTCCGCGGCGTATTTCTGCTTCTACCGCCGACAGTTCGGGGGCCGCACGCTGGAGCAACTTCTGAGCGCGCTCACTCTGCTGCTCAGCCTCACGGAGAACACGGGGCTCCTGGTGCTGACGTACGTGGGCTCCACCGAGACGTACGGTGAGTGAGGCCCTTGAGTCATCCACCACAGTCATCATGAGTTATCTACTTATTTTATCAATTATTTTGCTGTTTACTTAACTCTGTCTTCTAATTTTAAAGTCACATTTAACTTAAAACACAATTATATTTCAGATTTGACTAAACATTTTGCCCGTTTGTCTCCAGTTGGACCAGTTTTGTAAAGTATAATTGTACTTCCTGGTGGGACATGTGCACAAATAATTCCACAGCTGTTACCTAGCAACCAGACTGCAAACAAGAGCCCAAATCCACATAAATGACATGGCAGTTCTGATCTGACACTCAGTTGAACAGGCGTTTTCTGTTTGCAGAGGTTCATAAATACGGTTTCATCATGTTCATCGGCAGCGCGCTTCTGCACATGCTCACAACGCTTCGACTGTGGTTTGTCATCCAGAGACACTCGCTCCACTCAGAGGTGAGACGGGGCATGAGACTGGGGGGGCCTGAGACTGGAGACTGGGGGGGCTGAGACTTGGGGGGGGCCTGAGACTGGGGGGGGCCCTGAGACTGGGGCTTTGTGTTTCTTACCTGGTTAAATAAAGGTGAATAAAATAATCCACTTCCTTTGTGCGCAGGAAGTGACCTCATACCGGTGGAAGCTGCGTCTCTTCCTGTCTAACATCTTCTGCTGTGGCTGCGCGTTCTACTTCTTCAGGCGACACAACAAGTACTGCGAGCACGGAGGTATTTGTGCGCCGTAAAAGCCAAATAAACCGCGCGTCTTGATAAATGACCCCGGGTCTCGTCCCTCCGCAGTCTACACGCTGTTCGCGCTCTTCGAGTATCTGGTGGTCTTCTCTAACATGGCCTTCCACATGACGGCCCTCTGGGACTTCAGGAGCCAAGAGGTGATGGTTTCCACGCCGTCGGAGGACAAACGCTACTGAGTGTGCTGGAACCACGCCCCCCAACGCAGACGCGGTTTGTAAGAAGACTCTACGCGTGCAAAAAGGACACGAGCTCTGGTGTCTTTGTGACAGAAAGCACAAGGGCCGTTCTGGGGTCTCATTCATGAAGCGTGTGCAAAGTGTGAGCTCTGAAAAGACAAATCGAGACAGAAATGAGGTAAAAATGGTCAAAAAACTCGAAAGACGAAGTTGTTCTAGTTCGTCTGTACGTGCACTTTTTGTAAGAATTCCACGCTATATTTTATAAATCGACTGCCTCGTAGTCACTTTTATTTTTATTTGATCGTTTCTCGTCTCCAGAGCCGGCTGTAGGTGTCTTTGGTTTCATCCTCAGCTAATCGGGAACGTTTTAACAGCCAAAAGAAAACCACAAACGTTTTTAGTGTTTGTCCTTTTTTAATCAGATGTCTTTGTTAAAGCAGAAAACCAACGCAAGGAACGTCTTGAGTTATGACTTTCACAGTAAATTGTGTCTTATTCATGGTTCTGAAGGGACGTCACACACTACTGCCAACTGGAGGACAAATGCTGCATGTTCCCTGTGGGCGGAGCCAATAAGAAGTCTGAAAACAAAGGGTTCTTTCTCTTCTGTCCAGACTGTGGTCAGGAGGACCAGTGGACTTAGAGATCCCTACAGACTGAGGCGGAGCGGTTTGTTTCGGGTCGTTAGCATGCTAATGCTAGCTGCTATGCTAATAAACGTAGGAGCCTCATTTCTACTGTCTGACACACATTTTTCACAGATGTAAAAGCTGCAAAAGATCAAATGTTTTGCTTGAATTTAAAGGTCCCATATCATGCTATTTTTCCCGTTTCGTAATCTACCCTGAGGGTATATTTAATAATAAGTTGTAAGTGTTTCAGGTACAAAGTGCTTCCTCGAGGAGGGGCTGAAACTGTCAGTCTGCTCATCCGAGGAGAAGGAGAGAGACTGTTCTGCTAAAGAAGCACAAATCAATCAAAATCCACTTCGGGCCCATATACGAGCACCAATAGCACTGTAAGAAGGTTAAAAGCTCTGAAAAGTCGATGTTGCATGATACGGGCCCTTTAAGAGCGCAATTTATGTTGATGAAACTAAAGCAAAACGATAAAACATTTCATCATTGTCAAAGCACAAAAGTGAAGCAGCATTAATGGACTTTTGTTAGAAATACATTTGTAATAAAGCTTGATTCAGAGCTCTTTGTACCAGGGATTTATTTTCTCTTTTTGATCGATGTTTGAGTCCATTTTATGTGGTCTTTCCATAAACAAAATTGTCTGTTAATTATGATTTCGTGAACACAAGACATAAAAGACTTTTACTTCGTCATTTAACACATAAAATATCAGAATTTCTTCCTTCAAAGTCTGACGTCTCAAACCAGGTTTAAAGCGACTGAACCTCGAAATCATTTCCCTACTTCATCTTTCGGTTCATGTCCCAGCTCTAACTTTAAAATGTGTTGCCATGACGCCTAAACCTTCAGCCCTAGTGGTCGTGTCAGGTCATGACACGTGGATCATCGTGTTACTCTCCTGTTAAGTCCTGATCATTACCATGAATATACCTTTATTTGGATTAGCACTTACTTACAGTTTCATGAGTTAGTTTTATTTGTCCAATGTAAAGAAGAAACATGAGGAACAAAGTGAAACTCCATTCTGAACTTTTAATTAATTAATTAATTTATATATTTACTCGCACAAACACGACATGAACATGTTAAATACACATAAAATATACACTCCTAAATACAAATCATTTTGGGTTTGAGGAAGTCTTGATGTAGTCCTGGTTTAGACCTGGTTTAGACCTGGTTTAGACCTGGTTTAGACCTGGTTTAGACCTGGTTTAGTCCTGGTTTAGTCCTGGTTTAGTACCAGGACTAGATCAGGACTGTAGGCTTGGACTAGGACTATATTGGCAGTGGTGGAAAGTACAAAAATAAAAGTACTAAACCTTATATATTGTACTTTTACTGGACACTTCTGTTTATTTCACTTTAAAGTCTCGTCTTTGAAACTAAAAATTAGGAAAAGCTTCAGTGGCTTTCGTGGAGCAGAATCAGGACCCAAACTAAACGTGAGTGAAGTGCTTTGGTCACTGGCTGTGGTACTCTCCCTGTACTTCTACTTCTACAGCAGTGTGCAGTGCTTCTTCCCGGGCGGGGGCTGCGGGTTCAGGAAGGACCGGACCGCCTCGCTGAACACCTCTTTGATGCCGTCCTGGTTCAGAGCCGAGCACTCCAGGTAACGCGCAGCCTGGATCTGTTTGGCCAGAGACTGACCGCTGCTGTGGGACACGGGCGCAGAGTTGGACTCCTTCAGCTTCTTCAGGATGTCCGGGTTGTCACGGAGATCCCTCTTTGTCCCGACGAGGAGGATGGGCACGCCGGGACAGTGGTGGGTCACCTGCACCACAAAAGACCCTCTGAGTTTACATGAAGCGTCCCCTGTCAGCCCAGTCTGATTATGTAGAACGTTTGTCAAAAGCGGTCTAAATCAAGACTAAACAAGCTCTAAATCAGATCTAAACCAGGACTAAACTAGCTCTAAACCAGGATTAAACCAGGTCTAAACTAGCTCTAAGCCAGGTCTAAACCAGGACTAAACTAGCTCTAAACCAGGTCTAAACTAGCTCTAAGCCAGGTCTAAACCAGGACTAAACCAGGTCAAAACCAGGATTAAACCAGGTCTAAACCAGGTCAAAACCAGGATTAAACCAGGTCTAAACCAGGACTGACCTCCGGGTGCCACTTGAGCAGGATGTTCTCGTAGGACGCGGGGCTAGAGATGGAGAAGCAGATGATGAAGACGTTTGTTTGTGGATACGACAGAGTCCGGAGTCGGTCGTACTCTTCCTGCCCCGCCGTGTCCCAGAGGTTCAGACTCAGAGTCCGGCCGTCCAACTCAACCTGCACAGGACACAGACTGGGTTAGTCCTGGTTCAGTCCTGGTTTAGGCCTGGTTTAGGCCTGGTTCAGTCCTGGTTTAGGCCTGGTTTAGTCTCACCTGGCTGCTGTAGTTGTCGAACACAGTTGGTATATACTCGTTGGGAAACGCTCCGGTCGTGTATGAGATGAGCAGACATGTTTTCCCCACAGCGCCGTCTCCCACCACCACACACTTCACAGTCTGCATCACGTGACCGTTGACCCCACGGTGTCCTCTCTGCGACCTCTGTGACCTCTGTGACCTGGAGGCACAAAAAGAAAGAATTGAAGTAACAACAGACCAGATGACTCGGATCCAACAGAGCTAAACCTGGACTAAAGCTTGAGCTAAAGCTCGAGCTAAACCTGGACTAAAGCTTGAGCTAAAGCTCGAGCTAAACCTGGACTAAAGCTAGAGCTAAACCAGGACTAAAGCTCGAGCTAAACCAGGACTAAAGCTAGAGCTAAACCAGGACTAAAGCTAGAGCTAAACCAGGACTAAAGCTCGAGCTAAACCAGGACTAAAGCTCGAGCTAAACCAGGACTAAAGCTCGAGCTAAACCAGGACTAAAGCTCGAGCTAAACCAGGACTAAAGCTCGAGCTAAACCAGGACTAAAGCTCGAGCTAAACCAGGACTAAAGCTCGAGCTAAACCAGGACTAAAGCTAGAGCTAAACCAGGACTAAAATAAAGAAAACAGGACTTGATCTGTAAAAACAGACCAGAGAAAGTCTGACTTCTAATCTAGACCAAATTTGAACAACCAAACATAATCAAGTCCAAGGACGGACTGGGAGGATCTAATTCAAGCTTCTTTTTCACACTAAATATTAAAGTCTGACTTCATGTTTCCTTCTTTCGCCGGTTATTTTCAGTCACAAAAAGCAGAAATGATGGAGAAAATGAGGAATCAGAGAAATGAGAAGAGAGCTGGAAACACTTTGAATATTCAGCCAATAAAACTGTCACTAAATCATGAATTAAAAGCATCAAGGGATTTTTTACACATTTTATTATGACCTTTATTTAACCAGGAGTCCTGGCCCCCCAGAAGGAGGAGCCTATTGTACAGGTTTGTAGTGGGAGGAGCCTATTGTACAAGTTTGTAGTGGGGAGGTCTGCACATGCTCAGATGCTTCTGTGCACCATAGATCTGTTTTCACCTGCTCGTGGCCCCTCAGCTTCAACAAAGGTCGGATTTTGTGGCAAGTTTTTGCTGATTTCCAGTTCAAAATCCTTCAGTTTTAATATTTCACTTCAGCTTGCTCTGATTGCCAGTGATTGGCAGTGGAAGAGCTTAATGCATTTTTGGACAAAGTCCTCGAAAAGGTTGTTTAGCAACAGCTCACACATTTTGACACGGGCAAAGTCTTAATTCTGTTCGATCTGAGTGCTGCTTTTGACACTGTCCATCATGGGACCCTCTTACAGAGACTAGAGGACTGGGTGGACATCCCTGGCCCCGCCCTAAACTGGTTAAGGTCCTATCTGGAAGACCACATGCCCCTGACCTGTGGGAAGCCCCAAGGGCCAGTCCTGGGACCCCTTCTGTTCAACCTCTACATGCTGCTGTTAGGTCCTATCACAATTATGCAGACGACCGGTCTGCTGCTGGTGCCAGAGTCAGGACTAAACATGGGCCGGCCTCGATTAAAAAAAAACAGAACTAAACCAGCTCTGAATCTTTACCTGGGCTGACTGTCTCGGTCTAAAGGTCTCTAAAAACTGGTTCAGGACTCTCCTTGATCCAAAGGTCCCTTAATTCTGGTTCAGGACTCTCCTTGATCCAAAAGGTCCCTTAATTCTGGTTCAGGACTCTCCTTGATCCAAAAGGTCCCTTAATTCTGGTTCAGGACTCTCCTTGATCCAAAGATCTCTTAGATCTGGTCCAAGACTCCCCTTGATCCAAAGCTCTCCCAGATCTGGTCCAGGACTCGCCTTGATCCAAAGGTCTCTTAGAACTGGTCCAGGACTTGTCTCGAGCCAAATGTTTCTCAGATCTGGTTCAGGGCGGGTCTCTTCCCATAATTCAACTGGAAACAGGATTTGTTTATATGGAAATGAGACGAGAGCAAGCGGTCCATAACCAAAACAGATATTTGAACAAGACTGAACCGGGGTCAGGACTAAAGCAGGGAAACGGCCTGAACTAGGACTAAAACCAGGTCCACACTAAATGAGACTAAATGTGGACTAAACCAGGTATTAGCAAATACCAAAGACACACCATGACAAAAATAGGGTTAAATAAAAAAGGACTTGAATGACGACCAAATTAGGACTAAACCAGATCCGAGGCCGGACTAAAGAGGTCTGAACAAGGGCTAAACCGGGACTCAAACAGACCTGGATTAGATCCAGTCTGAACCTCAGCTGAGTTCTGGGGCTGGAGTCCAGAGTGAGATCATGGTCCTCCACCCAAACCCAGTCTCTGGAGTCTGGGCTGAACCACATCGGACCGAGATACAGTTTGAGTCCTCGTTTAGCTCTTGTCTAGTCCTAGTTTGGTCTAGGTCTCTACGGGACACTAAACATAAGACTTTAAACCAGGACAAGCATCTAAAGAAAGTAGAATTGAACCAATATGAAATGATTTGAACATTTGCTTTTCTTGCTAAATTTCAAAACCTTTTCTCATTTTTGTGATCGATTCTTTAAAAAAAGCTGAATCTGTGAATTATTTAAAGTTAAATTATAAATCAGACGTTACATCCAGACACTCTTACTCGAGTAGTAGTTTCCCCAAATACTTTTTTACCCTTACTTAAGTATCACTACTCCATACTTGATAAATATTACGTACAACTATAACTACAGTTTTGGCAAATCTGCCAAACTCCACATAAATGACACAACAGTTCTTATCTGACACAATAACACCATAAAACACCTTCATTTAGTCCAACCATGGTTTAAACTGTGTCGCACACTGATGACATCACAGAGGGATTCAGCTCGACTTCCTGTCATTTTAAAAAGGTACAAACTGCGACTTAACGGAAGTAAAACTGTGATACATATTTACCACAGATGCCCTCCCACCAAACAAAGTCAGAATTAGCGAGACGGGAGAACCTTCTGATGGATTTAAAGCAGGATTACTTGTAAACTCAAGTCAATTGTTCTGTTGCTCGATCTCGACGGCTTCGGTCGCAGTCTCGTCATCACGGCCATCGCTGTTGCATGCTGGGAAATGAAGTCCAGTCTAGTCGTGAACTCACTGATCTGGTCAGTGTTTGAGGAACCGGTCCGTGTGCGGGTTTCGCCTCCTCAGCTCGCCGTTTCTTTCTTTGTTTTGAGCGTCCGTCTCTTTGGCCCTCACACAAAACCCACGCCGGACTTCCTTCCTCTTTCTCCACTCTTTCAAAAACTCCACGCTGACTCAAGATGGCTCGAAAAGGAGCCGCTACTTCCCGGTTTTTCACTTACGACACCTTCAGTGGCGACGAACTTCAACAGTTTGACGTAGATAACAAAAAATACTGTAATTATTGTACATCATCATAAAGTCGCGTGGATGGAAAGATGAAGAACAAAGAAGTGGCTTTTCCTGTATTTGTGACGAGCACTAAACTTATGGGCAAGACTACACATAACCAGGGATCCCAAACCAGAGATCCAAACCCGAGATCCCAAACCAGAGATCCCAAACCCGAGATCCCAAACCCGAGATCCCAAACCAGAGATCCCAAACCAGAGATCCCAAACCAGAGATCCCAAACCCGAGATCCCAAACCAGAGATCCCAAACCAGAGATCCAAACCAGAGATCCAAACCAGAGATCCCAAACCCAAGATCCAAACCAGAGTTCCCAAACCAGAGAGCCCGAGATCCACACTTTAGATCCGGCTCGGGCCCGCTTTAGTCCTACGGCTCGGGCCCGCTTTAGTCCTACGGCTCGGGCCCGCTTTAGTCCTACGGCTCGGGGCCCGCTTTAGTCCTACGGCTCGGGCCCCGCTTTAGGCCTACAGCTCGGGCCCACTTTAGTCCTACGGCTCGGGCCCGCTTTAGTCCTACGGCTCGGGCCCGCTTTAGTCCTACGGCTCGGGCCCGCTTTAGTCCTACGGCTCGGGCCCGCTTTCAGTCTTACAGCTCTGGCCCGCTTTAGTCCTACGGCTCGGGCCCGCTTTAGTCCTACAGCTCGGGCCCACTTTAGTCCTACGGCTCGGGCCCGCTTTAGTCCTACGGCTCGGGCCCGCTTTAGTCCTACGGCTCGGGCCCGCTTTCAGTCTTACAGCTCTGGCCCGCTTTAGTCCTACAGCTCGGGCCCGCTTTAGTCCTAAGGCTCGGGCCCGCTTTAGTCCTACGGCTCGGGCCCGCTTTAGTCCTACGGCTCGGGCCCGCTTTCAGTCTTACAGCTCTGGCCCGCTTTAGTCCTACGGCTCGGGCCCGCTTTAGTCCTATGGCTCGGGCCCGCTTTAGTCCTACGGCTCGGGCCCACTTTCAGTCCTACGGCTCGGGCCCACTTTCAGTCTTACGGCTCGGGCCCACTTTAGTCCTACGGCTCGAGCTTTATGGTGTTATTGTGTCAGATCAGAACTGTTGTGTCATTTATGTGGAGTTTGGCAGATTTGCCAAAACTGAAGTATCACTACTCCATACTTGATAAATATTACGTACAACAACTATAACTAAAGTAAGGGTAAAAAAGTATTTGGGGAAACTACTACTCGAGTAAGAGTGTCTGGATGTAACGTCTGATTTATAATTTAACTTTAAATAATTCACAGATTCAGTTTTTTTTAAAGAATCGATCACAAAAATGAGAAAAGGTTTTGAAATTTAGCAAGAAACGCAAATGTTCAAATCATTTCATATTGGTTCAATTCTACTTTCCTATAGATCCACACTATAGATCCACACTATAGATCCCCACCAGAGATGCACACCTGAGATCCCAACCATAGATCCAAACCCGAGAATTCAAAGTGTAAGTAGTTTCTCTGTCGTCGCTGTGACTCTGCAGAGCTTAGCTAGCTTGTTTGCTAACGGCAGGGGGAGATAAAGGATACTTCAACTGCTGCACCACAAAGAAGAAAGTGAATGAGTTCATCCCAGAGTCTGTGTCAGTGATAAATGTGACGCAGCGTTTTGTTATTTATCTGCATTTCTACGGTTCATTGTGCATTTCATGGAGCTAATGCTAATGCTAATGCTAATAACGAGCTGTAATTGTGACGTGTGTGCTACTTTTCCACTGCCGCAGATGGAAAGTAGCATGATAATGACTTTGTACACAGTCGCCGACCAATAAAGACCAAACTGAGCGGGTTTTTACTGATAATTTTGAATAAGTGTTAAAATGCAGCTGTTTGTTTCTCCTAAAGTCTGATGGCGTTCAGTCCGGCCGGTAAAACCAGTCTGAACCGAGTCATAGATGAGATTAGGACGAGTCGTTTGGTTGGAACGAGCACAGTCTGTATTTCTCTCCACAACAAAAGTAAAGATGTGAGTACTGCAGATATGACACTGCAGACCACAAACCACATCTAATCAGTGACATCTATAAAGTTCTGTGAAACTAGTCTGAGTTGTGAGCGTCACGAAGCGCTAAATGTGACAAAACACAAAGAAAACTCTAACTCTAAACTCTGAGTCCTTTAGTTTTAGAAATGTAGTGTAATATTTATAATAAGTCAGTTCTCGACTCAAATGAAGCACAGATTCTCAGAAGGTTTAAAGTGAATTAATATAATTTAATATAAGTGCATTTCCTGATGATCTCTGAACAGATTCAGACTCAAAGAAGGACCAAACCAGGACTAAACCAGGACTAAACAAGACCAAACCAGGTCCAAACCAGGACCAAACCGGGACCAAACCGGGACCAAACCGGGACCAAACCGGGACTAAACCGGGACCAAACCGGGACCAAATTAAGGTCCGAGCTGTAGGACTAAAGCGGGCCTGAGTCGTAGGACTAAAGCGGGGCCCGAGCCGTAGGACTAAAGTGGGCCCGAGCCGTAGGACTAAAGTGGGCCCGAGCTGTAGGACTAAAGTGGGCCCGAGCTGTAGGACTAAAGTGGGCCCGAGCTGTAGGACTAAAGTGGGCCCGAGCCGTAGGACTGAAGCGGGCCCGAGCCGTAGGACTGAAGTGGGCCCGAGCCGTAGGACTAAAGCGGGCCCGAGCCGTAGGACTAAAGCGTAGGACTAAAGCGGGCCTGAGCCGTAGGACTAAAGCGGGCCCGAGCCGTAGGAATGAAGTAGAATCTGAGGCCGTATCTCGACTAGGGATCGAGCCACATCCTCAAACTCAAGAACAAACTCAAAGAACAGTTTGAGCTCATGAATGGGCAAACGTCGCAGTAAACTGAGAAATGTTAAAAACGTGTGGCAGTTCCTCCAGCCATGTTCACTTTTACGCTTTTAACAACTCGACTTCCTGTAATGTGTAAACCCTTTAAAATGTGTGAACAAAAGGTCACAAAATATGAAAAATCCAGATGTTTTGTCGAAGTGAAACACGTGTGAGCGACGTTCAAACACATTTATTTCATCACAGATATAGTTTTTACACACTTTACGTAGAAAAAGAGTCAAATGCAGTTCATCTGGTATTAATTTGGTCCTAGTTTGGTCTTAATTTGGTCCTAGTTTGGTGTTAATTTGGTCCTAGTTTGGTTTTAGTTTAGTCTTAATTTGGTCTTAAATTGGTCCTTGTTTGGTCTTAATTTGGTCCTATTTGGTCCTAGTTTGGTCTTAATTTGGTTTTAATTCGGTCCTAGTTTGGTCAAATCAAATCAAATCAATTTATTTTTGTAAGGCCCAAAATCACAACAACAGTTGCCTCTGAGGGCCACAGGGAGAGATGAATCAACAATGTCTGTGGTGGCGAGGGACGATGTCCCAGGGTCCTCTGTCCTTAGACTCTCCTTCTCGGCCAGGAAAAACTACAAAAAAAACCTCTTTGGGAAAAAAGCGTAGAAACCTGGAGGAGTTCCAGTGAAGGAGAGATCTGACTCTCACAGACGGACAGACGGACACGAGGGAGTCCGTCCGGAGTTTGGTCTTAATTTGGTCCTAGTTTGGTCTTAATTCGGTCCTAGTTTGGTCTTAATTTGGTCCTAGTTTGGTCTTAATTTGGTCCTAGTTTGGTTTTAATTCGGTCCTAGTTTGGTCTTAATTCGGTCCTAGTTTGGTCTTAATTCGGTCCTAGTTTGGTCTTAATTCGGTCCTCATTTGGTCTTAATTTGGTCCTGGTTTCATCTTAGTTTCAGCCCAGTTTTGTCCTGATGTAGATTTGGTCAAGTCCCAGTCCCCAGTCCCCAGTCCCCGGTCCCAGTCCCCAGTCCCCGGTCCCAGTCCCCGGTCCCGGTCTCAGTCCCCGGTCCCAGTCCCGGTTCCGACCCGCCCTTGTCATTACTGCGCGGCACCAGCGGGCGGTGCCACAGACTCTCACCGCTCAGGAGCTGCTGTGTCCGGCCGCGCTGCTCCGCTCGTCCCGCGGCGCTGCTCCGGGAGTTCGTGCAGTCGGTGGAGGCGCGTGTCCCGGGGCCGTGGCTTTGGCTTCGGGCTCCGGTGGATGTGTGCGGACGGGAGCGGGACGGAGTGAAGGAGGAGGAAGTCCGAATGTGCGGCTGCGACACGAAGGGGAAGAGTTTAAGAGGAAGTCACGGCCAGAGCAGACTTTAACTGAACTACACTTTGACAACAACGACAATAACACACATTTACATCATTTACATGTCTATAAATGACAGGCTTTTGTCATTTACTCAATTTCACTTGATAATTTGATGAGAAAATACCGCTGGTAAATAACGCGCTGGGTTTGAACTATGGATCAATTATAGTGTGGTTTGAACGCGCGTTACCATGGAAATACGCCATGTTTGTTGCCAGTGCGCTAAACATTAGCATAGAGCTACAATAGCATAAACATGTAAGTACATATATCAGTTTACAGGGTCAGAATGCTATTTGATTGGATTTTTTTTAGTCATTAGCGTCCTAAAATATCCATTGGTTTAGCATTTTAGGCCAACTGAAAATTCTACTGATGTGAGAATTCAGGACTGTTGGCATAGCAATTGGCAATTTAAAACAAAAGTTTTTGAGTGTGGAAAAAGTCCTGAAGTTGTTGCATGAAACGTGAACGAGCTACAGTTTGTGAAGGAAAACTACAAATGTTCAAATGACAGGACCTAACACGTGACGTCACACCAGGGGGCGCTCTTTGGCACAATTTACAAAAATAAAAAAGTGACATAAAAAATCTGACCCTTTGAACATTAATTTAACAAAATAAAGGTTTTCTCGTTATATTTTTTCAATTTATTTTTCTAAATTTCTTCACCCAAAGAAGTGTGGCCCCCAAACTGGAGGAGCATAGCCCCCAAAACTGGAGGAGTGGCCCCCAAACTGGAGGAGTGGCCCCCAAACTGGAGGAGCGTGGCCCCCAAAACTGGAGGAGTGGCCCCCAAACTGGAGGAGTGGCCCCCAAACTGGAGAAGTGGCCTCCAAAACTGGAGGAGTGTGGCCCCCAAACTGGAGAAGTGGCCCCCAAACTGGAGGAGTGTGGCCCCCAAACTGGAGAACTGGCCCCCAAACTGGAGAAGTGTGGCCTCCAAACTGGAGAACTGGCCCCCAAAACTGGAGAGCTGGCCCCCAAACCGGAGAAGTGGCCCCCAAACTGGAGAACTGGCCCCCAAAACTGGAGAACTGGCCCCCAAACTGGAGGAGTGGCCCCCAAACCGGAGAAGTGGCCCCCAAAACTGGAGGAGTGTGGCCCCCAAACTGGAGGAGTGGCCCCCAAACTGGAGAAGTGGCCCCCAAACTGGAGGAGTGTGGCCCCCAAACTGGAGAACTGGCCCCCAAAACTGGAGAAGTGGCCCCCAAACCGGAGAAGTGGCCCCCAAACTGGAGATCTGACCCCCAAAACTGGAGAACTGGCCCCCAAAACTGGAGAACTGGCCCCCAAACTGGAGGAGTGTGGCCCCCAAACTGACAAACGACAAAACGATAAGTCTATGGTCTATACAACACAGACTCTAATTAAGAAAGCTTTGCCACAATAATAATCTACGGTCATTAGGTAAGTGCGCTCTAGTGGACATGAGCGGAACTGCGGGTCGTGGTCCAAATCATAATCATCATCTATAATAAGAAATACAAATATAGCAGCAAGCGGCAATGATCGGCCCTCGCCACGCCGCCACCACGCCGCCGCAAGAGGAGGGGGTGCTAACGCGCCCCAATTATTACGCCTACTGCTGAATCTGTGGCGCTGTCACATCTTCTCCCCTTTGTTTTACCATCAAAAAGCTATTTTATTTTGAATTCTTGACAAAATGTGCGGCTTTGCCGCACAGACACCGTGACTCTTTGAATAAAAATGTGGATATCTTTTGATGGTCCACCCCTGAAGATGAGTCTCACCAATTTCAGGTTAATAGGGCTAACGCCCTGGGAGGAGTTCATGAAAGTCTAAAGTGTAAACATGTTCTGGCGATTTCCCCATTGGAATAACATGGGAGGTTTTGGTCATCGCTACGGCAAAGCCATAACAATTATGACATGGGTCTCATTGACTTTTTTGATGGGGATGCTAATTTCGCAAAACGAAACATTTAACCTCCATATAAAATCTGTAGGGGGCGCTGTGGCGCCAAATTAATTTATTTCACTTCAAGTAGGTTTAGGGCAAAGAGTTTAACAACGATTCTAATTTGACGCAATTCGGACTTTATCTGCGCAAACGGCAGAAATGTTAAATTTGGGAGATTTCTGAAATTCTAGCTACAGTTTGCGGCTTCGCCGCTCAGAGACCGTGACAGGTATCAATGTAATTTGAATAACTTTTGATGTCCCACTCTTCAGTAGCATTTTCACCAAATTTCAGCTTTTTAGGGCCAACGCCCTGGGAGGAGTTCGTAAAAGTACGACCATGTTTGAAGCAATATGGCCGACATTTGGTTGGGCGGACGGCGTTGCCGTGATAATATTTTTTACTTCTCTTGTCACCATCTACCTCTGCGCCAAATTTCATGATTCTACGATCAGATTTTTTTTTTGGGGTCATTTCCTATCTCTCAATGCATTTTTGGTACATTTGGGGGCGCTGACGCGCCAATTTTTTTTATTTTAGAAAAGGGAAATAGCCAGAATGTAGAGAGGCACGATTTTTAGAGGTGTGCAAATTTTTGTGACTTTTCGTCAATGTTCACTGGGTGAAAAATAGGGGGGTTGGTCCCGAGAAGAAAGAAAGAAAGAAGAAGAAGAAAGAAAGAATAATATTCCGATGCGAAAACAATGTTTCCCATTTTTCAAATATCATAAACTATACATTTCCTACCTCATGGTGTGGGTCCCTGGTCACTGACGGGTACTTTCGTTAATTTTGAGTGGGCTCCGCCCACTTTGTGTTTTTGGCCCTCTACAGTAATAATGTTCAATTTTTGCATTACATGCTTAAATGAACGGAACATGCTTAAATGAACAACGGTAATGTTCCATTTTCCTACTACTAATTAGTATGCACGGGGCGTGCGTGAGTGAAGGAGTGCGTTAGTGAGTGTTTGGAAGTGGGCGAGCGCTCGATTTCATGTGCACTACGTGCGCACTTTCGCAGCCGTGCTTTGCACGGCCTTACGAGATTAATAGGCCTCGCCAGCTTGTGGCGCTCGGGCCTAATTATTTTAAACTGGTGAAAGGGTGACGACGGCCCTGGGAACCACGTTTGTTTGTGGAGCACGAATAATACACAAAGTACATTTAAAGTACATTTAAAGTGCTTTACAGACGTATTAAACTCACAACACAAACAAATGAAAACATAGTCTAAATAATTGTGATGAAATGTACTTTTAAAAGAGAAGAGCGCAGACTTTAATCCTGTCACGTGCCCTTCATGACGGGCCTGATGCTCCACCAGGGGGCGCCCGGGCTGCACTATGGATGGGACAGTCCTGTAAACATCCTCTTTTATCAGTGTATAAACCTCCACATCTGTCACAAAGTTTGTCTTTATTAGCAGTAGTAGTAGTAGTAGCAGTAGTAGCAGCAGCAGGAGTAGTAGTAGTATTGGTATTATTATTATTCATTTATTTTGTTTTTCTCTCTCTTGATCTCTAAACGTTGAGGCATGACGTCACTATAAACGTGCTGAAAATAACCCTTAAACAACATGAAAAGTACTTTCTACTTTTCAGTCCAGTTCAAAAGTTTAGTGCAGTATAAAGTACAGTATCTGCTCTCAAATGTAGTGAAGTGAAAGTAAAATGTATCCAGAGTAAAAATGTTAAAGTAAAAAGTGTTTTATTTGCGCAATTGTTACACATTTACGGCACCTTCGACGTCAGACTTTACGGTACCGGCTTTGCACGTCTGGACCACGTCTGGACCACGTCTGGAGCGGTAAAAGGATCGTTTCCTCCGTGTTTTTGTGGTTCCTCCTCTTCAGCCCCGCGCGCGCGCTTGTGTGCGCGCACATGCGTGTGTGAGTGTGTGCGCACGTGCGTGGTCGTGCGTGGATGAGGGAAGTGTCTGTGCGTGATCCTGACTTCACTTTTCTGAGGCCGCGGCACAAAGCGCGTTTCTCCCCCGCGCGTCGATCATGGAGTCACGCACGCGCGCCGATCGATCCATGGATTAACCGGATTTGGATCGGTTTTCCGTGGAGCTCGCGTGGCCGAAGGTGAGTTTGTCTTTGTTTTTGAAAAAGTTCTCGGAGTTTTGTGGATCAGAAATAACTTTGGATCAGAAATAACCAAGTTTAGAGCTTGGTCTTCGCTTTATTTATCATTTGTTTACAGGCCTAATATTCTAAGGCCTGGTTTACACCTGGTTTAGTCCTGGTTTACATCTTGTTTAGTCCCAGTTTACACCTGGTATTGTACTTGGTTTAGTCCTAGTTTACACTAAACCAAGTACAATACCAGGTGTAAACTGGATATTGTACTTGGTTTAGTACTAGTTTACACCTGGGTTAGTCCCAGTTTAGACCTGGTTTAGTCCCGTTTTACACCTGGTTTAGTCTTGGTTTAGTCCTAGTTTACACTTGGTGTAGTCCTAGTTTACACTTGGTTTAGTTCCAGTTTAGTCCTAGTTTACACCTGGTTTAGTCCTAGTTTACACCTGGTTTAGTCCCAGTTTAGTCCTAGTTTACACTTGGTTTAGTCCCAGTTTACACCTGGTTTAGTCCCAGTTTACACCTGGTTTAGTCCTAATTTTCACCTGGTTTAGTTCCAATTTAGTCCTAGTTTACACCTGGTTTTGTCCCAGTTTACACCTGGTTTAGTCCCAGTTTACACCTTGTTTAGTCCCAGTTTAGTCCTAGTTTACACCTGGTTTAGTTCAAATTTAGTCCTAGTTTACACCTGGTTTTGTCCCAGTTTACACCTGGTTTAGTCCCAGTTTACACCTTGTTTAGTCCCAGTTTAGTCCTAGTTTACACCTGGTTTAGTCCCAATTTAGTCCTAGTTTACACCTGGTTTTGTCCCAGTTTACACCTGGTTTAGTCCCAGTTTACACCTTGTTTAGTCCCAGTTTAGTTCTTGTTTACACCTGGTTTAGTCCCAGTTTAGTCCTAGTTTACACCTGGTTTAGTCCCAGTTTGCACCTGGTTTAGTCCCAGTTTGCACCTGGTTTAGTCCATTGTTTAATTAATTTTAATCCTGGACAATTTGGGATTAAACTAGGACTAAACCAGGGCCAACTGTAACCATACCAGACCTGGTTTAGTTTAATCCCAATATTTGAGAACACAACAGTTTTATATTAGTTTTTTACAACACTATTGAAGGCCAGATTTCTAACTGGTTTGCATCTGGTCTTAGTCCTGGTTTTGATCTGATTTGAGACTCGGTTAAATCCCATTTTTATACTGTTTTTTGATCTGGTTTAGTCCTGTTTTTATACCTGATTTTGAACAGTTTTAGATCTGGTTTAGTCCAGTTTTCATACCAGATTTTGAGCAGTTTTAGATCTGGGTTTAGTCCTGTTTTTATACCTGGGTTTAGTCCTGTTTTTATACCTGATTTTGAACAGTTTTAGATCTGGTTTGGTCCTGTTTTTATACCTGATTTTGAACAGTTTTACTACTGGTTTAGTCCTGTTTTTATACCTGATTTAGAGCAGTTTTAGATCTAGTGTAGTCCTGTTTTCAGACCTGATTTATAACAGTTTTAGTACTGGTTTAGTCCTGTTTTTATACCTGATTTTGAACAGTTTTAGATCTGGTTTAGTCCTGTTTTTATACCTGATTTTGAACAGTTTTAGATCTGGTTTAGTCCTGTTTTTATACCTGATTTTGAACAGTTTTAGATCTGGTTTAGTCCTGTTTTTATACCTCATTCTGAACAGTTTTAGATCTGGTTTAGTCCTGTTTTTATACCTGATTTTGAACAGTTTTAGATCTGGTTTAGTCTTGTTTTATACCAGATTTTGAACAGTTTTAAATCTGGGTTTAGTCCTATTTTTATACCTGGGTTTAGTCCTGTTTTTATACCTGATTTTGAACAGTTTTAGATCTGGTTTAGTCCTGTTTCTATACCTGATTTTGAACAGTTTTAGATCTGGTTTAGTCCTGTTTTTATACCTGATTTTGAACAGTTTTAGATCTGGTTTAGTCCTGTTTTTATACCTGATTTTGAACAGTTTTAGATCTGGTTTAGTCCTGTTTTTATACCTCATTCTGAACAGTTTTAGATCTGGTTTAGTCCTGTTTTTATACCTGATTTTGAACAGTTTTAGATCTGGTTTAGTCTTGTTTTTATACCAGATTTTGAACAGTTTTAAATCTGGGTTTAGTCCTATTTTTATACCTGGGTTTAGTCCTGTTTTTATACCTGATTTTGAACAGTTTTAGATCTGGTTTGGTCCTGTTTTTATACCTGATTTTGAACAGTTTTAGGTCTGGGTTTAGTCCTATTTTTATACCTGGGTTTAGTCCTGTTTTTATACCTGATTTTGAACAGTGATTTTGAACAGTTTTAGATCTGGTTTGGTCCTGTTTTTATACCTGATTTGGAACAGTTTTAGACTGGGTTTAGTCCTGTTTTTATACCTGATTTTGAACAGTTTTAGATCTGGTTTAGTCCTGTTTTAGTACTGGTTTAGTCCTTCTCTCAGGCTTGGGTTGGGTTCATGTTTTTGGCTGCTTTTGTGGGAACAGAAGCAGCTGGATGACCTCATGACCTTCGTGTGATTGGTGCATTTGGACGATGTGTTTGGGGCCTTGGCTCTGGTCGTAAATTCGAACTCTTCATCTTAATTCTGTCGTCACATTTCAGGCCACATTTATCTCTTAAGAATTTATAGATTTTTTAAGATTTATAATGCTGAACTAAACCAGGACTAAATCGCATCTAAAACCGGCCCAAATCAACTAAATACGTAACTTATTTAACTTCTTTAGGTGTTAAAGCGACTGTAAACCAGGACTAAAAGCGATCGTAAACCAGGACTAAAAGCGACCGTAAACCAGGACTAAAGAGTGTGTTTGTTTCAGAGATGCCGATGCTGTGGCTGGTGCTGAGTGCGCTCGCAGTCTGTGCTCAAAGCCGATTGGACGGCGCAGACCACACCCCTGTCGAGCATCAACCCCAGGTTTCCAACGGCAACCGATGTCCAGGTAAAAAACGGTTCGGCGCATCAGAGTCACAGAGATCCCGAAGCCTCGATCTCATTCTGTCTCGTTCTGTCGGATCCAGATTTCTGTGTTTAAAGTGAAGCTTCAGGTTTTGGTGTTATAGAACCTGTGATAAATATGTATCACAGTTTTACGTCCGTTAAGTCACAGTTTGTGAAGACATTTAGAAAAATAAGAGTGTAAAATGACGTGGAAGTGGAGCTGAATCCCTCTGATGTCATCAGTGTGCGACACAGTTTAATCCATCGCTGGGCTAAATAAAGGTGTTTTATGGTGTTATTGTGTCAGATCAGAACTGTGTCATTTATGTGGAGTTTAGCTCTTGTTTACCAGGCTGAGAAAAATAGATTTTCAAAGTTAGGGGCCTGGGGGGCCCCCAACTTTTAAGTTAGGGGCCCCCAACCAATTTCAGGGGCCCACAAGCGCGCGCAGCATCGCGGCGTCATAAGAACAAGATAAATGTGTTGTTTTAAACCTGGTTGTTAGCATGTAAAACAATTTAAAGTACTTTTATCTGTTATTTGATATGAAGAGCACAAATACTGAATCATATAAACCAGAGATCATGATCTTTAAAACTGTTTAATTCAATATAATATTTCTTAGATACAAAATAAATACTGTTTACAGCATTTGACACAAGGAGATCTTGTGGAATATATGAAATCTCGTCCTACAAAATAAACTACTAACATATATACATTGCCCCGAAAATTAGACCGGGCATTTCCAAGGACACGTGAACGCAACACGAACGCAGCGGCCAATCAGATGCCCGCTTTCATCGATATTACATCACGGAGACCGCTCGGCCAATGAGAAGCATGTCTGTCAAAACGAAACTTAAGCGATGAAAATTCCCTGAATATGGCCAAATTACTAGTTAAATCTTGTTTTTTTGTCGAGGAGGGGCACGGCGGGCCCCCTCCTATTTCAAACCGCGGGCCCGCCGGAGATTCAACTGCTTGCGGGCCCCGGGCCCCCGTCTATTTCGCAGCCTGTTTAGAGTCTGGTTGCTAGGTAACAGCTGTGGAATTACCTCCACCTATGGTTTCGCCCTGTTTTTAGACCTGGTTTTGACCTGTTTTTTGCCCTGGTTTGGTCCTGTTTTTAGACCTGGTTTGGCCCTGTTTTTAGACCTGGTTTGGCCCTGTTTTTAGCCCTGGGTTGGCCTTGTTTCTAACCCTGGTTTGGCCCTGTTTCTAAACCCGGTTTGGCCCTGTTTTTAGCCCTGGTTTGGCCTTGTTTTTAGACCCGGTTTAGCCCTGTTTTTACCCCTGGTTTGGCCTTGTTTTTAGACCTGGTATGGCCCTGTTTTAGCCCTGGTTTGGCCCTGTTTTTAGCCCTGGTTTGGCCCTGTTTTTAGACCCGGTTTGGCCCTGTTTTTAGCCCTGGTTCATGGCGTTTGTCGTGCGTCGTCGGGGGAATGAAACTGAAGCAGTCGTTGGCTCCAAACCACAACTTCCTGTCACTGATGGTGTCACAGGAAATGAGCTGTTATTTCTGCTCTTTTATCTCCTGTGTCTAAATTTACCAGATTGAATCCTCCAGCGTCAGGCCAGAGTGAAACCATGAGGATAATCCCAGTGAGGACGGAGACACGAGCCGTAAACCAGGTCAACAACTGTCTCGGCTCAAACTACGACAACACTATTTGTTATAGTCGACTGCTTTATTCAAATACGCGACTTTTTATGACGTTTTGGTCGTCAAAAATGAACCGATGCAAAACTTTAAGACAAAATCAAACACGGATTCACTGTCATTTCATTACTGCATCCACGTATCATTCGGTAAAGAACAGCTGGAATCGGAATCGTTTCTGACAGACGCGCGACCAGTGCCATCGGTGGCCATTTTGGTTCTGGTCGCTAATGTCAACAAATGTGAAACAAATCTGCTATCTAAATCTAAATGATTAGCATTTGGTTATTAGCTCCGGCATGATTAGCATTGGCAATTAGCACAGGTATGATTTGCATTGGCGATTAGCACAGGTATGATTAGCATTGGTTATTAGCTCAGGCATGATTAGCATTGGCGATTAGCACAGGTATAATATATGTATAAATATAGATTCTAAAGAAGTACAACAGTTTAATTCTGCTATTTCTTTACTGCAGCAAGTTTTTTAAATTATTTTATTTTACATTTAGAAAAGGGTGTACAGAGAACATTTGTCCTCTGTGGTTTAAAGTACGTTCAATACTATTATCGTTGATAGTTTTCAGATTGACTCCTACGACTCATTCGACCGCCAACAGTGCAGCCAAAGGTGGCGCAGCGTCTTGCTCAAGGACACGACGGAGGCGGTAAACGAGAGCGCTGGTTCTGCATCGATCGGCGGACTCAGCTGTGGCGGTGGCGCTAATTGCCGATGGCTTCGTTCGACGCTCGCAGAGGAGGAAGAGCTTAGCGCGAGCAGCTGAGCGACAGGAATAAACCAAAGTCAAACTGAAACGACAAACGGATAAGAGTGTCATCCCGAACGAGAAAAACAATAACATAAAATCCCTCCATTCAGTCAAAACCTTGTACCTGCAATCGTAAGAAAATCAAGTAAAAATGTGTAGAAAACCAGATAAACAACACTGCATTTATCGCCAATGTTTGTTTGTTGAGGGAATTCATTGTTGCGCGGCAGTTGGAGTGTCCTTTATCTCCCCCTGCCGTTAGCCAACAAGCTAGTTTAGCTCTAGCAACAACAGAGAAACTACTTTCACGTTACATTTTGCCATGTTAAGTTAGTTTGCGTGAAACCACAACTTCACAGGAAAAAATAAAGCTTAAAAAAGCGTAATTCTGAAAAAAGTGAGAAGAAACTCAACGGATTCAACAATTGGTCGGAAAAATCGTGACTTGTACTTTTGATCAGAGCGTCAAGGTCTATCGCAATTTGAATAGTCGCGATCAGACACACGGACTGCAGTTTATTCATAACCATGGAAACACCCGGTATTTTTTTTGTGTAAAAGCTGCTAAACTGTGGAAGAGATTCTAAATGCTTCACCACGCGAAAACATGTTTGAATTGTTTCTAATGTGAACGTCAAACTGCTGAAGTTCAGTTTAAAAATGTATTTCTTATACAATAATGCTTCTGCCTGGTTTGAAAACACGGCACATTTAGTCCTGGTAATTATGGAAACACAATTCATGTTTGAGGTTTGACGATTGGTCGCGTTGCAGCCGAAGTTAACGTGACATAAAACGCACTTCTTTCTGCCTCCAAACATCTCAGGACTGTTGTTTACGTCCCGATAGTCTGGATAATGGATCAACTCCATAACGTCTGCTCACAGCCAGAAGGCGTCGGGTTTGCGTCCCGTCATGACAGCTCGGATCCGTCCCACGGCGTCTGGGTCTCGTCTTCAGGTCGTGTGAGACGCTTGTACCGTTTGAAAGCATTTATATAAACTAAAGCTGCATCAAACTGCTGTACGACTCGATGATAGTTTGACCTGGCGAACGCTAAAATAGACCTTTTTTTGACACTTTTTTTATCTCTTTGTTTTAAAAGAACGTGTTTATTGTCTGTTTGGTCCAGAAAAAGATCAAAAACACAACTACAATGTTTGTCGAATAGTCAAAGTCATTGTGGTTAATTGTTGCAGCCCTAAAGGAAGCGTTTAGAGGGGCTTTAAGTGGAATGTTACACAGTACGGCATTAAACCTCTATTCTCTGTCTCCATGGAGATGAGCGGGTGTTACAGGTCAGATCTGTGGAGAGGTTCTTCAAGGTATTTTTGCGCCATAAACTCACCAGTAATTTAGTAAATGCAAGATTGGTTTAATGCCGTATTGCAAAACATTCCAGGCAACGTGACGAGGTCTCCATGGAGACGAGTAGGGGGCGGATCTTTCACTAGAGAAGTTACATAGTGCACCTTTAAATCTTTACTGCTAGTCCAAGCCTTGAAATAATTATTTTTACGTCCCTGTCAACATGACAGGTACCGATCATTTGGTACCTGTCATGGCTAATTCTGAATCGGTCACAAGGAAAGGAAAACAGAATAACATAATAAACGAAAAATTAACTTTTATTAACATGTCTCTTTATCATTTACAGGCTGAGAAATAGATTTTCAAAGTTTGGGACCAGGGGGCCCCCTACCTAAAAAAGTTAGGGGCCCCCCAGCAATTTCAGGGGCCCACAAGCGCGCGCGGCATCGCGGCGTCATAAGAACAAGATAAATGTGTTGTTTTAAACCTGGTTATTAGCATGTAAAACAATTTAAAGTACTTTTATCTGTTATTTGATATGAAGAGCACAAATATGGAATTCCTATAAACCAGAGATCATGATCTTTAATACTGTTTAATTTAATATAATCATGTTTCTTAGATACAAAATAAATACTGTTTACAGCATTTGACATAAGGAGATCTTGTGGAATATATAAAATCACAGCCTACAAAATAAACTACTAACATATATACATTGCCCCGATGCTAACAACTCCAAAGGGGGCGGGGCCCTTGGGGCCCTTGGATACTTCCACATTGACATTGTCCCTAATGTGCAAAATTACAGCTTTTGTTGCAAACAACTTTAAAAAGACTGAATTGCGAACTGAGGAGATTGACGCCCGCCAACCTCGATATCACTTGTGGCGCAAAATTAGAGCGGGCATTTCCGAGTACAACCGAACGCAACCGAACGCAGCGGCCAATCAGATGCCCGCTTTCATCGACATTAGATCACGGACACCGCTCGGCCAATGAGAAGCGAGAAGACTGCGAAGTGGCATGTCTGTCAAAACGAAACTTAAGCGATGGAAATGCCCGCGCACATGCGCTCCGAGCGCTGCCTTCCTCCGCTGTATAACTACAGCAATAATCGTGGTCTGTAGTACAGCGCGCCCGAGTTTGTGCAGAGGAATCGCTTTGGGCATGTTCACCGCGCTGTTTTTGCCTATTAAAAATGTATATTACGGCGAAAAAAGTGCGTCGTCATTGTGTCCGGAGCCTTGATTTTGGAGTCGGTCAAAACTGATTTTTGCGCCGGTCATTGACCGTGTCCGGCCCGTTATTTCGAGGCTTGTGTCCTGGTTTAGTCAGACCAGGTTTAGTCCTGGTTTAGTCTTGGTTTAGACCTGGTTTAGTCTTGGTTTAGACCTGGTTTAGTCTTGGTTTAGACCAGGTTTGGTCCTAGTTTAGACCTTGGTTTAGTCTTGGTTTAGTCCTAGTTTAGTCTTGGTTTAGTCCTGGTTTAGTCCTGGTTTAGACGATGAGTGTTTTATTTTCTTAAATCGTCTGTGTTCTGCACTTTGGGAACAGTCTTATTTATAAAATGTGCTCTGTAAATAAAGTCTAAATAAAGTGGATGAATGTTTTCATAAATATCTATAAAAATCTGATCATGATCTGATTTCTGAAGTTCTCATGTTATTGAAATGTCATGTAAACAGTTCCATCTGACGTGCGTAATCTGATTTCTTTCAGATTGTTCACACTTTGGTTAAGACAAGGAAAATTATGTAAAAAAAGACAAACTAATCTGTCAAATTTTAATAATACAGAAAGTTGATTTTATCACATCTTCGTTTGATAAATACCTTTTAATTATTTCCTGTGAGGTCAGGTCATTCATCTCACCTCTTTTTAATTACCTGCAGCATTGATTGATCCTTGTTTTCAGCACGTTTACTTTTCAGCAGCTTTAGTTTGTTCTGTAAATCATTTAATTTTCTCTTCCCTTGTTTCTTTTTGGCCGAGGCGACAGCAATAACTCTGCCCCTCAAAGCGGCCTTAGCGAATGGGCGGAGACACTTCACCTTTGTCGTTCTACAAACGTCTCAATGTCGTTTGTCATCATTTTTGACAAATTGTGGGTCATTGAGTCGACGAGCATTAAATCTCCAAAGTTTTTTTTCTGTTCCATATCCACAGTGGTCATCTCTCTCCTCTATGTTATCTATTACTTTACCAAATGTATCTATATATTTATCCATACTTTGTGAATTTGTAACACCCAATGTCGGCCGAAGATGTCGCTCCACAGACGAGGGTTCCCTCAGAGTGGTTCGCAAAAGGCTTATTTTATAATTTACCGTACTTTGTCTTCCTCTTGTTCTATAAACGCGTCAGATCTACGTTTTCCTGCTTCTGTCGATGTGTAAATGTGTCGATGTGTCGCTGTGTTCAGACCTGTGCCTGGTCGACGCCCCTCTGTGCCACGACGAAAACTCCAGACTGAGCTTCGAGGCGATTTGCTCCATCCACAACATGATGGACGACGATGCCGACGGAAACGTGGACAGCAAAGAGACGGACGGGGTCAGATTCACCCGTTCATCACTACGTGCTTTTACATAAGACGTCATTGTTTATGTTCTGGACGTCACGATAACGGTCTAGCACGACCTGTGACCAGCCGCGCCTGTGTCCCGTTCTAAAGATGGCTCCCGTTCCTCTTTTTGTGTCCAGTTTTTGCGCGAGGACATGAAGTTTTCGGACTCAAAAACCAAACAGCGAAACTTCCACCGCGTCGACCTCCACATCAGCATCGAAGACATGTGGAGAACCTGGAAACACTCTGAGGGTGAGTCCTGGTCTACACCTGGTTTAGACCTGGTTTAGACCTGGTTTAGTCCTGGTTTAGTCCTGGTTTAGTCCTGGTTTAGTCCTGGTTTAGTCCTGGTTTAGACCTGGTCTACACCTGGTCCACACCTGGTCCTAGTCCTGGTCTGGTCCTAGTCCTGGTTTAGTCCTGGTTTGGTCCTGGTCCTGGTTTAGTCTTGGTTTAGTCCTGGTCTGGTCCTGGTCTAGACCTGGTCCTGGTCTGGTCTGGTCCTGGTCCTGGTCCTGATTTAGTCTTGTTCTAGTCCTGGTCTGGTCCTGGTCCTGGTCCTGGTTTAGTCTTGTTCTAGTCCTGGTCCTGGTCTGGTTCTAGTCCTGGTCCTAGTCCTGGTCCTGGTCCTGGTCCTGGTCCTGGTCCTGGTCCTGGTCCTGGTCCTGATTCTGGTCCAGTCTAAATAAACTTCATGTTATTAATACAAACTCGTCTGCGTTTATTTAAGGCCATAATTAGTTTTATTTTTGTATTTTTGTACGACACAAAAAAGGAAAGACTGATCTTTATCTGTGATGAAAAACGAAGACTCGGGATTAGATCTGGTCTAAAATAAATGTGCAGAAATTATAACTAGCATTTAAACATAATATATAACCCGGGTTTAGACCTGGTTTAGTCCTGGTTCAGACCTGGTTTAGTCCTGGTTCAGTCCTGGTTTAGTCCTGGTTTAGTCCTGGTTCAGTCCTGGTTTAGTCCTGGTTTAGTCCTGGTTTAGTCCTGGTTTAGTCCTGGTTCAGACCTGGTTTAGTCCTGGTTCAGACTTGGTTCAGTCCTGGTTTAGTCCTTGTTCAGTCCTGGTTTAGTCCTGGTTTAGTCCTGGTTTAGTCCTAGTTCAGACCTGGTTCAGTCCTGGTTTAGTCCTGGTTTAGACCTGGTTTAGTCCTGGTTCAGACCTGGTTTAGTCCTGGTTCAGACTTGGTTCAGACCTGGTTCAGACCTGGTTCAGACCTGGTTCAGACCTGGTTCAGACCTGGTTCAGACCTGGTTTAGTCCTGGTTCAGACTTGGTTCAGACCTGGTTCAGACCTGGTTCAGACCTGGTTCAGACCTGGTTCACACCCGGTCCACACCTGGTTCAGAACTTGTTCAGATCTGGTTTAGTCCTGGTTCACACCTGGTTCACACGGTTCAGACCTGGTTGAGACCTGGTTCGGACCTGGTTCAGACCTGGTTTAATCCTGGTTCACATCTGGTTTAGTCCTGGTTTACACCTGGTTCAGACCTGGTTTAATCCTGGTTCACATCTGGTTTAGTCCTGGTTTACACCTGGTTCAGACCTGGTTTAATACTGGTTCACATCTGGTTTAGTCCTGGTTTACACCTGGTTCAGACCTGGTTTAATACTGGTTCACATCTGGTTTAGTCCTGGTTCACACCTGGTTCACACCTGGTTTAGTCCTGGTTCAGACCTGGTTCACACCTGGTCCTGCTCTCGTGTCTTTCAGTTTATAACTGGTCGCTGGTGCAGGTCGAGCAGTGGTTGTGTCTCAGTTTGGAGCTTCCTCAATATTCAGAGTCTTTTAGGATTCTGCAGCTCAACGGCTCCGCCCTGCCCAGGTACAGCTCCTGTCTGCTCCTCTCTGCTCCTGTCATACTCCTGTCTGCTCCTCTCTGATCCTGTCATGCTCCTGTCTGCTCCTGTCTGCTCCTCTCTGCTCCTCTCTGCTCCTGTCATGCTCCTTTCGACTCCTGTCTGCTCCTGTCATGCTCCTGTCATGCTCCTGTCGGCTCCTGTCTGCTCCTGCCTGCTCCTCTCTGCTCCTGTCTGCTCCTATCATGCTCCTGTCATGCTCCTGTCGGCTCCTGTTGGCTCCTGTCTGCTCCTGTCATGCTCCTGTCTGCTCCTGTCATGCTCCTGCCTGCTCCTGTCATCTCCATTTCTTTTATGATTCCTTGTTTTCTGCTGTTACAGTTTGTCTGTTTGTTTGTTTGTTTATTTGTTGTTATCTTCATTGTTGTTGTTGTTGTTGTTGTCTTCATTGTTGTTGACTGTGTGTTCGTCCTCAGGGCCATGTGAGTCTTTTCTCACTTTCCTCTGTTCTCTTCAGGTTGGCAGTAAAGAACTCCACTCTGACCGGTTCTTTGCTGAAGATCTCTGATCGAAGCCACGCCCAGAAGCTCCAGCTCAAAGCTCTGGACACGGTTCTGTTTGGACCTCCCCCAGGTCAGAGGTCAAGTCTTCAGACACCTTTCTACACACTTAGTCTGAACAAGAAGTAAACTCTTGGTTTAGTCCTGGTTTAGTCCTGGTTTGTTCCTTATTTTTCGACCTTATTTTTCGACCTTATTTTTCGACCTGGTTTAGTCCTGGTTTAGTCCTGGTTTAGTCCTGGTTCAGTCCTGGTTTAGTCCTGGTTCAGTCCTGGTTTAGTTCTGGTTTAGTCCTTAGTCCTGGTTTAGTCCTGATTTAGACCTTGTTTAGTCCTGGTTCAGTCCTGGTTCAGTCCTGGTTTAGTCCTGGTTCAGTCCTGGTTCAGGCCTGGTTCAGTCCTGGTTTAGTCCTGGTTTAGTCCTTAGTCCTGGTTTAGTCCTGATTTAGACCTTGTTTAGTCCTGGTTCAGTCCTGGTTTAGTCCTGGTTTAGTCCTGATTTAGACCTGGTTCAGTCCTGGTTTAGTCCTGGTTTAGTCCTTAGTCCTGGTTTAGTCCTGATTTAGACCTTGTTTAGTCCTGGTTCAGTCCTGGTTTAGTCCTGGTTTAGTCCTGATTTAGACCTGGTTCAGTCCTGGTTCAGTCCTGGTTCAGGCCTGGTTCAGTCCTGGTTTAGTCCTGGTTTAGTCCTTAGTCCTGGTTTAGTCCTTAGTCCTGGTTTAGTCCTGATTTAGACCTGGTTCAGTCCTGGTTTAGTCCTGGTTTAGTCCTGGTTCAGTCCTGGTTCAGTCCTGGTTCAGTCCTGGTTCAGTCCTGGTTTAGTTCTGGTTTAGTCCTTAGTCCTGGTTTAGTCCTGATTTAGACCTTGTTTAGTCCTGGTTCATTCCTGGTTTAGTCCTGGTTTAGTCCTGGTTCAGTCCTGGTTTAGTCCTGGTTCAGTCCTGGTTTAGTTCTGGTTTAGTCCTGGTTCAGTCCTGGTTTAGTCCTGGTTCAGTCCTGGTTTAGTTCTGGTTTAGTCCTTAGTCCTGGTTTAGTCCTGATTTAGACCTTGTTTAGTCCTGGTTCAGTCCTGGTTTAGTTCTGGTTTAGTCCTGGTTCAGTCCTGGTTTAGTCCTGGTTCAGTCCTGGTTTAGTTCTGGTTTAGTCCTTAGTCCTGGTTTAGTCCTGATTTAGACCTTGTTTAGTCCTGGTTCAGTCCTGGTTTAGTCCTGGTTTAGTCCTGGTTCAGTCCTGGTTTAGTCCTGGTTCAGTCCTGGTTTAGTTCTGGTTTAGTCCTGGTTCAGTCCTGGTTTAGTCCTGGTTCAGTCCTGGTTTAGTTCTGGTTTAGTCCTTAGTCCTGGTTTAGTCCTGATTTAGACCTTGTTTAGTCCTGGTTCAGTCCTGGTTTAGTCCTGGTTCAGTCCTGGTTCAGGCCTGGTTCAGTCCTGGTTTAGTCCTGGTTTAGTCCTGGTTCAGTCCTGGTTCAGTCCTGGTTTAGTCCTGGTTTAGTCTTTGATCCTGTTGGTCTCTGCAGGTTATGACACCCGCTGGAAAGACCTGGTGCTGATCCTGTCCGTGGTCCTGGCGCTGGTCGGTTGCTGGTTCGCTTACGCTCAGACCAGGAAGTCCCGGGACGACATGAGTCAACTCACCAAAGACCTGGAGGGACTTCAGAAGGCCGAGCAGAGCCTCCTGGACCTGCAGGACAAGTAAGACCATGCAGGACAAGTAAGACCATGCAGGGCAAGTAAGACCATGCAGGACAAGTAAGACCATGCAGGACAAGTAAGACCATGCAGGACAAGTAAGACCATGCAGGGCAAGTAAGACCATGCAGGACAAGTAAGACCATGCAGGGCAAGTAAGACCATGCAGGGCAAGTAAGACCATGCAGGGCAAGTAAGACCATGCAGGGCAAGTAAGACCATGCAGGGCAAGTAAGACCATGCAGGACAAGTAAGACCATGCAGGCCTGAGGACGCCACTCCAGAGACAGGACGGGGACTTGGTTTTTACATTTCATACATGGAACACATACATACATTAAATTAAAATCAAATTTCTAACCGGCCCCGGAAAAGTTTTGGAAAAAAATATTTTTAATTCAGAAGTAAATGTAAAAGTTAAAGATTGGAGCGTAATATTTTTATTCCAGAAGGAACCAGGTATGCTGCACAGAGACCAGGGACCAGAGAGACCAGGGACCAGAGAGACCAGGGACCAGAGACCAGGGACCAGAGACCAGGGACCAGAGACCAGGGACCAGAGACTAGGGACCAGAGACTAGGGACCAGAGACTAGGGACCAGAGACTAGGGACCAGAGACTAGGGACTAGGGACCAGAGACTAGGGACCAGAGACCAGGGACCAGGGAGCAGAGGCCACACAAAAGCCTGAACGTGGAGACTTCAGGCTCGAGCTGAGACATGTTTCTTGTGTTCCTGTCTGGACTGGCTCTCGTTTTGGAGGTATGAGCGCGGCCCGAGCGAGACGGGGCAGAGCTGAAGTCTGTGACCATATAAGGAGCTGCCTTTGAGCGCGTCGCTCGGCTGCACATCGCTCTGAGCAGGGCGCTCTGAGCAGGTCGCTCTGAGCAGGTCGCTCCGAGCGAGCAGGTCGCTCCGAGCGAGCAGGTCGCTCCGAGCGAGCAGGTCGCTCCGAGCGAGCAGGTCGGGTCGCTCCGAGCGAGCAGGTCGGGTCGCTCCGAGCGAGCAGGTCGGGTCGCTCCGAGCGAGCAGGTCGCTCCGAGCGAGCAGGTCAGGTCGCTCCGAGCGAGCAGGTCAGGTCGCTCCGAGCGAGCAGGTCGCTCTGAGCAAGCACGTCGCTCCGAGCACGCCGCTTGGCAGCGCTGCTACAGCGTCTCTGCAAACCCACTAAAGAAACCTGCTGAGCGTGTCTTACCTTCACGGTTCAAACGTAGTGGCTGGAGTCTTCGGGAACATGTCGTACATTTTGCCACCGTCATTGCGGGGCCGGTCCGAGGCCACCAGCGAGGCCCCACTAGGGGGCCCCACCAGGGGGCCCCAGCAGGGGCAAGACAAAAATCCCTCACTGTTCTTTATTCACTGTGTTCTTAACCCTTTTCTTAGTTTATATTTTATTTTAAATGTGATTATAGCTGCGTTTAACGAGCCGCGAGGTCCTAGCCTGGCTTAAATTGACCTGAATTCCTGGTCCTGTTTCCACAACGACTGTGGTCAGGACTTCACTGACGAGGAGCGAAACAGAAGCTGTTTTAGGAGTAAAAACAAACCCTGCAGTTCACGTGTTTGGCCACCGAGCGCCGCCGTGTTTTACAATCCCTACTGTGCGTATTGTGCCTTGTCGTATTGTGCCTTGTCGTATTGTGCCTTGTCGTATTGTGCCTTGTCGTATTGTGCCTTGTCGTATTGTGCCTTGTCGTATTGTGCCTTGTCGTATTGTGCCTTGTCGTATTGTGCCTTTTCGTATTGTGCCTTGTCGTATTGTGCCTTGTCGTATTGTGCCTTGTCGTATTGTGCCTTTTCGTATTGTGCCTTGTCGTATTGTGCCTTTTCGTATTGTGCCTTGTCATATTGTGCCTTGTCGTATTGTGCCTTGTCGTATTGTGCCTTGTCGTATTGTGCCTTTTCGTATTGTGCCTTGTCGTATTGTGCCTTGTCGTATTGTGCCTTTTCGTATTGTGCCTTGTCATATTGTGCCTTGTCGTATTGTGCCTTGTCATATTGTGCCTTGTCGTATTGTGCCTTGTCGTATTGTGCCTTGTCGTATTGTGCCTTTTCGTATTGTGCCTTGTCATATTGTGCCTTGTCGTATTGTGCCTTGTCGTATTGTGCCTTGTCGTATTGTGCCTTGTCGTATTGTGCCTTTTCGTATTGTGCCTTGTCGTATTGTGCCTTGTCGTATTGTGCCTTTTCGTATTGTGCCTTGTCGTATTGTCGTATTGTGGAGCAGCTGCGGCTCCTGAAATAGAACATTCCTGAGCTGGATTCGGGGCCGGTCTGAATTGTCTGATCTGATTTCACTCGGACTCACACTGTCACGAAGAGATGCATTCTGGGATGGAACATGCGCACACACACACACACACACACACACACATACATAAAGCATCTGGAAAGCGAGTGTTTTAGTGATGACGGCGTCCCAGGGCAGATGAGGCGTCCCGGGCCCCGCGGCGAGAAGGTCACGGGTTCAGACCTCTCTGTGTCGGGGTGGGTTTCCTCATGTTTCCCCCGGCAACACAAAACATGCCCCAGAATCCTCCAGTGAAGGTCCTGACCAGCTCCAACATCTGGATCTGGACCAGTTTCAGGGACAATGACGTGAACTTTGACCTCTGAAGGCAAACTACTGAAACGTCTCTAAACATCTCCAGACGAGTACAATATAAATCACATATTTGTCTTTATAAAACATTAAAAAACATATTATTATTATTATTTACATCACGGTTCAACGCTCATGAAAGACGAGTATCATAAAGCTAGCAACATTATCTCTTAAGCAACGTGAACGGAGGCCATCGCTGTTGATCAACGTGAATACTTTTTAAATCTAAGCGTTTCCCCTCACAATAACCGCACCCCTTGCCCCGCCCCCGTGCCCGCCCCGCTGACCCTGCCCTGTCTCCAGGCTGCAGAAGGCGCAGGAGGAGCAGCGGAGCGTTCAGGTGGAGAAGGTCCAGGTGGAGCAGCGGCTGAAGAGCGAGATCGAGTCGGCCAAACAGGAAGCCCACCGCCTGAGCGAGCTGAGGGAGCAGACGGGCAACGAGACCAACCGACAGAAGTATGTGGAGGAGGAGCTACAGCAGGTCAGGCTAACCACTCTGCCACAGCAACACAGCACTTTAAAGGACATATTATCATATAATATCATATTCTGCATGATCTGTATCGTTATTGTCCTTAAATTTAAATAATCCATGACATAAAAACACTCATGACCTTCTCTCAGTCAGGCGTTCCCTCATCAGGATTTGTGTTAGCGCTCCATCTACTGGCAGGAGAGGGAATTACCATGGGGAATACAGAAAAGCTAGCTTGCCCCGACATGCTAACGTAAACACGAGTCTGATGATTTCTAAAACAGGAGCTCTCCAGATCGCCACTTCTGTTGTCACAGATCTAGGAAGTTAAAACTGTGTGAAGAGAAGACGAGCTATTTGGCCTAATATGTGTCCTTTAAATGTTGTTATATCAAAGTTTGACTATTTTAGAGTTTATTCTTCGAAAAATATCACTTTTGCTCAGAGCAAATTTTAAAGAAATCTTAATCTTAATAATCAAGAAATCTTGATTTTTTTATTTTACACTGAAACTTTACAAATACATTATAAACCAAATCCAAGTTAAAATACTGTGACTGGAGACTAATAGAATAATAATATTTACTTAATATTATAATGAATTATTTTATTATTGTATTATTGAAGAAAATCTTAAATTATTTCATATCTATTTTGATTTCATAATGTTGCTGCCTTTGTTTTAAAACATGTTTAGAGAGAAACACCTCCAGAAAACTTTAAGATTATTAAAAGACAAATATAGCCGCAAGAGGGAGACATCGTCCTTTTGCACAATGATAATGTTCAATTTTCCGTGTGCACGGGTGGAGGAGTTTGGAAGCGGGCGTGGCCTTAGCTTGTGGCGCTCGGGCCTAAATATCCAAATTCAACAGATTATTTTAAATGTACATTATTCCAGTAAATCGTTCTGAAATGAAGTGCCTTTGTTTCTGTTTGTCCTGGTTTGTCCCCGTGCTGTTGCCGTACAGATGCGCACGGCGCTGAAGAAGGCGGAGCGAGAGCTGGAGTTGCGCTCTGATTGGTTGCCTCCAGAGCCGCTTCAGAAGTGGCTCCAGCTCACGCACGAGATCGAGGTCCAGTATTACAACATGAAGAAACAGAGCGCCGAGAAGCAACTGCTGCAGGCCAGAGAAGGGGTGAGGACCGGGACCTGGACCGGGACTGGACCAAGACCTGGACCGGGACTGGACCGGGACTGGACCAAGACCTGGACCGGGACTGGACCGGGACTGGACCAAGACCTGGACCGGGACTGGACCGGGACTGGACCTGGACCGGGACTGGACCAAGACCGGGACTGGACCGGGACTGGACCGGGACCGGGACTGGACCGGACAGGACCGAGACCAGGACTGGACCGAGACCAGGACTGGACCGGGACTAGACAGAGAGCAGGACTGGACCAGGACTGGACTGGACCGGGACCGGACAGGGACTGGACCTGTGCTGAACCAGAGCTAAACCAGGGCTAAACCAGGTCTAAACCAGGTCTAAACCAGGTCTAAACCAGGTCTAAACCAGGTCTAAACCAGGGCTAAACCAGGGCTAAACCAGGGCTAAACCAGGGCTAAACCAGGGCTAAACCAGGGCTAAACCAGGGCTAACCCCCTTGGTGTCATTGAGCCCTGGTTTAGTCCCAGTTCTCCGTCTGTTTCAGGCTGAGAGGATAAAGAAGAAGCGCAGTTCTCTGTTTGGGACGTTCCACGTGGCTCACAGTTCTTCACTGGACGACGTCGACCACAAAATCCTGTCTGCAAAGTCAGTACCACACTTCAGACACAAGGGGACACTAAAAATTGGCAATATCATACTTCTTCGATTGCTCTTGTCTCGAGTTTAGACCAGTTAAAAACACATGCCAAGTTTCCTGTTTTTAACCCTACAAATCATCACAGACTCGTTCTGAGCATTTCCGACTCAAATCACCTTCATCACAACAAGCTAGCTTCCGTGGTAATTCCCTCTGCTGCCAATAGATGGAGCGCTAACACAAGCTCAGCAGTGAGACATGGATGTTCCCACAGACAGGCACTCTCGGACGTGACGGCGGCGCTCCGGGAGAAGCTGCACCGCTGGCAGCAGCTCGAGGTCCTGACCGGCTTCTGTCTGGTCCACAACCCGGGTCTGGGGTCCCTGGCGGCGTCGCTGAACCTCGACCCGTCTTTTCTGGGCCTTCAGCCGCCGTCGCCGACTCACCTGCTCTTTTCCGACGACCTGGACGACATGGACGAGGACATTCTGTCGCCGGGGACGCTCAAATGTGAGGCTTTCGTCACTCGGAGCACGGGCGTATATTTAGAGACACGTTAAAGCTTTACCGGTGTGTTGTGATGCAGACGCGGCGTGGCAGATGGATCGCAGAGTCAGCGACCTGTGGCCTCTCGGCAACGTGCCAGACCAGTCGGCATGGAAGCAGTCCGGTCAGTCGCATCCTTTTAACCTGTTTATACTTTCCAATTATAGTTTTGTGCACACAAAAATGAATAGCTGCCACTCTAAAAAGGCCTTTCAATTGGAAGCGCAATTCCAAGCGCTAACGGCTGGTACAGTTAGCGACATTTGCGCCAATTAATTTTCAATGGGAGAGTTAGCGTTAGCCTCCAAACAACACAAACTCTGAAAAAGCAGGGCTGAAACTGAACACCTCGATACAAATGCCACGTGTCGAAGAGCTTTGCGTAGATTAGCATTTGCAATTAGCACCAGAATTAGCATGAACCTGAACCTCACATTTGATAGCGTTTTTGACAAGGAAACGCCCGACAGTGGAGGTTGACGTGCGATTTGAACTGTTCATACGCCATGTCAAACGTTACGTACATAAACTGACTTGTTTCCGTGTCCTGTTGCAGCCCAGAGCCTGATGCCCCTGCGCCCAAGGACAGGAGACCCCTTCAGGTTGGTAGAGCAGAAGGGCAATGGTCAGGTGACGCCATCGCCCTCCAAGTCCCGCCCCCCCAGCGGCCGCCAGAATCGCAGCCGTTCGATCGGTCAACTGGACTTCATCCCCCTGCCCGCTGCGTCCGCTCTCTCCTCTTCTGCGTCCCACCCGTCCATCGACCTCACTTCCTCTGACGTCACTTCCTGTCCCGCCGAGGCTGGGGTTTCTGCCGTGCTGCTGCGCTGTTACTCTTGTGTCCACCCCGGGCCTCGAGGGGGCGCTGTGGCCGCTCAGAGACCCAGATCCGGCAGCCGTGGGTAGCTTCACGTCCTGTCGCCGCCACCGCTGTGAACACGAACGCACTGACGATGCATGCTAGCTGCTGCCGCTATTGCTAACAGCGAGTGCTAAAACGTGCTAACGACAAACTAAGGCACTGATCGGAGATTCATCCATTTCTAATGTTTCACGGGGAGAAACTGGACTGTTTATGAAAAGAAAACCATATTGTCCAGTCACACAAAGAGCCGCCTTTCCCTCTGACCGCGGTGGTCTGCGGGGCGGTACTTCTGAAGTACTTCTGAAGTACTTCTGAAGTACTTCTGAAGTACTGCATTGTGTTTATTAGAGCTGTCGGCTTTTAGGCGTTTAGTCGACTGATCATCGACCGGGTCTTTAGGCGACTTCAGCCCGAGTTTATACCAAACCTTAGAGAGTCACAGCTCGGGGTCCGGGCGGGGACCGGGCGGGACCGGGCGGGTCCGGGCGGGTCCGGGCGGAAGTGGCACGCTGGGTTATGAGGCGTTCCACATCAGAGTCGAGTAGCGGTCGGTCACGGCGGAAACTTCCAGAAACTTTCACCATGAGATTAGTCTCCCGATGTGGGCGGGGCTTTGAACTTGTGTGAACTAAACATGAGTTAAACCAGCATGGTGTTCAAGATCACTCACATTTGCATCCGCACCACCAGAACTGGGACCAGGACTAGACCAGGACTAGACCAGGACTAGACCAGGACTAGACCAGGACTAGACAAGGACTAGACCAGGACTGGAGCGACACTGTTTAAGGCTGGTTTCAATCTTGTGCATTCTCACTTGCAAATTAGCTTGAACTGGGACTAAATTCTGAACTAATCCTAAACTGAACCAGGACTAAATCCGGACAATAACGAGACCAAATCTACATAAAAACTCAAACTTGGCCTAAACCAGGAGCTAAAGTGTGAACGCGCCTCAAGGTCAATTTTCTTTGCGTTTAACTTTTTCTGTCTTCATTTCAGAGACATCATGAACCGCTCAGACTCTGACTCCGCCCTCCCGTTCTCTCTCAGCGACTCACGGAGCCCCTACAGCTCCAGGCTCCTCCCACTGTCCGTCAGCCCCCTCCCCTTTCCTGGCAGCGGCACTTTGGAGAAGAGCAGCAGTTTGGGAGAGCTCAGGACCAACGCCGCCAACGCCATGCCCTCGTCCACCTCCATGCGCTCGCTGTACGTCGCTGCGGAGACAGGGACGGGGCTTCGGACAGGAAACAGGAAGTGCCTCGCAGAGGACGACAACAACAGCAGCAGCAGCAGCGGGGCGACGGCGGACGAACAAGAGGGAAGCACAGCGACCCGGCGGAGCGCTTTAAACAGGCTGTTCAGGAGGAGACAGGGACGGAAACCGGACTGAAGCAGGATTATAAAGGGGCTAAAGCAGGACTATAAAGGGGCTAAACCAGGACTATAAAGGGGCTGAACCAGGACTATAAAGGGGCTGAACCAGGACTATAAAGGGGCTAAAGCAGGACTATAAAGGGGCTAAACCAGGACTATAAAGGGGCTGAACCAGGACTATAAAGGGGCTGAACCAGGACTATAAAGGGGCTAAACCAGGACTATAGAGGGGCTGAAGCAGGACTATAGAGGGGCTGAAGCAGGACTATAGAGGGGCTAAACCAGGACTATAGAGGGGCTAAACCAGGACTATAGAGGGGCTGAACCAGGACTATAAAGGGGCTAAACCAGGACTATAAAGGGGCTAAACCAGGACTATAAAGGGGCTAAACCAGGACTATAGAGGGGCTGAAGCAGGACTATAGAGGGGCTAAACCAGGACTATAGAGGGGCTAAACCAGGACTATAAAGAGGCTGAACCAGGACTATAAAGGGGCTAAACCAGGACTATAAAGGGGCTGAACCAGGACTATAAAGGGGCTAAACCAGGACTATAGAGGGGCTGAAGCAGGACTATAAAGAGGCTGAAGCAGGACTATAGAGGGGCTAAACCAGGACTATAAAGAGGCTGAACCAGGACTATAAAGGGGCTGAACCAGGACTATAAAGGGGCTAAACCAGGACTATAAAGGGGCTAAACCAGGACTATAAAGGGGCTGAACCAGGACTATAAAGGGGCTGAACCAGGACTATAGAGGGGCTGAACCAGGACTATAAAGGGGCTAAAGCAGGACTATAAAGGGGCTAAACCAGGACTATAAAGGGGCTGAACCAGGACTATAAAGGGGCTGAACCAGGACTATAAAGGGGCTAAACCAGGACTATAAAGGGGCTGAACCAGGACTATAAAGGGGCTAAACCAGGACTATAAAGGGGCTAAACCAGGACTATAAAGGGGCTGAACCAGGACTATAAAGGGGCTGAACCAGGACTATAGAGGGGCTGAAGCAGGACTATAGAGGGGCTAAACCAGGACTATAGAGGGGCTAAACCAGGACTATAAAGAGGCTGAACCAGGACTATAAAGGGGCTAAACCAGGACTATAGAGGGGCTAAACCAGGACTATAAAGAGGTTGAACCAGGACTATAAAGGGGCTGAACCAGGACTATAGAGGGGCTAAACCAGGACTATAAAGGGGCTAAACCAGGACTATAAATAGGCTGAACCAGGACTATAAAGGGGCTAAACCAGGACTATAAAGGGGCTAAACCAGGACTATAAATGGGCTGAACCAGGACTATAAAGGGGCTAAACCAGGACTATAGAGGGGCTGAAGCAGGACTATAGAGGGGCTAAACCAGGACTATAGAGGGGCTAAACCAGGACTATAAAGAGGCTGAACCAGGACTATAAAGGGGCTGAACCAGGACTATAAAGGGGCTAAACCAGGACTATAGAAGGGCTGAACCAGGACTATAGAGGGGCTAAACTAGGACTATAGAGGGGCTAAACCAGGACTATAAAGGGGCTGAACCAGGACTATAGAGGGCCTAAACCAGGACTATAAAGGGGCTAAACCAGGACTATAAAGGGGCTAAACCAGGACTATAAAGGGGCTGAACCAGGACTATAAAGGGGCTAAACCAGGACTATAAAGGGGCTGAACCAGGACTATAAAGGGGCTGAACCAGGACTATAAAGGGGCTAAACCAGGACTATAAAGAGGCTGAACCAGGACTATAGAGGGGCTAAACCAGGACTATAAAGGGGCTGAACCAGGACTATAGAGGGGCTGAACCAGGACTATAGAGGGGCTAAACCAGGACTATAGAGGGGCTAAACCAGGACTATAGAGGGGCTAAACCAGGACTATAAAGGGGCTGAACAAGGACTATAGAGGGGCTGAACAAGGAATATAGAGGGGCTAAACCAGGACTATAGAGGGGCTGAACCAGGACTATAAAGGGGCTAAACCAGGACTATAAAGGGGCTAAACCAGGACTATAGAGGGGCTGAACAAGGACTATAGAGGGGCTGAGAAAGGAATATAGAGGGGCTGAACCAGGACTATAGAGGGGCTAAACCAGGACTATAAAGGGGCTAAACCAGGACTATAAAGGGGCTGAACCAGGACTATAAAGGGGCTAAACCAGGACTATAAAGGGGCTGAACCAGGACTATAGAGGGGCTAAACCAGGACTATAGAGGGGCTAAACCAGGACTATAAAGGGGCTAAACCAGGACTATAGAGGGGCTGAACAAGGACTATAGAGGGGCTGAACAAGGAATATAGAGGGGCTAAACCAGGACTATAGAGGGGCTGAACCAGGACTATAAAGGGGCTAAACCAGGACTATAAAGGGGCTAAACCAGGACTATAAAGGGGCTGAACCAGGACTATTAAGGGGCTGAACCAGGACTATAAAGGGGCTGAACCAGGACTATAAAGGGGCTGAACCAGGACTATAGAGGGGCTAAACCAGGACTATAAAGGGGCTAAACCAGGACTATAAAGGGGCTGAACCAGGACTAAAACATGGAATAAAATAAGACAAAACCAAGACAAAAAACTGCTCTAAAACAGGGTTTAGTAAGTACTTCATTAAGTGCTAAATTTGGTGAAAACAGAACTAGAACAGGACTGAAACCACAACATTACCAATGGCACTTATAGTCCCGGTTCTGTCCCGGTTCTGTCCCATTTCAGTCCCGGTTCTGTCCCAGTTCGGTCCCGGTTTAAGAGTGCAGTCAGTTTGTTTTATCTACATTTTATTGTGACCCACTCTTTTTATTGAATTCAAGCTAGTTTTCTAAATTGATTGTTAAAGGTCATTGTTTTTCATTTTGAAGCTTGCAAAGCATCATGGAAAATGTAGTGCCCAGAATCACCCTCTAAAAGTGAACTTTGTTCAGCTGTTTTCACTCTTTCCATTTGACTTTTGGTGTGTTGGTGTTGATAACTTTATCTAGTCATATTTCAAATAAGTATAAAAAATATGTTAAAAAATATTAATAAATTGCTATTTATTTGTAAGTTGCATTTGTTTGTTTTTCAACCACACGTCTGACCGTGATAATATCTGATTTATAATTTGAAGCTAATGTACTTTATATTTCTACTATAACTGCTTTTAAGATAAGATAAGATAATCCTTTATTGTCACACATGGGGAAATTTCATTGATGCAACGCAGGTAGATACAGAGGTAGATACAGAAGAAAAGAACAGATCACTTATAGGAAGTTTGAAAAACACTCTCCATAGAAGATCTCCTATAAACACAAACTCCTATAGACAAAACCTCCCATTTCCCAACAAGGGATGGAGGGGAAAAAATAATAAAGATAATAAAGATAGAAATAAATAAATACCATTGCATGTGATCACGCCAGTAATTGCACATGAATTGCACAGTATTGCACATGAATCACAACAGTAATTACACAGTAGGACTAACAGTGTTTGTTATAAAGTCTTTGACAGCAGCAGAAGGAAAGACCTGTGAAACGTCTCCTTCACACAGCGAAGGTGGATCAGTCTCTCACTGAAGCTGCTCTCCAGAGCGGACAGAGTGTCCTGCAGGGGGCGACACTCAAGGTCCAGCATAGATGTGAGTTTAGCCAGGACCCTCCTGTCCCCCACTTCCTGCACCGAGTCCAGAGCACAGCCCAGGACGGAGCTGGACTTCTTGATGACTTTGTCCAGCTTCTTCCTCTCCCTCTCTGTGATGCTGCTGCTCCTGCAGGCCACACCTACAGGAGCTGATGCCACCACAGAGTCGTAGAAGGTCTTCAGGAGTGGCCCTGTCACTCCAAAAGACCTGAGTCTCCTCAGGAGGTAGAGCCGACTCTGGCTCTTCTGTGTTATGAGTCTAGTCCAGTTTGTGGTTCAGATGAACACCCAGGTACTTGTATGAGTCCACTTTCTCAGTGGACTCTCTCTCTCAGAGTCCGTCCCTGGATGTTCACTGGTGAGGGGGCAACAGAGTGTGCGGAAGTCCACCACCATCTCCTTGGTCTTTCCCGCGTTGATGAGGAGGTGGTTCCGCTGACACCAGTCCACAAAGTCCTGCGCCAGTCCTCTGTACTCCGCGTCATCGTCTGTGATGAGTCCGATGATGGCAGAGTCATCAGAGAACTTCTGCAGGACACAGCTGTCCGTGTTATGTCTGAAGTCTGCAGTGTAGAGGGTGAAGAGAAAGGGCGCGAGGACAGTGCCCTGGAGCACCCCCACACTGCAGGTCCGAGTGTCAGACACACAGTCCCGTGCTCTCACAAACTGGGGTCGGTCTGTGAGGTAGTCCAGGATCCACTCTGCCAGGTCATACTCCACTCCAGCAGTCTCCAGCTTGTCCCTCAGGAGCAGCGGCTGGATGGTGTTGAAGGCGCTGGAGAGATCGAAGAACAGGATCCTCACAGAGCTGCCAGGCTTTTCCAGGTGAGAGAGAGAGCGGTGCAGCATGAGCTGAGCTCACGGTGGAGCGGAGGTGGTCCAGGACCAGCCGCTCCAGTGTCTTCATCAGGTGGGACGTGAGAGCCACCGGCCTGAAGCTGTTGACCTGTGCTGCTGAGACAGTCAGTGGTTGGCAGGGGGACTGTGTGCTGGGGGGATGGGTGAATCCAGGCGAAGTGGGGAGCTGATGGTCCGGGGCGCAGAAATGAAGAGGATCGGATGCAGGGCATTGTCCAGCTGTGGAAGAGGGAACATGCAGCTGTGCAGGGGGAGGGGCGGGTGACCGATCAAACCTCAAGAAGTGAGCATTTAAATCATTCACCCACTGTAGATCCCCCTCTGTCTGGGCAGGGGGGATTTTCAAGCCCGAGATGGTTTTCAGGCTTCTCCACACTCCCTGAATGTTCTTCTGCTGCAGCTGCTCCTCCATCCTCCTCTTGTAGCCGGCCTCAGCCTGCCTGATCTTCCTCCTCAGCTCCTTCTGCACAGTCCTCAACTCCTCCTTGTTCCCTGACCTGAAGGCTCTCTTCTTCTCCTTCAGCAGAGCCTTCAGTTCACGGTTAATCCATGGCTTGTTGTTTGGAAAACACCGCACCATCCGGGAGGGAACAGTGTTCTAGTTTTATTGCCACACATTTGTATTTCTAAATTTTACCTGTCTTTTAAGGTTAGTTTAAGGAAATAGTTTAAATGCAAAAAATAAATATGAAGTTTTGGCAATAGTTTGTTACCTTTATTTAAATATAACACATTTGTAGATATAATAATAACAATGTTGTTATTTATATTTCGGGGATTTTAACATGCAAATAAATAATTATTCATCATTATTGTTTTCACTCATTTATATGTATTGTTTTAGGTGCAAAAGCGTTTGATAGAATAAACCAGTTTAAATATATTCTGTGTTGCAGTGCTGCCCCCTGCTGGAGACAAGCTCACAGTCACTTTCAATTCACTTCATTTTCCCGCCTCCAGCTCAAAATTCTGAACATAAACCATGATCTACGACATAAACACACATTGTAGGTTCAGACACAAGTATTTTACCTGTATATATTTTATTTTGTTGTAAACTATGACATTTATTGTTGTCACTGTTCATTCTTGAGTTTTTTCATTTGCCTTTTTGTTTGCCACTTGTGAGTTTAGTCCAACACAATATTACAAACTATATCTACTCTCCGCGTCCGTACCGCGTCTGTACCGCGTCCGTACCGCGTCTGTACCGACACCACTAAAGACTTTCATATCGCAGTTATTAATCCTCTAGAGGGCGCCAGATGTCACTGAATCTCCCCAAAGCTCCAGTGTTTTCTGTTTGATTTAAAGAGAAACACGCTGTTCATCCGCGCCACAGCAGCAGTTCTACATCAAAGTAAAGTAATGACACAGACTGAGGGCGTCAGTACGATTGTGTCAGTATAATTACGGTATTATAATTACGTCACTCTGGTCTGTGTCGCATCACAGTTTCCGTAGTGTAGTGGTTATCACGTTCGCCTCACACGCGAAAGGTCCCCGGTTCGAAACCGGGCGGAAACACGTCTTTCCTTTTTCTTTTCCGTTTGAAATGCCTGGACCAGGACCGGAAGCACAACGCTACATTATTGTACTAATTAACTAATCTAATGATCTAATATTCATGTTCTAACAAAGTAATTTGAACAAATCTTGAAACAACATTTATGATATAAAAGTAAAATGAGACGATGCAGAGTTTTGAGTGAATGTTCCTGTTCATGATTTAGAGGTGAAATTGTCAGGAGGAAAATGTACCATATGTGTCGCTTTGATCTATGAATTTACAATATTTTTCTATAATAACGATGCTGCTTCCCATCACAAGATGGCCGCCGCCGCCGCCATGACGACACAACATGAAACATGCGATCTCGACTTTATTACTCGCGTTCAAACGCTCCATCAGAACGTTCCAAATGTCGAGGCAAAATAAAGACACATTTTCAATAATTAACCGACATCAGACTAATTGATATGATCGAATTCATGTTTTTAAGTTGTTGAAGCATAAAACGAAAGGTGAATAAATTAATGCGCAATATTTAAGTCACAAACTACGGAGCGGGTAATCGTCCTCTCCGAGCCAGAGACGTCCTGCGGCAGACCGACGTGAGAGTGGCTGCCGAGCGTCCTCAAAACAATCCGTGCTGGCAAAGTGAAGTGTCTTGCCCAAGGACACGACCACAGTCTGTAACATCGGACCAATAAGTTAATGCGACGTTAAAATGACACAAACATCTCGTCCTGAAATAACATCTAAATAACTGGTATAATCGACACTCGTTTTCCCTCCTCAGCCGAACGATCGCCTTAAAGCCAGAGACGCCCCGTGGCAGGTGAGCGCGCGTGTGGCTGACAATCTGCCACAAAACACGACTCGTCCAGCGTGGAACTCCCAAACCCGAGATCTCAAAGTCCACGAGACCAAAAAAGCAAGTTCTTCCGATGTGAACTAAAGCGTGGAGCAATATTTGGGCGACAGTCTGTTGCCGTGGTTCCCGTTGGCGAGGCCGTTGGGGGCGGGGTTGGGGGCGGGCAGCAGGAGCAGGTTGCCGGTGGCGTGCAGGCTCGGGCTCGGGCTGGCGGACGACAGCTTTTGGGAGCTGCTGTTGAGGTTGCACGAGGGGTTTGACCCTTTGGGGCCTCTGTAGTTGCAGTGCGCCTGCCATCCCAGACGCTTCCTCCTCCACTGGCAGCGCAAGATACGGATGAAGGCCTGGGAAATAGGAGGGTTTAATCCCGGCCCGAGGGTTAGCGAGGTTTAGTCCTGGTCCTCTCCGGGTCTAGTTCTGGTTTAGTTCTGGTTTAGTCCTGGTCCTCTATTGGTCCTAGTTCTGGTCTGGTTCTGGTCCTCTCTTGGTCTAGTTCTGGTCCTCTGTTGGTCTAGTTCTGGTCTGGTTCTGGTCCTCTCCGGGTCTAGTTCTGGTTTAGTTCTGGTCCTCTATTGGTCTAGTTCTGGTTTAGTCCTGGTCCTCTCCGGGTCTAGTTCTGGTTTAGTTCAGGTTTAGTCCTGGTCCTCTATTGTTCTAGTTCTGGTCTGGTTCTGGTCCTCTCTTGGTCTAGTTCTGGTCCTCTCTTGGTCTAGTTCTGGTTCTCTCTTGGTCTAGTTCTGGTCTAGTTCGGAACTAGTTCTGGTCCTCTCCTGGTCTAGTTCTGGTTTAGTTCGCGTCTAGTTCTGGATCTCTCAGAACAAAAGGTATTTGTCAAATCCTGGTTTCCACCTGGTTGGGTCATGGTCCGTTGCTGGTGCAGTCTGGGTCGGTTCATGGTCCTGGTTTACCGTCTGTTGCTGGTGCAGTCTGGGTCGGTTCATGGTCCTGGTTTACCGCCTGTTGCTGGTGCAGTCTGGGTAGGTTCATGGTCCTAGTTCATGGTCCTGGTTCACGGTCTGTTGCTGGTGCGTTGCTGGTACCTGTTTGAACTCGCGGCTGTAGCAGGGGTAGATGACGGGGTTCAAGCAGCTGTTGAAGTATCCGAGCCAGAAGATGACTTTGGAGAACGTCTCTGACGGCCTCAGACTCGAGTTGAACGACACTGAAGAAGAAAAACAGGATAAACGCCACAACAGCATTTAATCGTCTGTTTTTAGTCGGGAAAATAACTTGACGAATGCCAGGACCTCTTCTTCTTTTTTCCCCAGTGTCTTATCGACTTTGCTGGAAAAAAATAAACAACTTGTAGAAATCCTTTAAATAAGTGTTAAGAGCCACATAGTTTTGATTTATGCGTTAAAAATGGAAATAAGACACTTTATGACCAAACGCGTTGTTACGCGTCTGAGCCCTTCTCGACTGTGTGAAGGATTTGATGGGTTTTTCGTGCTGCAAACTCGGCACGATCCGCAGTAATCTGGTCTCCTCGCGGCGTCGACATGGTGGATTATCCCGCCTGACTCTATAAGGACATGTGTTCCAATCCGAGGCTTTAAAACGGCCCCAAACATGCCCTCCAGGAGCTCCGTACGTCTGACTCTAATGCGTCTGCTTATCTATGGTCAGTGTTTTATCGGAAATCGTTTGTTCACAATGTTAACGATGTCGGGTTTTCAAATCGGTCAAATCTTGGTGTTATTATGTGTTATTTGTGTTTCCCGTCAAGATCATTTCTATCAAGAATTACAGAAATGTTTCACGGCTAAAACTGAAATAGATTGATTTGTGTAAAATTTTGCATTATTTCTGTGGCCGGTTTGAAAACACTGGGGGAAATTGCGGTTGATGTTGAATTTTTGTGTTAAATTATTGTGAGAAAAAACATCACGATTTAACGATTATTGTGAGAAAAAACATCACGATTTAACGATTATTTTCGATTATTGTAGAAAAAACATCACGATTTAACGATTATTCTCGATTATTGAGGCCAAACAACAGTGAAATCAAAAACATCCAGATGAAAAATGTTCTTTATATTTAGGTCTATTTTTGGACGATAGATTGAACCAAAAACTCTTAATTTTGGTCCTAAAATTGTCACGATTATAATTTTTTGGTTCTTATGATGATATTGTCACTTGAATAATCACAATAATCTTGACCTTGCTATTTGTTCTGGATAACTTTGGGACACACCTCTGCCAGCCCATCATTGAGTCCATCCTCACCTCCTCCATCACCTCCTCCATCACCTCCTCCATCACCTCCTCCATCACCTCCTCCATCACCGTGTGGTACCCTGGAGCCACAGCCAGGGACAAACAGAGACTACAGGGCATTGTGCTCTGCTGAGAAGGTGATCGGATGCAGACTTCCATCTCTGCAGGACCTGTACGTCTCCAGGGCTCTGGGACGAACAGGTCGGATCAGAGCCGACCCTTCTCACCCTGGACATGGACTATTTGAGCCACTCCCCTCAGGCAGGAGGCCACTCCCCTCAGGCAGGAGGCCACTCCCCTCAGGCAGGAGGCTACGGCCCATCCGGACCAGAACCTCACGTCACAAGAACAGTTTCTTTCCCTCTGCTGTTGAACTCATGAACACTGCCTAAGCACCTTGCACTCACTACACTGTCACTTCCTATTGCAATGGTATTTATGTATTTATTTATTTGTCTATGGGAGTTTTTTATTTATTTATAGGAGATCTTCTACTGAAAGTGTTTTTCAGACTTACTATAAGTGATCTGTTCTTCTGTATCTACCTCTGGATCTTCCTGCGTTGCACCAATGAAATTTCCCCATGTGGGACAATAAAGGAATATCTTATCTTATCTTATCTTACTACATAACTTTATACTTTATTATGTACATACCACCACTTCCTATTGCACTACTACATAACTTTATACTTTCTATTTTATTATGTACAGATCATGCCATTTAGTATTCATTGTTCAATGTTTGGTTGTTTGTGTTGTTTGTACATTTTGTTTATCGACAAATGGCAATAAACCTTATTCTGATTCTGATTGTGACACTTGAGGCGACAGGAAAAAAGGCACAAACCGACAAACTAATTCTGATTTAAAATGAAAATCTATAAAAGACTTTGGAATCTGTGCAGTTTTAAACATTTAAAAAAGAAAAACAAGACAAAACCGTGAACTGTCAGTCGTGTTGCTTACACCGCTCCCCGCCTCGGCCTCTTGCTGGTTCTGATCCTGGTCTTAGGTCCCGGGTTTTGTGAGGTCTTAGCGGGGTCTTTCCGGGATCTTAGCGGGGTCTTAGCGGATCACAGTGGAGATGTTGCTGTGGATAATTCTGCCTCGAGTTTGAACTTGTAAGGCCATTGTCTGATTCGTCTCCCGCCGGAGCGTCTGCTGTCTATATATGAACGAAAGACCCCTGAAGTAAGACCCCTGAAATGAGACCCCTGGACGTAAGACCCCTGAAGTAAGACCCCTGGACGTAAGACCCCTGAAGTAAGACCCCTGAAGTAAGACCCCTGGACGTAAGACCCCTGAAGTAAGACCCCTGAAGTAAGACCCCTGAAGTAAGACCCCTGAAGTTAGACCCCTGGACGTAAGACCCCTGAAGTAAGACCCCTGAAGTAAGACCCCTGGACGTAAGACCCCTGAAGTAAGACCCCTGAAGTAAGACCCCTGAAGTAAGACCCCTGGACGTAAGACCCCTGAAGTAAGACCCCTGAAGTAAGACCTCTGGACGTAAGACCCCTGGACGTAAGACCCCTGAAGTAAGACCCCTGAAGTAAGACCCCTGAAGTAAGACCCCTGGACGTAAGACCCCTGAAGTAAGACCCCTGAAGTAAGACCTCTGGACGTAAGACCCCTGGACGTAAGACCCCTGAAGTAAGACCCCTGAAGTAAGACCCCTGGACGTAAGACCCCTGAAGTAAGACCCCTGAAGTAAGACCCCTGGAGTAAGACCCCTGGACGTAAGACCCCTGGACGTAAGACCCCTGAACTAAGACCCCTGAAGAATGACCCCTGGACGTAAGACCCCTGAACTAAGACCCCTGAAGAATGACCCCTGGACGTAAGACCCCTGAACTAAGACCCCTGAAGAATGACCCCTGGACGTAAAACCCCTGAAGTAAGACCCCTGGAGTAAGACCCCTGGACGTACAAGTACAAGTACAAGTAGCCAGAGCCAGAGGAACAAACAGCAAAAAGGTTCCCGTGGCCCCTCGCCCCATCACTGAGAGCTGCACAATTTTGTTCGGGTTTTGGGGTCAGAAGGTCGACAAAGCTGCGTCGCAAAGTTACCAAAGAAGATATTAAATAAGTGTTTTCGAGAGTTCGTCGCGTCTGGTCTGATCTACATTACATCTGAATCCAAACACTCTAATGAACCGTTTGAGGATTTATTCTTGTTTTGAGGCCAGAGAAAACACCAACGAGCAGCCCATCTTCACCGCTTTCTGTTTGTCTTCCACATAATAAATGTCTACGGGCTTTCGTCTTAAGTCGGCGTGTCTAAATAAGGCTTCTGGATTCATTCTTGACGGACTGAGAGCGGCGGTGAAGTGTTCAGACGGCGTGGAGGACGTCGAAGGTGTTAGATGTTTGTTTGAAGAGGAAAGTTACACCTTTAAATGAGTTTGTGAAGAAAGGAACACAAATATTACTCTTGAGTTTGGCTCTTCATCATCACGAGATCTGAGGGAGAGATAATGGAGCTACTGCCGGAGGTTTTAGAGCTACTGACAGAGGTTTTAGACCAGTCTCGGTCCCAGTCCTAGTCCTAGTCCCAGTCCCAGTCCAGTCCAGTCCAGTCCCAGTCCAGTCCGGGTCTACGTACCTATGGGCAGAGTGAGAAAGAATGGCAGCCAGCAGAGGATGAACATCCCGACGACGACGCCGAGCGTTTTCGCCGCTTTCTTCTCTCGGCTGAACTTGAGCAGTTTGACTGCCAGCGTGCTCCTGGCCACGGCCCCGCCCCCGGAGCCTCGGTGGGCGGGGCTGGACTCTGAGTTGCGGCAGTGGATGCGCAGGGTGAGCTCGCCGCTGGAGTCCTGCAGGCGCTCCTTCATGACGCCAGCCTCCAGGTTCTTGGTGGTGCGCTTGGCCACGACGTAGACGCGGCAGTACATGGCGAGGATGACGGCGAGCGGGATGTAGAACGAGCCCAGCGATGAGAAGAGCGCGTAGAACGGCTCCTCGGTGATCGGGCAAACCGTGTCGTCCTGCGGGGCAAACGGGAAACGCACCGTGAAACGAGGGTCGCCACCGGCAGATGGGATCACGGCGATCACGGCGACCACGGGGACCAAGGGGACCACAGGGACCACAGCAACCATGTCGCTCACGGGGACCACGGGGACCAAGGCGTAATCCACAACTCGAACCATTGTCACACGATTATTTCTATTGCACATTGAGGCTTTTTAAGTAATCAGTCGAATAAAGGTTGAAATGCGGTGACTGATGACTTCAACATAGAGACGAATGTTGATTATGTTTGGATATTTTCATTTAAAGGGGCGGTACTAGATCATTTTAAAGGACACATTATGTTTGTTCTCTCTCTGTTCCTCGTCACAAACTCGGCTGGGGTCACATTCAGCTTCATTCACACCTGCAGCCAGTAGGTGGAGCCTGAAGTTAGTTAGTCCCGTGGGAAAAAAAATATTTTTTAGTGCTAAAACAATGTCAATATGAAACACATTTCTCACTTTCCTGCGTCGTCACTTCAACGTCTCAAAATGCAAAGCACAGAGTTTAGGGACGAAAAATCTGATCTTTTTTCCATTTGTCAAATTAAAAATCTGCCTGGAATGTTTCACAATATGACATTAAACGTATGAACCGTAAAAGTCGCACTATAAGCCGCTACTTTTTTCCACACGCTTCAATTTGTAGATTTTTACGGGCTTTCTAGGGGCGTTCTAGCCGGAAGCGCAAGAGTCAGCCACACTGTAGAAGAAGCCAGACGTGGAGGAGCAGAGCCAGACGTGGAGGAGCAGACGTGGAGGGAGGAGCTTGCATTCAGTGTTTTTATTGGTGTTTTATTGGCAAAGGCTGCAATTCTTGTAGTGCCATCATTTCCACCTCCAAAAACTAAATATTCAGTCACAATATTACTCACAATTCACAAAGTGCACCTTCATTTTGACTTAATCATTCAGAATATTCATTGTTATTATTGACTTAATGGTTTATTTCAGTTATAAATGCTGAATAAAAATACAGTGTTTTGTTTATATTAGGGCCATCTTTCCTGTCAGAGCTGATCTATGGAGATGTGATGCATGTTCCATCTCCTTTTTCAAATAAATAAAACAATAAATCAACGTTTTTGGATAAGTATCACAAAATAATGTTTTTGTGGATCAGTGGAAGGGGGCGGGGCCAAGGTTAAACTTTAGTGTCGCAACAAAACACGGGCAATAAAACAGACATAAAATAAAAGGTGTTGGACCTGCGACGGCGGCTGCTTCCACCCGAGCAGCGGCCCGATGGAGATGACGATGGCCAGGGCCCAGACGCCGAGCATGGCCAGCAGGGCGCGCCGCTCGGTCACGATGGACGGGTACTGCAGCGGGTATCGGACCCCAATGTAGCGGTCGATGGAGATGGCGCACAGGGACATGATGGAGGCCGTGCAGCAGAGGACGTCCACCGCCGCCCAGATGTCGCAGAAGATCCGGCCAAAGACCCACGAGTCCAGCACCTGAGGGGGCGGGGCAGGGCGGGGGGAGAGGGGGCGGGGCAGAGGGAGGGGAAAGAGGGAGGAGGAGCAACAACGACAAACGAAATATCAGACCAAAAACATACCATATCGACTGTGTTTTGGTACATAACCACAAGAGGGCGCTAAAGGTCAGAATTTAACAAAACAGAAGAAAATTTAAACTAAGTAGAGAAACAAAAGTATTTCTAAGCGCAGACAATAAAATATATAACAATGACTGAGAAGAATCTGACACAAACAAATAACGTATTTTCCGGACTATAAGTGGCACCTTTTTTCATAGTTTTGGCCGGTGTGCGACTTATACTTATACTTATATACTTATACTCCAGAGCGACTTATATGTGATATTATTTGTTATTTTCACACTTACATTTAGTTTTTTTTCTTCTCTATGATGCATTTTTTGGCTAGTGCGACTTATACGCCGGAAAATACGGTACAGGCCACTTAGATATTAATAAACGATGTATTATTACTTGCATTATTTGCCTTTTTATACATTTAGCACAAAAACTCGTTCCAAAGTCTGACCTTGCTCTGAGCCGCCGCTGCACTAATAATAATAAAATATCAAAATATAACTGTTCGCTAAGTTCGTCTCCGTGTGAACAAGAACGCGCTGTCAATCATCTCCGAACAAACTACGGACAGAAAATATTTGAGATTTTTCCCTGATGAATGGATTTAAAGAGCCTTTGGCCTCTGTTATCTTTCATCGAGCCCCAATTAATCAAAACGTGAGCTTTTAAATCACGTTTGTTTGTCCTGGAGTCATGATTCTAGCTCAAAGGCATCGAACGAATTCAGGATTTTGGGGATGAACGTGCGTGTTTGACTGAGCTCTCCTTTGTCGGCAGAGTAAAGCTGGTGAAAGAAGAGATTGATGTGCTTGAGTCGAGCAGCTGCTGGTCTCTTGCTTTGTCCAGACGGAAAATATGATATTTCCCGGTCATAATGCGTCTGACATGATCCACGACATGAAGAGAGGTTCAAACGTGGCGTCGAGGCTTTGCAGAGAAGTCAAAGAAACGAGGCAAAACCGCTCCTGTTTAGCCACGCCCCTCACACACACGAACTTGGAATTACTGAACCTCTTTTTGTGAATTGCTCAGATCGACCTCAGGGTTGAAAAGTAAAAGTCAGGTAAATAAATGTATCGAGACATTATTTGTTTCGTTTGCTATAGGTCGATATAGGGTTTTCATGGCCGATATGGACAGTTCAGAGTCCAGACAAAACAAACCATGGCTGATAAACTGATGTTTTCGGGGTCCAAAGGATTCATCCACAAACTTATTTAAAACTACAAATCTCTAAGAAAGCGGCGTAGACCTTCTGAGGGCAGCGGCCAGAGTCTATCTCTACCTCCGCCTCTGGGCCGAGAACATGGAAACACTGACCGCCACGAACCAAACCGAGAGCTGGCGGTCAAGCGGTCTGGAGCTTCTTTCAAGACAGATACACGACAATGCACGAGGACTAACGCTTCCTCTGCATCCAACCAGGCTTTTAGATAGAGACCCGTCTTCCTGTATTTTGGACGAGGTATTTTAAAATGTGGACGGGCATTTTATTAATAAGTCTTATTAAAAAAGGGAACATTATTATTTAATCGGGCCGGGAAGCATTTGACAATAGTCCGCCATTACAGTTTACTGTTTACAAGTAAAAATGTGCACGCTCTGATTGGTCGACGAAATTTGTGTGCTTGGCTCTGATTGGCTGCCGAGCTGTGGTCCGGAGAACGCCATCTCCTTGCCCGCCTTGCCCGCCTTGCCCGCCATGCCCACCTCCATCGCTGGGGTGAAACCAGGACTAGACTGGTGCAACAGGGTGTGAGACTTAATGAGGCCTGAAACTGCCGCTAACGACCCGAGTTTATCTTGAACAAACTCAAGCCCCAAACGAGCTCCTGAATCCTGCCGGGACAGAAGATAAGATAAGCCTTTATTTGTCCACGCAAATAAATACAGAAGAAAAGAACAGATAACTTATAGAAAGCTTTAAAAAACACTGAATAGAAAAACTCTTATAAACAAAACTCCTATAGACAGAACCTCTCATATTCTTAATAAGGAATAGAGAGGAAAAAATATTAATAAATAAACAAAATAAAAATAAGATAACATACAACAAAATAATAATAATAATAGTGGCAAAAGTAAACAGTCTTATTTACAGCAGTTAGAACTTCTTTCCGCTGCAGGGACACATGTTTGTCATGAACTTACTCTGAAGTGTATGTCAAGTCTTTCCTGCACGCTTGAGTCAAATGTGACTCATAGACTAGAAGGTTCGCTCTGGGCTAATATATATCACAAATATATATACGCTTAAAAACAATGTTGAGTTTTAAACGTGTTTCGGAGCCGCTCGGTCTGCGTCGTCCTTTTAAGTTCTTAATAATAAAGTCCATGGGAAAATTAGGTTGTTTTTTTTTACCACTGACCCCCAACAACAAGCTTATGTTGTTGTTGTTGTCGTTGTCATCGACGTCGTCATTGTTGAAGCTGCTTTTATCGCCATCTTCTGGATTGAGTTTTTTTTTACGGTATAGCATAAAAACACACATACAACACACACTTTGAAGATGTACAACTCCAGCAGGTGGCGGTAAATACACTTTTTCAGTTGGCTGCCAGCAACAGAAGAAGAAGACAACAGGCTCATACTAATGTATTATACACATGGATCTATTATAATATCTGGATAGGGTACGCCCCCTCTGCCTCTGGCTCCAAATTGAGTAGTGGCCACTTCGCAGAATGCAGCCTTTTGGTCGGACCATTTCAGGAGTTCGGCCTCTAAAATGACCAAACATGCTAAATTGTTTTTAGTCTAAAAATAAAATAGAAGGAATTTCACTCTTTAACTGTTTCTAAAATACTTAAAAAAATACATTTTTAACCTTCCGGTGAACGGTGTACGCGCACCGAGCGCGCACGTAACCCTCATGAACGAGCCTCAGAAGAACATGTGACGAAAACGAAACTCAAGCAGAAGAAAGTGACGAGACGAGACCACGATACACGTAAGTTGTGTTTGTATGTCATTCCTCACGATTCACACATCGTTCCATATGAAGTGTAAAACAATAATTACACAGTTAACACGAGTTAACACACGTTAATGTTGCGCCCTCTGCTCCGACAGTTTGGGAGAGGTACGTGGTTGCTTTTTGAATTGGAGAATGAAGGACAGAGACGTTCACGTCCTTACTCTTCCTTTTTATTTCAGGAAAGAACACTGAAAACTTTGCGCAGGCGCATATCACACATTTCCGCCAGCCAATAGAAATAAACATTTTTAACAGGTTATATGTACATTTTTATCATTTACACTTTTTGTACTGAACACAGTCTTGACCACAATAATTATTAACTAAAAGGTGAAAATAGTGTCTTATGACCAATTTCAAATCTGTGACTCGCTTTTTAACCTGTCACATTAACACGAGCTAACACGAGCTAACGTAAGCTAAAGTTTAGCTACACAAAGAAGCAACAACACGTCACGATGGCTCGTGCTTCTGCAAATAAATAACTAATTATTTCTCCTACTAAATGTTCTAAGAGACAAAAGGTTAAGCACAGCCCAAGGAAAACTAGAGAAAGAAGGGAAATAAAGTGATGTTTGTATTATGTGCCATAAAAAACTACCAATAATTCAAATATAACCTGCTGAAATGGGTCATATCTTACACATATAATTGTAAACGTATTTAAAAGTGACAGTCGTGTACTCACAGGGGCTGAGACGACATTTAAGGTTTTATTACCAAATTTAATAATATGTGCTGTGTTTAAACAGCAAAGCACACGCTTCTTTTCTATATAAATGTCATGGATTTACTTCCATGGAATATGTAGAGATTTAGCAAACATGTCAGTTATGTTTCTAACTTCTAAGGTTTAAACTTATGCATAAGTAAATTACTTTTGGTTCCAGCTTTAAAAAATAATGTGAAAAGAGGAACTTTTGTGTTACAGAGCGAAATGTAAATCTGTCAATAACACATTCCAGCTTTTCTCTGTTAAATGTGCAGAATATATCAATGTTCTAATGAGTATCTTTCTCATCTTCAGAGTGCTGACCAGTGAGTTTAGTCTGTCTGTGCTGTCCAGAGCTCTACAGGTCACTACAGACACAGAGTGATCTCAAGTGAACTCCTGACGACTCCAAAGCAAAAGGTATTTTGATAATAACTTGTGCCTCGAATCAGTACTTTGAATTTATAAAATGTCTGTTTTGTTATGACCAAAAAAAACTAAACGATAATTGTTCTTCAAAAGAGACACTCCTGTGTCACATGTGTCTGTAAAGCAGCTTCAGGACAAACATGTGAAGTGTATGTTATATGACTTGTATAATCTAAAACATATGAAGTGTATGTTATATGACTTGTATAATCTAAAACATATGAAGTGTATGTTATGTGACTTGTATAATCTAAACATGTGAAGTGTATGTTATATGACTTGTATAATCTAAACATGTGAAGTGTATGTTATATGACTTGTATAATCTAAAACATATGAAGTGTATGTTATGTGACTTGTATAATCTAAAACATATGAATTGTATGTTATGTGACTTGTATAATCTAAACATGTGAAGTGTATGTTATATGACTTGTATAATCTAAAACATATGAAGTGTATGTTATATGACTTGTATAATCTAAAACATATGAAGTGTATGTTATGTGACTTGTATAATCTAAAACATATGAAGTGTATGTTATGTGACTTGTATAATCTAAAACATATGAAGTGTATGTTATGTGACTTGTATAATCTAAAACATATGAAGTGTATGTTATGTGACTTGTATAATCTAAAACATATGAAGTGTATGTTATGTGACTTGTATAATCTAAACAAGTGAAGTGTATGTTATGTGACTTGTATAATCTAAACATGTGAAGTGTATGTTATATGACTTGTATAATCTAAACATGTGAAGTGTATGTTATATGACTTGTATAATCTAAACATGTGAAGTGTATGTTATATGACTTGTATAATCTAAAACATATGAAGTGTATGTTATATGACTTGTATAATCTAAAACATATGAAGTGTATGTTATATGACTTGTATAATATAAAACATATGAAGTGTATGTTATGTGACTTGTATAATCTAAACATGTGAAGTGTATGTTATATGACTTGTATAATCTAAACATGTGAAGTGTATGTTATGTGACTTGTATAATCTAAAACATATGAAGTGTATGTTATATGACTTGTATAATCTAAACATGTGAAGTGTATGTTATATGACTTGTATAATCTAAACATGTGAAGTGTATGTTATGTGACTTGTATAATCTAAAACATATGAAGTGTATGTTATGTGACTTGTATAATCTAAAACATATGAAGTGTATGTTATGTGACTTGTATAATCTAAAACATATGAAGTGTATGTTATGTGACTTGTATAATCTAAAACATATGAAGTGTATGTTATGTGACTTGTATAATCTAAAACATATGAAGTGTATGTTATGTGACTTGTATAATCTAAACAAGTGAAGTGTATGTTATGTGACTTGTATAATCTAAACATGTGAAGTGTATGTTATATGACTTGTATAATCTAAACATGTGAAGTGTATGTTATATGACTTGTATAATCTAAACATGTGAAGTGTATGTTATATGACTTGTATAATCTAAAACATATGAAGTGTATGTTATATGACTTGTATAATCTAAAACATATGAAGTGTATGTTATATGACTTGTATAATATAAAACATATGAAGTGTATGTTATGTGACTTGTATAATCTAAACATGTGAAGTGTATGTTATATGACTTGTATAATCTAAACATGTGAAGTGTATGTTATGTGACTTGTATAATCTAAAACATATGAAGTGTATGTTATATGACTTGTATAATCTAAACATGTGAAGTGTATGTTATATGACTTGTATAATATAAAACATATGAAGTGTATGTTATATGACTTGTATAATCTAAACATGTGAAGTGTATGTTATATGACTTGTATAATCTAAACATGTGAAGTGTATGTTATATGACTTGTATAATCTAAAACATATGAAGTGTATGTTATATGACTTGTATAATCTAAAACATATGAAGTGTATGTTATATGACTTGTATAATATAAAACATATGAAGTGTATGTTATATGACTTGTATAATCTAAACATGTGAAGTGTATGTTATATGACTTGTATAATCTAAACATGTGAAGTGTATGTTATATGACTTGTATAATCTAAACATGTGAAGTGTATGTTATGTGACTTGTATAATCTAAAACATATGAAGTGTATGTTATATGACTTGTATAATCTAAAACATATGAAGTGTATGTTATATGACTTGTATAATCTAAACATATGAAGTGTATGTTATATGACTTGTATAATCTAAAACATATGAAGTGTATGTTATGTGACTTGTATAATCTAAAACATATGAAGTGTATGTTATGTGACTTGTATAATCTAAACATGTGAAGTGTATGTTATATGACTTGTATAATCTAAACATGTGAAGTGTATGTTATATGACTTGTATAATCTAAAACATATGAAGTGTATGTTATATGACTTGTATAATCTAAAACATATGAAGTGTATGTTATATGACTTGTATAATCTAAAACATATGAAGTGTATGTTATATGACTTGTATAATCTAAAACATATGAAGTGTATGTTATGTGACTTGTATAATCTAAACATATGAAGTGTATGTTATATGACTTGTATACTCTAAAACATATGAAGTGTATGTTATGTGACTTGTATAATCTAAAGCTGTGACATGTTCTGTTTGTCTCTCAGTCAAACGATGGAGCTGAACGGAGGAGTTTACTGAAGTACAGAAGACTGCGTAGCCATGGAAACAAAGTCTTGTTAAATACTGAGATATTCAGTATTTAACGCAATAATGTCACATTCATGTGCATATAACTGATGTAAAAAGAGTGTTTATTTAGTCTTACGCTAGCTGTTTTTATTTTATCTTTATCTTTATTTCCCCCTCCATTCCTTATTAAGGTATGAGAGGTTCTGTCTATAGGAGTTTTTGTTTGTAAGAGTTCTTCTATTAAGATCGATCTATTAAGAGTGTTTTTTAAACTTCCTATAAGTTTTCTGTCCTTTTCCTCTGTATCTACTGCGCTGCAACAACAAAATTTCCTCATGTGTGGACAATAAAGGAATATTTTATCATATTCAGTATGTTCTTTTTGACTTATACATGTTGTTTTATCATTGTTAATATTTTTATGTTGCACTGAATCACCAAAGCAAGTTCCACTGTTTGTGAATTCTGTTCTTTGACAATTGCAATAAACCTTTTCTGATTCTATTAATGATGATAATAATAATGAACAGTACAGACTCAAACTCCTTAATAAGGGACTCCCACATTGTAGCTTTAAAACTCATTGGAGCTTTAAAACTCAACTAAAACTGGCTAAAATCAATTTATCATTTGTAGTTATAATCAGATTTGCATTTATTGAACAAGTTCATTCATGTTCATTATTCTTATTAAATACATTAATAAACAAATGTTTTTGTATTTATTAAAGATTGACATACAAAAATGACACAAAAGGAAACTGAATATAATTAAATACTGCTTAACTCAATTATGTAACAGAATCGATGATTATGTTTTATATTTCTTCTCATCTGATTAAAAAAAATGCATATTGGCCAAATTATGTTATGTAAATTAATAACTGAAAAGTTAATAACAAAATTAATACCCAAACCAAAAACTACAGAAAATGATGAGGACGTTATTAGACCTCTAAATTGTCATTAAACCGGACTTTTTATCTTGACACTTCTTTATAATTCTCTTAAATATCAGAGCTTTACAACATGATACATGTATATTTATAGATGGATATAACAATCCATCATTATACGTTACGTAAACAGACTATTTCAAGCCGAATTATTCCAAAAGTCCGTGTTGAGTCTTCTCAGTCTTTCACGCTGCTGTGACGTGCGCGCTCCCGACGCCAAAGCCTTATGGCGATGATGTCACAAAAGTGGGCGTAAATGAGACAGTATTCAGGAAGTAATAACCCAACTAAAAAACTTTTTTTGGAACCATGCGCCAATGAGCAGCTAGGTTTCAATGGCCATCTTGGCTTCCGGGGGCTTGATTATACATGGGTGGGAGATTTATCACAAAAATTATATTATTTCTAATATAACTTATAACTATACTATATGTACGTAACTAAATTCAGAAATTAGAATATCAAGAACATTGTCTATAATTAAGACTAATACTTTTATGGTTAATTTCATGGTCCATTCGTGTTTAATGCATTTATAGATTTTACGAACATCTCGCACGGACCGGAGAAAGCTGTCGTCCCGGGGCAGAGACACGGCGAGCGCAGGCCATTCACAAAAGGACTCGAGCACCAAGCACCAAGCACCAAATAATCCACAAGACATCAAACGTCAAACATCAAACATCTCCGTCCAGAAAAGTGCAGTGCAGGAACCGCAGAGACACCGAAGAAGTCTCGGATTCAAACATGGCGTCACTCACCTCCACCGTGGCGGACACCGGCAGAACAGTGGTGCCCAGGAGCAGGTCTGCAATGGCCAGGTTTATGATGAAGTAGTTGGTGGCCGTTCGGAGGTGTCGGTTACACACCACCGCCAAGATCACCATGATGTTCCCCACAATGGCAAACAGGATGAAGAAGGCCAGGATCATCCCCACCGGGACGGCACGGCCCAGGGACAGGACCGGGGCGCCTCGGGTCTCGTTCAGTGAGGGCCAGTCCAGGAGCGAGGAGATGTTTGAGGAGATGTTTGAGGAGATGTTTGAGGAGATGTTTGAGGAGAAGTTTGAGGAGATGTTTGAGGAGATGTTTGAGGAGATGTTTGAGGAGATGTTTGAGGAGAAGTTTGAGGAGATGTTTGAGGAGATGTTTGAGGAGATGTTTGAGGAGAAGTTTGAGGAGATGTTTGAGGAGATGTTTGAGGAGATGTTTGAGGAGAGGTTTGAGGAGAGGTTTGAGGAGATATTTGAGGAGAGGTTTGAAAGGAGGCTTGAAGACGAGAGGAGGTCCAGAGTGGAGTTGGTCCCAATGCTCATGGTTATGTTCTGAAAAGAAAAAGATGATGAGATTTTGGTGAAGATTTTGGAAAAACAAACTATGCAGCGGTCCAAAGTGATGCGACACAGTGGTTGGTGCTGCCATCTAGAGGACTGAGGATGCGCTCTGAGTTGTACCAACAACAAGTCTTAAAAGAAAAGATTCTTTCCTCTATAACACGACTGATTGTGAAGCTCTGAAATGAGTTCTACAAATGAATCGATCTGGAAGAGCTCTTTTAATCTTATGGTTTAAGATTTGCTCTATGATTATGGGCGGCAGCGACCGTGAAATCACTGGACGATGGTCAGGTTTTTTTTGTGCAGAACCTTTCAACCTCCGCTGGCCTTTCAAAGCACAAAGAAATCATTCACACGTTCAGTTTGTGACTCCTCGGCCTGTTCACTCTGGACCTGGAAGAGTGGATCCTGGACTACCTCACAGACCAACCCCAGTTTGTGAGAACACGGGACTGTGTGTCTGACACTTGGACCTGCAGTGTGGGGGCGCCCCAGGGCACTGTCCTCGCGCCCTTTCTCTTCACCCTCTACACTTTAGACTTCAGACACGACACGGACAGCTGTGTCCTGCAGAAGTTCTCTGACCACTCTTCCATCATTGGACTCATCACAGACGATGATGCGGAGTACAGAGGACTGGCGCAGGACTTTGTGGACTGGTGTCAGCGGAACCACCTCCTCATCAACGCGGGAAAGACCAAGGAGATGGTGGTGGACTTCCGCAGACGCCACCCCACTGCCCCCTCACCAGTGAACATCCAGGGACAGGACATTGAGAGAGTGGCCTCATACAAGTACCTGGGTGTTCATCTGAACCACAAACTGGACTGGACTCATAACACAGACGCACTGTACAGGAAGAGCCAGAGTCGGCTCTACCTCCTGAGGAGACTCAGGTCTTTTGGAGTGACAGGGCCACTCCTGAAGACCTTCTACGACTCTGTGGTGGCATCAGCTCCTGTAGGTGTGGCCTGCTGGAGCAGCAGCATCACAGAGAGGGAGAGGAAGAAGCTGGACAAAGCTCCGTCCTGGGCTGTGCTCTGGACTCGGTGCAGGAGGTGGGGGACAGAAGGGTCCTGGCTAAACTCACATCTATGCTGGACCATGAGTGTCGCCCCCTGCAGGACACTCTGTCCGCTCTGGAGAGCAGCTTCAGTGAGAGACTGATCCACCCTCGCTGTGTGAAGGAGACGTTTCACAGGTCTTTCCTTCTGCTGCTGTCGGACTTTATAACAAACACTGTTAGCCCTGTGCAATACTGTCATGTGCAATACTGTTATACTCATGTGCAATACTGTCATGTGCAATATTGTCATGTGCAATACTGTCATGTGAAATACTGTTATACTCATGTGCAAAACTGTCATGTGCAATATTGTCATGTGCAATACTGTCATGTGCAATACTGTCATGTGAAATACTGTTATACTCATGTGCAATACTGTCATGTGCAATATTGTCATGTGCAATACTGTCATGTGCAATACTGTCATGTGCAATATTGTCATGTGCAATACTGTCATGTACAATACTGTCATAATCATGTGCAATACTGTCATGTGTAATCCTGTTATAATCATGTGCAATACTGTCATGTGTAATCCTGTTATAATCATGTGCAATACTGTCATAATCATGTGCAATACAATACTGTTATACTCAAGTGCAATACTGTGACATAATGTCAATCATCCTGGTGCAATATTTCAGCTGTAAATAAGAGTGTTATTTTTATTTTTATTAAGAGTATTTTTTATGTTATCTGTTTTTTTATTATTTACTTTTGTACTTAATCTGTTTCTAATATGTGTTGCAACACTGGAATTTCCCCATTGTGGGACAAATAAAGGTTCTTATCTGAAACAAAAACGAAGAAATCGCGCTGCGGATAACGCACTACGTGCTCGACGCGCGTTTACCATAGACTTTGAATGTAAACTGGACGCTTCGGCCGCGGCGGTGTGGAACGGCCATAAGGGTTAGGGTTAGGGTTAAGGTTAAGGTTAGGGTTAGGGTTAGGGTTAAGGTTAAGGTTAGGGTTAGGGTTAAGGTTAAGGTTAGGGTTAGGGTTAGCGTTAAGGTTATGGTTAGGGTTAAGGTTAAGGTTAAGGTTAGGGTTAGGGTTAGGGTTAAGGTTAAGGTTAAGGTTAAGGTTAGGGTTAGGGTTAAGGTTAAGGTTAAGGTTAAGGTTAGGGTTAGGGTTAGGGTTAAGGTTAAGGTTAAGGTTAGGGTTAAGGTTAGGGTTAAGGTTAGGGTTAAGGTTAAGGTTAGGGTTAGGGTTAGGGTTAGGGTTAAGGTTAGGGTTAGGGTTAGGGTTAGGGTTAAGGTTAAGGTTAAGGTTAAGGTTAGGGTTAGGGTTAGGGTTAGGGTTAGGGTTAAGGTTAAGGTTAAGGTTAGGGTTAGCGTTAGCGTTAGCGTTAAGGTTAGGGTTAGCGTTGAGGTTAGGGTTAGGGTTAAGGTTAAGGTTAAGGTTAAGGTTAGGGTTAGGGTTAGGGTTAGGGTTAAGGTTAGGGTTAGGGTTAGGGTTAGGGTTAGGGTTAGGGTTAGGGTTAGGGTTAGCCATGAGGCTATAACGGGCTATAAGGGAAATGCCGCGGTCCCTGAAACTGCGCGGCCATTTGACCGCGCCACGGCTCTCCAGCCACGGCCTATATTTTAACTCGTCTGTGTCTGTGCTCTGCTGCTCGTTTCTCTTTCTCCTACACTTCTATTTTAGCAGTGAACGAGGACAATCGACGTAGAAAAGGCAGTTTGTGAGGATCCAATCGTAATGATCTAATACAATTTCCTCTGAAAACAAGAAAATATGGCGTCTTTCTGTCAAAGCTTTGGACAAACGCGTTCCGAAACAGACGCGGTTCTTCTTGGATTCGTTGATGTCATTCTTTCCTCAAACGTTCTGGCTCCTAGACCTTTGCGCAGAATATTCAAAACATAAATTTCAACTGAAGATCTAATTGCAGCAGAAAAATGTCTCTGAGATTGTCTTCCAAAAGCCTTCAGCCTTGTATTGATGACAGTTGGAGGGACTAGAATCACAAGTGTCTGAATGTTCTTTCTAAGACGTACGACCGTTCTTATTATCAATCTCGCGTCGGTCACATGACACTTCGTTTAGTCGAGTTATGCGATGGAAGTCTGGAGTTCATGGGAATTCTGTGTTGAAGCAGTTTGTCGTGGCGAGTTAAACGTGCAAGAGTTTGTGAGTTTATCAAACCGAGAGCCAATTCTTTCAGATGATCGATGACAAACTTCATCACGAGGTTAAAACGAGGGGAAAAGTACTAACTCATGAAGATAGTACATCGTATTCTAAGTCTTCATTCAGTAACTGCTGCACTGCACTTCTGGTCAGAGGCTGAAGTACATCTCGTTGCTCTTTAAGAACTAAGAATCGCACTCTCGACATAAACATCGCTGACAGGACGGTATAAAGTTTAAAGATAGAAAAAATATTTTAAAAAAGATCAAAATACTGCATAAACGTGACTATTTGACACTTTAACGCCAATTAAAAGAAATTGAATTGACTTTGGATCATGTGTAAAGGTGAAAAGTGACTGTGCAGGGTCATTACTTTGCCCGGAATGTTCCATACTGTGGCATAAAGCTTTAAGAGTGTCGCCTCTCCACAGATCTGACCCGTGAGATGTAGTCACCCGCTCGTCGACGTAGCGATACATTTAAAGCTAAAGTTATTACTGTTATTGTTATAGGTCAACACACACAACAGATGATCGTCACCATGGAGACAAGCTGGCGTCCTCCACCTCCACCGTGAAGGTTCCACAGTGCAGCTTCAAAACTCTCCTGCTCTTATGCAGCTTTTAACTATTTTTTTCTGTTTTATTCTAACCTGAATTTAACTTATTAGAGACAATTTGCTTTGAGATGAATTGATCATTTCCACAATGACACTGTTATTTAGGCACCAACGGCATTCAAAACATGTTTGCAACTGCGTTCATGTAATAATAATAGACTCCGACATGCTGCAGGGAACCACGTCTGGACCACGATGGAAACCACCACAGTCTCCATAAATTGTAACTAAAAAAGGATTAAATCGATCGCACGCAGCCGTTATTAAACAGCCACAGAAGCGCAAGAGCAAATGATTCACAACAGAAACATTAGCGTCAAAAGCCTGACGGGACTGAAACATATTTTATTGTAAGAAAATGCGAAAAAGAGAAGAAAAAACTTACCAAATAACGCCACAAAAGTCCTGCCTTGAAGTATAATCCTTAAAATTGATTAGAAACAAAGAGTAAATCCGTTTAAATGTGGTGTTTTGAGCCCATGTTTGTCCCGCAGCAGGTGGACGCGGAGCTCCGGAGCTTCACCGGGGAAACTCTGAGCTCACGCCGCCGAAAGGAGCGCGTTCTCCGTGAAACAGAGCCTGGGTTTGCGCGCTGGATCCTCTGGTTCATAAAGTGTTCAAGTGAAAAGAAGCGAAGGAAGAAGATAAGAACGAGGTGGAGGAGGCGTCCCCCAACACGTCGGTGAGGGGCCCCGGAGCGTCTGTGAGGGGCCCCGAGAAGGCAGTCCCCCAAACACGTCTGTGAGGGGCCCCGAGGATGCAGTCCCCCAACACGTCGGTGAGGGGCCCCGGAGCGTCTGTGAGGGGCCCCGAGAAGGCAGTCCCCCAAACACGTCTGTGAGGGGCCCCGAGGATGCAGTCCCCCAACACGTCTGTGAGGGGCCCCGGACCGTCTGTGAGGGGCCCCGAGGAGGCAGTCCCCCAAACACGTCTGTGAGGGGCCCCGAGGATGCAGTCCCCCAACACGTCTGTGAGGGGCCCCGGACCGTCTGTGAGGGGCCCCGAGGAGGCAGTCCCCCAAACACGTCTGTGAGGGGCCCCGGAGCGTCTGTGAGGGGCCCCGAGGAGGCAGTCCCCCAACACGTCTGTGAGGGGCCCCGGATCGTCTGTGAGGGGCCCCGAGGAGGCAGTCCCCCAACATGTCTGTGAGGGGCCCCGGAGCGTCTGTGAGAGGCCCCGAGGAGGCATTCCTCCAATACGTCTGTGAGGGGCCCCGGAGCGTCTGTGAGGGGTCCCGAGGAGGCAGTCCCCCAACACGTTTTTGAGGGGCCCCGAGGAGGCAGTCCCCCAATACGTCTGTGAGGGGCCCCGAAGCATCTGTGAGGGGCCCAGAAGCGTCTACAGAGGGGCCCCCTAAGCGTCTGCGGAGGGGCCCTGAAGACTCTGCAGAGGGGCCCCGAAGCATGTTAGAATTTTTATTTATGTGCTACTTTAACCATTGTTAATGTTATACAAATGCACTTTATTTCTATATTATGTCAATGTTTTATTTTGGAGCTTATATGTTATCACTTCCTGTTGTGACCACTTCCTCTGCCTGATGTCGAGACGCGATATCGATATATAGATCCATGGCGATAGCGCTGTTGTCATGTGACTCCATGTTTGCTTCACTAATGTTAAAATAAAAGAAAGAAGAAGATGAAGGCGAGTGTGAAAACATGTCTGAAGAACAAGAGAATGCAACAAACTCAACAGTCTGCAAAGGGGCCCAAAAGCCTCAGCAAAGGGACCCGAAAGGACCCTGGAGAGTGTTGTTGAGTTTGCAGTTTCTTTACATCGTCAAGAAGTTTCTTCTTTTGTTTTTTGGCACCATGAGATATATTCTTCTGGACATGAGGACCACGCAGGGACCACGTTGTGTTGTGTTTATGTTTTGCTCTCGTTCTGCTCGCGCACAATGAAGTTGACCAATCAGAGCAGGTTTGGTGCCTTGGTTGCCAGATTGTCATTACAAATAAATGCGGTTTGTGCGTTATATGTTACCGCTGTGTGCGCTGCCGCGCCAGCAGCGCTACTACACTAGTGGCGGACGCTGCGCTTGCACTTCTCATAAGACGGGTTGCCAGATTGGGGGCCCTTTTAACGCCTCGGGGCCCTACGCGGCTGCTTAGTTCGCTTATAGGCTGGGCCGGCCCTGCGTGGAGCTGCAAATATATGTCAGAAATGGGAAAAACGCCAAATCCTTGAAATGTTCACATTTACGCTTCACACTTTAACAAACTCCTCCTAATGCGTTTGGCCCACCAATCTCAAAATTGGTGTACCTCCTCTAGACAAGTGGGGCATCTAAATTTATTCAAATTTTATGGATAACATTTACGGTCTCTGTGCAGCTGAGCCGCAAACTTTTCGCAGAATTTGGACTATTTGGCCTTCAGAGTGGCCTATAAACAAGAGTTTTTTCCAAATGACATGATATTTTGCACACAATTCTCATTTGCCATCCCCAAATTAAAAGTATGGGAGCCAAAGTCATATTTGGTAAAGCGTAGCCGTAGCGATGACAGAAACATCCCATGTCATCCCTATGGGGAAACCGCAAAATCTCTCAAATGACCACATTTTTACACTTCACACTTTAACAAACTCCTCCTAGGGCGATTACCCGATCAAGTTCATATTTGGGGAGAATCATCTACACAAGCGGGGCATCAAAAGTTATGCATATTTTGATTTTAAGTACTAGGGTCTCTGTGCGGTAGAGCCGCAAATATATGTCACAAATGGGAAAAACGCCAAATCCTTGAAATGTTCACATTTATGCTTCACACTTTAATGAACTCCTCTGTGGGCAATAGCTCCATCAAGCTCATATTTGGGGAAAATAATCTACACAAGCGGAGCATCAAAAGTTATCCATATTTTTATTCCAAGTGTCACGGTCTCTGTGCGCTGGAGCCGCACATTTGACCGACATTTGTGTTCATTTGCACTGGTTAAGAACAGCATTGTACATGTCCAATGTGTCGCTGTCTTAGTTCTTAGACAATTGCGTTAGCGCAAACTCTGTAAAATGCAGAGAGCAGAGTCGGAAGGCCGGCGGCCCGCGAGGGCCGTTGGATGCCGCTTGCGGCTTTAATTATTATTATTTTTCTTGTTCTTCATCGCTTTGAACTCTAATTTGACCCCCTGAACATGCTCAAAAACTCACCAAACTTTGCCCAAAATTCAGAATCGGCGAAAAATTTTGTTTTTTCTGGGCCATTTTTTTTTTCTAAAAAAATGGCGCGACAGCGCCACCGACAAAAGTCAAAATACATTGCGCCTATGGGAGACGCCCCGAGGTCAACTTTGTCGTAAAACTACGAAATTCGGAACACGCATTCCTCTTGTGAAGACAAAAAACAAATATTATTGTGGCCACGCCCCCAGACTTACCCTATGGCCGCCATTTTCCTTTTAAAATGAAAACACGCTGTGTTAGCCATTTTGTTCACGTCAAACTTTGACGAACTCCTCCTAGGGCGTTTTGCCCACCAACTTCAAAATCGGCGGACGTCCTCTGGACAAGTGGGGCATCTAAAGTTATCCAATTTTTTGAGATACCTTTTACGGTCTGTGTGCGGCGCAGCCGCAAAGTTGGACAACTTATTTTGGGATATTGCAGATCTAAAAATTGTTCCCATTTGATCAAAACCAGTCCGATTAGGACCAAATTTGAATCAGTTGTTCAACTTTCTAGTTTGGACCAGTTTATGATGACAAAATTTAAATGGGCGCGATAGCGCCCCCTACAGAGTGACCTTTAAATTAACATTGAAGGTCAAAAATTAGTTTTACCAAAATTTTCTAAACTTTACCCAAAATTCTATTTTGGCGTCGCGATCAAAAAAGCCAATCAGACAAATGCCTTAATTTTTACGGCGTAGTCGTAGCGATGACATAAACCTCCCATGTTATCCCTATGGGAAAACCGCTAAATCTCTCGAATATCCACATTTTTCTGTTTCACACTTTAACGAACTCCTCCTAGTGCGTTTTGCCCACCGACCTCAAAATCGGTGTACGTCCTCTAGACAAGTGGGGCATCTAAAGTTATCCAAATTTTAAGGATAGCTTTTACGGTCCCTGTGCGACGGAGCCGCAAACGTTTCCCAGAATTCTGACTATTTGGCCTTCAGAGTGGCCTATAAACAATAGAGTTTTTTCCAAATGACATGATATTTTGAACAAAATTCTAATTTGCCATCCTGATCATAAAAGTATGAGAGCCAAAGTCATATTTTGTACGGCGTAACCGTAGCGATGACAGAAACATCCCATGTTATCCTTATGGGAAAATCGTAGAATCGCTCAAATCACCACATTTTTACGCTTCACACTTTAATGAACTCCTCCTAGGGCGATTGTCCGATCAAGTTCATATTTGGAGAATATCATCTACACAAGCGGGGCATCAAAACTTACCCATATTTTGATTCTAAGTGCTACGGTCTCTGTGTGGCGGACCCGCAAATATATGTCAGAAATGGGAAAACAGCGAAATCTCTAAAATCACCACATTTTTACGCTTCACACTTTAACGAACTCCTCCTAGGGCGATTGCCCGATCAAGCTCATATTTGGGGAAAATCATCTACACAAACGGGGCATCAAAAGTTATCCATATTTTGATTTTAAGTGGTACGGTCTCTGTGCCGTGGAGCTGCAAATATACTGTCACAAATGGGAAAAACGCCAAATCCTTGAAATGTTCACATTTACGCTTCACACTTTAACAAACTCCTCCGTGGGCAATAGCTCGATCAAGCTTTACTTTGGGAAAAATCATCTACACAAGCGGGGCATCAAAAGGTATCCATATTTTTATTCCAAGTGCTACGGTCTCTGTGCGGCGGCGCAGCAAATTTGACTGACACTTGTGTTCATTTGCACTGGATTGGCCATGTCCAATGTGTCGCCGTCTGTCAAGTTCTTTTTTTATTCAAGACACAATAAGGGCGCCATCTTTATCAAGTCAAAAGCGCAGAGTCGGAAGGCCGGCGGCCCGCGAGGGCCGTTGGATGCCGCTTGCGGCTTTAATTATTTTTCTTGTTCTTCATCGCTTTGAACTCTAATTTGACCCCCTGAACATGCTCAAAAACTCACCAAACTTTGCCCAAAATTCAGAATCGGCGAAAAATTTTGTTTTTTCTGGGCCATTTTTTTTTTCGTTAAAAAATGGCGCGACAGCGCCACCGACAAAAGTCAAAATACATTGCACCTATGGGAGACGCCCCGAGGTCAACTTTGTCGTAGAGCTACGAAATTCGGAACACACATTCCTCTCGTGAGGACAAAAAAAAAATATTATTGTGGCCACGCCCCCAGATTTACCCTATGGCCGCCATCTTCCATTGAAAATGAAAACACGCTGTGTTAGCCATTTTGTTCACGTCAAACTTTGACGAACTCCTCCTAGGGCGTTTTGCCCACCGACTTCAAAATCGGCGGACGTCCTCTGGACAAGTGGGGCATCTAAAGTTATCCAATTTTTTGAGATACCTTTTACGGTCTGTGTGAGGCGCAGCCGCAAAGTTGGACAACTTATTTTGGAATATTGCAGATCTAAAAATTGCTCCCATTTGATCAAAACAAGTCCGATTAGGACAAAATTTGAATCAGTTGTTAAACTTTCTAGTTTGGACCAGTTTAGGCTGACAAAATTGAAATGGCCGCGATAGCGCCCGCTACAGAGTGACCTTTAAATTAACATTGAAGGTCAAAAATTAGTTTTACCAAAATTGTCTAAACTTTACCCAAAATTCTATTTTGCCGTCCCGATCACAAAAGCCAATCAGACAAATGCCTTATTTTTTACGGCGTAGTCGTAGCGATGACAGAAACATCCCATGTTATCCCTATGGGAAAACCGCAAAATCTCTCAAATATCCACATTTTTATGTTTTATACTTTAACGAACTCCTCCTAGTGCGTTTTGCCCACCAACCTCAAAATCGGTGTACGTCCTCTAAACAAGTGGGGCATCTAAAGTTATCCAAATTTTAAGGATAACTTTTACGGTCTCTGTGCGACGGAGCCGCAAACGTTTCCCAGAATTCTGACTATTTGGCCTTCAGAGTGGCCTATAAACAATAGAGTTTTTCCAAATGACATGATATTTTGAACAAAATTCTAATTTGCCATCCTGATCATAAAAGTATGAGAGCCAAAGTCATATTTTGTACGGTGTAACCGTAGCGATGACAGAAACATCCCATGTTATCCTTATGGGAAAATCGCAGAATCGCTCAAATCACCACATTTTTACGCTTCACACTTTAATGAACTCCTCCTAGGGCGATTGTCTGATCAAGTTCATATTTGGAGAATATCATCTACACAAGCGGGGCATCAAAACGTATCCATATTTTGATTCTAAGTGCTACGGTCTCTGTGTGGCGGACCCGCAAATATATGTCAGAAATGGGAAAACAGCGAAATCTCTAAAATGACCACATTTTTACGCTTCACACTTTAACGAACTCCTCCCAGGGCGATAGCTCGATCAAGCTCATATTTGGGGAAATCATCTACACAAACGGGGCATCAAAAGTTATTCATATTTTGATTTTAAGTGGTACGGTCTCTGTGCCGTGGAGCTGCAAATATACTGTCACAAATGGGAAAAACGCCAAATCCTTGAAATGTTCACATTTACGCTTCACACTTTAACAAACTCCTCCGTGGGCAATAGCTCGATCAAGCTTTACTTTGGGAAATATCATCTACACAAGCGCGGCATCAAAAGTTATCCATATTTTTACTCCAAGTGCTACGGTCTCTGTGCGGCGGCGCAGCAAATTTGACTGACACTTGTGTTGATTTGCACTGGATTGGCCATGTCCAATGTGTCGCCGTCTGTCAAGTTCTTTTTTAATTCAACACACAATAAGGGCGCCATCTTTATCAAGTCGAAAGCGCAGAGTCGGAAGGCCGGCGGCCCGCGAGGGCCGTTGGATGCCGCTTGCGGCTTTAATATTCTTTCTTCTTTCTTTCTTTCTTTCTTTCTTTCTTCTCGGGACCAACCCCCCTATTTTTCACCCAGTGAACATTGACGAAAAGTCACAAAAATTTGCACACCTCTAAAAATCGTGCCTCTCTACATTCTGGCTATTTCCCTTTTCTAAAATAAAAAAATGGCGCGTCAGCGCCCCCAAATGTACCAAAAATGCATTAAGAGATAGGAAATGACCCAAAAAAAATCTGATCGTAGAATCATGAAATTTGGCACAGAAGTAGATGGTGACAAGAGAAGTAAAAAATATTACTACGGCAACGCCGTCCGCCCAACCAAATGTCGGCCACATACTGCTTCAAAAATGGCTAAGCTTGACTAGGGAGTTTTTCCAAACGTCATACTTTTACAAACTCCTCCCAGGGCGTTGGCCCTAAAAAGCTGAAATTTGGTGAAAATGCTACTGAAGAGTGGGACATCAAAAGTTATTCAAATTACATTTATACCTGTCACGGTCTCTGAGCGGCGAAGCCGCAAACTGTAGCTAGAATTTCAGAAATCTCCCAAATTTAACATTTCTGCCGTCCGAATTGCGTCAAATTAGAATCAGTTGTTAAACTCTTTGCCCTAAACCTACTTGAAGTGAAATAAATTAATTTGGCGCCACAGCGCCCCCTACAGATTTTATATGGAGGTTAAATGTTTAGTTTTGCGAAATTATATGAAATTTGACACATAACTCAATTTTGTCATCTTCATCAAAAAAGTCAATGAGACCTATGTCATAATTGTTACGGCGTTGCCGTAGCGATGACCAAAACCTCCCATGTTATTCCAATGGGGAAATCGCCAGAACATGTTTACACTTTATACTTTCACGAACTCCTCTTAGGGCGTTAGACATATTAACCTGAAATTTGGTGAGACTCATCTTCAGGGGTGGACCATCAAAAGTTATCCACATTTTTATTCAAAGAGTCAAAGTCACATTTTGCCAAGAATTCAAAATAAAATTGCTTTTTGATGGTAAAACAAAGGGGAGAAGATGTGGCAGCGTCACAGATTCAGCAGTAGATGTAATAAAAGGACAATTGGGGAGCAGTTCAAGCTGAAGACACAAAAACTATACTAATACATCACAGGCCAATCAATCAAACTTTATTTGTACAGCTCTCATAACAGCAACGACTGGCGGCACTGCTCTGTCTGACGCACTGTTACTCCAGTTACGCACAGCGATCGCTCGGACAGATCATTCGGATTGGTCGCTCGGACTGGTCGTTCGGACTGGTCGCTCGGACTGGTCGCTCGGACTGGTCGTTCGGACTGATCGCCCGGACTGGTCGCTCGGATTGGTCGCTCGGACTGGTCGCTCGGACTGGTCGTTCGGACTGGTCGCACGGATTGGTCGCTCGGACTGGTTGCTCGGACTGATCGCTCGGACTGATCGCTTGGACTGATCGCTCAGATTGATCGCTCGGACTGATCACTCGGACTGGTCGCTCTTTACCGCGTGCACCGTGGCGGCGCTGTCCTCGTGCTTGCGCTGAGACACACGCTGCGTAACGTCACCACAAATGCCGTAATAATGATGAGAAATTTGCACCGTTGCCATGGCTATTAACAACCTTACAAAACAATCTTCTCATTCCCAGAGAAAAGCGAGTGCGGCGCCATCGCCGGGGCGTCTGAGCGCGCCGCCATCTCGGCTGCACGGCTCTCCCAGGAGTCGGGATTGTCCCTGTATTTACGTCAGCCTTCGAAAAGATATGTCTCTTTTTTCTTATTATCCATGCGTTTGTCTCCAGTAGATTAGACTACTGTAACGGCCTGCTCACTGGCCTCTCCAAACGAGTTGTAAAACAGCTGCAGTACATCCAGAACGCTGCTGCTCGGGTCCTGACTAGAACCAGGAAGTATGATCACATTAGTCCTGTTCTCAGGTCTCTGCACTGGCTCCCTGTGGCTCAGAGAATAGACTTTAAAGCAGCTCTGCTTGTGTACAAGTCTCTCCATGGCCTAGCACCAAAGTACATCTTGGATATGTTAGTACCATATGAACCATCTCGGACTCTGAGGACCTCAGGGACCGGCCTCCTGCTGGTGCCCAGAGTCAGGACAAAACATGGGGAATCTGCGTTTCAGTTTTATGCAGCTAAAATCTGGAACAGTCTTCCTGAAGATGTGAGACAGGCTTCTACTCTGACAATGTTCAAATCTAAGCTAAAAACTGTTTTGTTTAGCTGCGCATATGACTGAAAGGATTTTTTCTTTGCACTCTTCTCTTGTGTTTGTGATTTTATTAGTTTAGAAAATCAGTTGGATTGATAATTTTTAATTTAGTTAATTTTATTGTATTTCTGTTTCTGTAATTTCTTTGTGATTTGAATGCATTTTTCCTGCTGTGAAGTACTTTGAATTGCCTTGTGTATGAAATGTGCTCTACAAATAAACTTGCCTTGCCTTGCCTTGCCTTATTATTATTTTTATATAAGTTTTTCAAAATAAAACAAATAAACAAACAAACAAACAAACAAACAAACATCAACTAAACATTTAAACAAGTCCCAACGAGTCCAGTCAAATGTTCTAAATCCAGTTATTGTCGGTCCAGTCTTTGGTCGTCGGGGGTTTTGCCTCATCATTCCAAAGGTGTATCCATCCACTATGTCCACGGCAGGAGATTTTAGGCCCAAGTGCGTGGATCCAAAATGGAGGTGAAGTACAAAGTCAAAAACTGTCTTCGGAGCGTCCTTAACTTCAGTCCAAAACTACTGGACACAGGACGTTCCCAGAAGACGTGAGGGTGGTTTGCCTCCTGCTGCCAGTTTCTCCAACAGTCTGTACCTCCCTGTGAAGAATGAGCACTTTGACACGGAGAAAACGTGACACATTCTTCCAGCAAAACTCTCTCTTTCTCATTTGTTTCAATATATTTAGAGAATTTGAAATGCATTGATATAATTTAGATATTATTCCCCTTGAAAGTTCAGATTTATAAGCCTTGATAAACGTTTAAGTGGTTATAATGGTCATTACATTTCTTGGTTAGGTTGCCCCAAATAAATTGTCTGTTTGCCGTAACCCGAGCCAACATTTTTCAAGTGGGTCGGACGGTAGGCAAATTCTTTTTTTTTTTACTTTGAAGTAATTTTTCAAATTTTGCCATTTTTTGAGTCGGAGTGACCACCAGGGGTCAGGCTTCAACAGTCAATGACGGAAAACGTCTCGGGAGACGTCCCGATCGGGAGACTAAATCTCACGATTTTAAGATATTTAAATCAACCTTTTATGCGCCGCTATCCTTTACTTTGGTAGCGAAGGCGAGCGGGGGGAACATGCGGGGGACACGGGCGCCGCCATGTTGGTTGTGATGACGCTGCTGGGCGTGTTTCAATCCCAGAATGCATTGCGTAAGACACCGTGATAGAGCGTGGTATGTACTATGAACACTTCAGTGGTACCGACAGAGTCAAACCAACTTGTGGTGTGGAAGCCCCTTTATAAGAACTCTTTATTTGTAAAAAACTATAAAAGTCCTGTTTCTCCAAGTAAAAGGATTCTATTAACATATCAAAGCTTTTCATGTGATTCTCTTTTACAATCTGGTGAAAAAACCTTTTGTAATCCAGACTCAGGTCAGTTCTCTTTGGTACAAAACTTTTGGTCATAAAGCGACCAGTTTAAGACTTTAACATCTTTGTTTAGTTTGTATGTTTTGATCAGCTCCTTCCATGTCGTAAGCACAGATTTGACCCAAGGATTCTTGACTTCCTCCAAATGACTCAAGCGTCTGTCATGTGCCAGTAAGGCCTGTACAGGAACCTCAGGCACCACATTAGACCTGTACAGGAACCTCAGGCACCACATTACTCTTAATATAAGGTCTGTACAGGAACCTCAGGCACAACATTACTCTCACTATAAGGCCTGTACAGGAACCTCAGGCACCACATTACTCTCACTATAAGGCCTGTACAGGAACCTCAGGCACAACATTACTCTCAATATGTTTCCATTGAGCTTCAGATTCTGGATCACACCAGCAACGCTCTGATTCAGATGAACATTGATTTTAATTCTTGAAGTTGGACTTGATGTTGGGCCCCAATTAGAAATTTGTTTAAATGAATTAGTCCAGCGAACAGAATCAAAAGCTTTCTCAGCGTCCAGACTTATTATTACAGTTTTGTTTTTTTGTGTTTGTATTTGTCTCATTCTGTGTAAAGATCGTCTTATGTCGTCTTGTGTTTGTCGTTTGCTCATGAAGCCTGTCTGATCATCGTGGATCAAGTTTGGGAGGATTTGTTCCATTCTTTTGGACATAATTGAGGTGTATAAACAATAGTCCACATTCACAATAGAAATAGGTCTAAATGAGGCACAATCCAGTCGGTCCTTCCCTTCTTTTGGTATCAGGGATGTGACGGCCTCTTTCCAGTTGCTCAGTTAAAAGTTGATGAAAGGAGAAAGTGTGTTGTTTAAAGCTTCATCCCACTCTCATAATAGCTTTGTTTGGTAAAGAGTCAGATCATTCATTTCTTATCTTTTTAATTTCTTGTAGCATTTTGGGACGTCCCTTTTTGGCACGGTTTTCCTCTGACAATTCATATTTTTCTTGCTGATCTTTGAGCTTTTTCTTCCTTTGTTTCGTTTTTTTTCTCAGACTATGGCTATAGATTGTCCTCTCAAGACTGCCGAAAAGAAGCGTCTCAAATGAACATGTGCAAAACTAAACCGGCCCATTTCCTCTCACCGACGTTCACCTCCGTCCGGGACAGTCGCGCTTGTCCTTTAACACTTTCTAACATGACACGTTTTGATTTACGGGCGTTTCTATAAAGAGGAGTGACTCAGACGCCTCCGAGGTTTTATGGACAATTTGGGATAAAACACGGCCGACATAAACCGCCGCGCCGGCCGAGACCCCGCCCGTAAACAGCGGACGTCCCGTGATGCTTTGCGGGTGATTTGTGGCGTCGGAGGAGCGAGACGACGCCGTAAAGATGTTAAGGTCACGCAATTATCGGAGGGACCGAGCGTGAATGGGATGAGTCTGCGTTACGAGGGGAAACGCTTCCAGGTCGGGCCGCGTCATCACAGATTTGGCGAACGAATCTGGGACATTTTTAGAATAACTTCGTAAGTCCACGTTTAGCCCTTCTTGGGTTTAATCCTGACCCGGTCCCGTCTCCTCCCGTGGATCCGGTCGGTGCCAGGACCTTCTCCGGGATCGACCCTCTGACCTTCAGAGTGATTTATTCCTCTAAATCTGTGTCTCGTAAACACATCAGCAGCAACAGGGGCAGCGTTCACGACGTCGGGCCCTTTTCACTATGGGCCCTTTTCACTATGGCCCTTTTCATGATGGGCCCTTTTCACGATGGGCCCTTTTCACGACAAGCCCTCCCTTTTATAGGCCCTTTTCACGACGGGCCCTTTCACGATAGGCCCTTTTCACGACGGGGCCTTTTCACGACGGGCCGTTTTCACGATGGGCCCTTTTCACGATGGGCCCTTTTCACGGTAGGCCCTTTTCATGATAGGCCCTTTTCACGATGGGCCCTTTTCACGGTAGGCCCTTTTCACGATAGGCCCTTTTCACGACAGGCCCTTTTCACGACAGGCCTTTTTCACGACGGGCCCTTTTCGTAATAGGCCCTTTTCAGGACGGGCCCTTTTCACCACGGGCCCTTTTCACGATAGACCCTTTTCACGATGGGCCCTTTTCACGATAGGCCCTTTTCACGATGGGCCCTTTTCACGATGGGCCCTTTTCACGACAAGCCCTCCCTTTTATAGGCCCTTTTCACCACGGGCCCTTTTCACGATAGACCCTTTTCACGATGGGCCCTTTTCACGATAGGCCCTTTTCACGATGGGCCCTTTTCACGATGGGCCCTTTTCACGACAAGCCCTCCCTTTTATAGGCCCTTTTCACGACGGGCCCTTTTAACGATAGGCCCTTTTCACGACGGGCCCTTTTCGCAATAGGCCCTTTTCAGGACGGGCCCTTTTCACCACGGGCCCTTTTCACGATAGACCCTTTTCACGATGGGCCCTTTTCACGATGGGCCCTTTTTGTGAAAGGCCCTTTTCATGACGGGCCCTTTTCACGACAGGCCCTTTTCACGATGGGCTCTTTTCACGACGGGCCCTTTTTGTGATAGGCCCTTTTCATGACGGACCCTTTTTGTGATAGGCCCTTTTCATGACGGACCCTTTTCACTATGGGCCCTTTTCACTATGGGCCCTTTTCACTATGGGCCATTTTCACTATGGGCCCTTTTCATGACGGGCCCTTTTCACGATGGGCCCTTTTCACAATAGGCCCTTTTCATGATGGGCCCTTTTCATGACAAGCCCTCCCTTTTATAGGCCCTTTTCACGACGAGCCCTTTTAACGATAGGCCCTTTTCACGACGGGCCCTTTTCGCAATAGGCCCTTTTCAGGACGGGCCCTTTTCACCACGGGCCCTTTTCACGATAGACCCTTTTTACGATAGGCCCTTTTCACGATGGGCCCTTTTCACGATGGGCCCTTTTCACGATGGGCCCTTTTCACGATAGGCCCTTTTCATGATGGGCCCTTTTCACGACAAGCCCTCCCTTTTATAGGCCCTTTTCACAACGGGCCCTTTTAACGATAGGCCCTTTTCACGACGGGCCCTTTTCGCAATAGGCCCTTTTCAGGACGGGCCCTTTTCACCACGGGCCCTTTCCACGATAGACCCTTTTCACGATGGGCCCTTTTCACGATGGGCCCTCCCTTTTATAGGCCCTTTTCACGACGGGCCCTTTTTACGATAGGCCCTTTTCATGACGGGCCCTTTTCACGACGGGCCCTTTTCACGATGGGCCCTTTTCACGATAGGCCCTTTTCACGATAGGCCCTTTTCACTATGGGCCCTTTTCACGACGGGCCCTTTTCACGATAGACCCTTTTCACGATGGGCCCTTTTCACGACAAGCCCTCCCTTTTATAGGCCCTTTTCACGACGGGCCCTTTTCACGATGGGCCCTTTTCACGATCGGCCCTTTTCACAATAGGCCCTTTTCACGATAAGACCTTTTCACGATGGGCCCTTTTCACGATGGGTCCTTTTCACGATGGGCCCTTTTCACGACGGGTCCTTTTCACGACGGGTCCTATTCACGACGGGTCCTTTTCACGATGGGCCCTTTTCACTATGGGCCCTTTTCACTATGGGCCCTTTTCACGACGGGCTCTTTTCACGATGGGCCCTTTTCACGATAGGCCCTTTTCACGATAGGCCCTTTTCAAGATAGGCCCTTTTTACAACGGGCGCTTTTCACAATAGGCCCTTTTCACGATAGGTCTTTTTCACGACGGGCCCTTTTCACCACGGGCCCTTTTCACGACAGGCCCTTTTCACGATGGGCCCTTTTCACGATGGGCCCTTTTCACTATGGGCCCTTTTCACGATGGGCGCTTTTCAGGACGGGCCCTTTTCACTACGGGCCCTTTTCACGACAGGCCCTTTTCACGATGGGCCCTTTTCACGACGGGCCCTTTTCATTATGGGCCGTTTTCACGATGGGCCCTTTTCACAATAGGCCGTTTTCACGACGGGCCCTTTTCACGACGGGCCCTTTTCATGATGGGCCCTTTCCACACTGTTTGATAAAAGGGTTTGAAGTCACTTTGATTTGGAATATTTGTTGCTCGGTCAAAAGTGACGAGAAATACATGTTTGTCTTTGACCAGGCAAAGGGCCGAAGAGGATGGTTTATCCGCAAAACTAAACAACGTCGTGTCTCTAAAGCTGCAAGGACCAATACAAGTGCGTGTTTGTACTGAAGGGGGCGGAGCCAGTAACAACAGTATAAAATGTGTACAAATCCTTCCATAACTTTTGAAATACCTTATTACTGCTATTATAACAGGCTATAAAACTAAAATAATAATACGTTGTAAAAACATAGGTCGCATTTGCTTCTGGCAGATGGCCCGCGGTCCGGTTTAGGGCCCTGGTCCGGTGGTTGGAGGCCCCTGCTCCAAAGGACGGACAGAACAGAAGGATCCGTCCAATCAGCTGCTGGTGGAGTTTCACACAAAACAACAAAGACTAGATAGACATTAGAATCGATATTTGCGTGACAGTGTCAATAAATATTCAGATATATCAATACTTCGATACTTGGCAGAGCGTGTAGCAAAAGTAGTCCTACTCCTAACATGGCCCCGCCTGTATCTTCCCCTCCCCGCGACCTCTGACCTCTGCTGTGGGACGAGCGCTGGTCTAAATTACCGTCTGACTGGAAGTATGTGCGGCTGATGGAGAGCGCATAACGGCCGCTAACTCAGGTGGCGAGCGCGGCCTCATCTCACCGCACGCTAACGTGCTACTGACCTTTGACCCCACACGTGACGGGGAAAAGGAGGGGCAAAGGGAAAAGGAGCGTTTCATCAATTTGCCTTTTTTTCAAATTGTGAATTGAAAAACAAACCTGGGTGACGGGCCAATGGGCCCTATTCACGATGGGCTCTTTTCACAATAGGCCCTTTTCACGATGGGCCCTTTTCACGATGGGCCCTTTTCTAGATGGGCCCTTTTCACGATGGGCCCTTTTCACGATGGGCCCTTTTCACGATAGGCCCTTTTCACGATAGGCCCTTTTCACGATGGACCCTTTTCACGATAGGCCCTTTTCACAATGGGCCCTTTTCACGATGGGCCCTTTTCACGATGGGCCCTTTTCATGATGGGCCCTTTTCACGATGGGCCCTTTTCACGATGGGCCCTTTTCATGATGGGTCCTATTCACGATAGGCTTATGTTTGACAACAATGAACAAAAAATTCACATATTTTCTTTGAGCCCAGTTTTAGTCCAGACGTTGACTTAGTTTGGTTCGTTTCTCGTCCGCCTTCGGTCTTTACGATTTGACTCTTTTAAAAATGAATGTTTTTCTCTCTCATTATTAAAACGCCGGACGTTTCTCGCGGCGTTGTTCTATAGCTTCAGTGTAAACACAGACAGGAATGTTCTGCTCCGAGGCAAAGAACAATAGAGGAATTAAATACCAGGTCGTTCTTCACATCAAAGATCTCTGGACGCCTTCTGGACCCACGTGCCTCGGCCCCGTATCCAAAGACAAACGCTCTCTCGCAACATCACGCAACGTCACGTAATGCGATTTTAAAAGGCCAATGTCGTCACGCATTTGTGTTTCCGAGGAAAGCTTTGTCCGCACAATGTTCCGGACGGAGAGGAACACGGGAAAAATGCCTCGAATTCGTTTTGTGGACGATCCAAATGACGATATTTCAGCATTTGACCCAAAATGTGCTGAAAATATCCACGTTATGGTTCAAGTACTGGTCCAAAAGTGACTTACGCAGTTAAATAAAGACTTTTGAATCTTCTAATACGCGTTTACGTACGATAGGCCCTTTTCATGATGGGCCCTTTTCACGATGGGCCCTTTTCACGATAGGACCTTTTCACGATAGGCCCTTTTCACGATGGGCCCTTTTCACGATAGGACCTTTTCACGATGGGCCCTTTTCACCATGGGCCCTTTTCACCATGGGCCCTTTTCACGATGGGCCCTTTATAACGAGCCTTTTTTATCATGTTTTTCACCCTCAAGACAAACTTCACAGCTGGACTGTTGTAAATACAGTAGTGGCGACATCGTGTGGTTGAAGAGGCTCACTACAGGTGAGTTCTGCCGTTTGATCACCTGCGTCACGCGTTTTATTCTTTCTTTTTCGTGGTTTAAAAGGGCAACAATCACAGCAATCCTGAGATGTCAGAGTCAAGCCGTATGTTTCCTTCCTCTTGTTCTTATTTACTATTAATAATGTAATACTCGAGGAGGAGTTCGACGTGCTTTAGAAATAAAATGGTCTTTAACACTGCGGTGAAGTTAGTTTCACGTTGGACGTTGGACATTCGCCTCCGCAACGAGAGCGGGAGCTTCCTCTGGGTGTGCCCCGCCTGCTGTATCTCCGCGCGGGGAGCTGCGCGCTGAAGTGCCGCATGGTGCGCCAGTTAGGGACCGTCTCTAAAGTACCATTTGTTTAAAAATGTGCTTTATATAACATATATATATATATATATATATATATATATATATTTTTTTTTTTTAAAAACCCAACATTGAGCATGAATCCAAGTTGCTAATCCTACATGCCATAGTCCTTTTGATTTAACCCGTTGTAGATTTTTAAGGAATATTTTTTGTCAAAAAACAAGGATTCTTTACAATAAATCAGCTCCTAAATCAGGTAACCTACTAAGTCAAATCAAAGTTATTATAGTAGTTGTGGTCTCCAGGTATCACGCACACCTTTTACTTTTTCAAATTAACACTTTGTAGATTTTTAAGGAATATTTTTCGTCAAAAATCAAGAATTATTTTCAATAGCTCCTAAATCAGCTAACCTAGATAGTAAACGCTAAGTGATTATAGTAGTTGTGGTCTCCAGGTATCTTCTGCTGCTTCCTTTCCTCCTCTCTCCTCTTCTGCTGCTTCCTTTCCTCCTCTCTCCTCTTCTGCAGCTTCCTTTCCTCCTCTCTCCTCTTCTTCTGCAGCTTCCTTTCCTCCTCTCTCCTCTTCTGCAGCTTCCTTTCCTCCTCTCTCCTCTTCTTCTGCAGCTTCCTTTCCTCCTCTCTCCTCCTCTTCTGCTGCTCCCTTGCCTCTTCTCTCCTCTTCTTCTGCAGCTTGCTTTCCTCCTCTTCTGCTACTTCCTTTCCTCCTCTCTGTCTCGTGGCCTCGTGGGATCAGCCACACCCTTTATAAGATCCTGGTGGAGCAGTAAAAAGATAAGATAAGATAAGATTATCCTTTATTGTCCCACATGGGGAAATTTCATTGGTGCAACGCAGGTAGATACAGAGGTAGATACAGAAGAACAGATCACTTATAGGAAGTCTGAAAAACACTTTCAGTAGAAGATCTCCTATAAATAAATAAAAACTCCCATAGACAAATAAATACATAAATACCATTGCATGTGATCCCGACAGTAATTGCACATGAATATGTGTCACGACAGCACATATATTGCACATGAATTTCACAGTAATTGCACATGAATTCCAACAGCAATTGCACATACGACAGAATTGCACATCAGTATTAGGTTAGGTCAGTATTGCGCCGGGATAACGTGACGATCTCCGGGTAAGACGACTGTTCTCCGCAGTTTCATGAGTTCCTCCTTTGTGGAAACGCGGTACGAGCCGGGGGGCGGGGCCGGAGCCGGGGGGCGGGGCCGGAGCCGGGGGACTCAGAGCCAAGACACATCGCAACGACACGACGAAAACACTCAATCCAGCCGAATAAAGTCAAAACAAGTTAATTTAAAGCAATTCCAGTGCGTGTCCCGATCGTTCGTGAAGTTCCTCTTTCATATAAACGTGTACATAAACGTGTACCGACGACACGCCGTACTTTAGCGCGGCCGGAGGGCGCGGGGGGGGGGCTGGTGGGCTCGCTCGGAGCTAGCTCACGTCACAACAACACGACGAACGCAACGAAAAACGCTCAAATCCAGCCGAAAAAAGTCAAAAACAGTTGAATTAAAAAACTATTCCAGCGCGTGTCCCTATCGTGCAGTAAAATAGAAAAAAATATACTAACTATATTTACAAAATATAGGAGATAAAGCACAATAAGTGTGAGAAAGAAGAGAGAGCGTTTACACCGGGCTGCCAGCTGTACCAGCGTCTTATGACGAAAAGATGTGACTGAGCTGAGCTGCCATCGCCCTCATATTTACTCATTTCTAATAATGACTCAGTTTGGTGGAAGGGTATCCGAGGTAAATATTTATCATAGTTTTACTTCCATTAGTTGGCAGTTTGTGAAAACATTTAATATCCGTTTTAAATGCCACAAAATGTGAGTTTTCAGCCAGTAAAATATTTGCCTGACCCGTCTTGACCCAAACGTGCTGGGAATGGCTGGTCAGGCAAGTCAAATATCTTAAAGAAGGAAAAACATGGCGCTACAGCGCCGCCGCTGGCCAAAAGTATATTGCATACAAAGCAGTTTAGGGCGACAATAGGAAATGAAAGCCAATATTGCGCAACAGCGCCGTTCACCCGTTAACCAGTAATGTAGTGGTCAATAATGGTATTGCAGGAAGTTGAGACGTGCTCTTCCTCGTTAGTATAGTGGTCAGTATCCCCGCCTGTCACGCGGGAGACCGGGGTTCAATTCCCCGACGGGGAGACGATTTTTTTTTTTTTTTCCCCAAATCATTCATGGAAGAAAATACACACCGTTCTTTCCCGCTGTCCCCTTGTTTTTGTTGAATAGTTGCTGTACGTAAATAATATCATTTGCATTTAAAACATGTCCTTGTTATTCCATATATAACATTTGTGTTTATGAACTAAAGTCCAGTATAACAGTAATCGCTTGTGAACAGTAGAAAGTTTAACTAGAAGCCTTTCGATTCTATCATAAGGTGTTAACCGCACAATCGTTTAGTACGTTTAGTGCGTTGTAGTCTTGTAGTTCGGAATGAGTAACGTTACTTCTCATTCAAACATGGCGCTACAGCGCCGCCGCTGGCCAAAAGTATATTACATCCGTAGTGGTTTAGTACTACCACAGGGAATGAATGGGATTCTGTTTAGGGCTGTTTAGCTGAAGACTCCACGCGGGAGCTCCACGGTTCGAAACCGGGCGGAATTAAATATATATTTCCCCTCAGTCCTATCTTATAGCATACTTTTATTTTTTAGCAGATGTTGAGGGTCTCTGCTGTTTTTACTTTTTTGACTTATATAGGTAGTTTTATCATTGTTCATTATTTTACGTTGCGCCGAATCACCAAAGCTCCTATGTTTGTGAATTCTGTTTATTGGTAAACTCACTGAACTAAAATGCAGTTAAGGTTCATATAACTCCCCCACTCTGTGTGTATAATGCTCTAGTTTTCCTTTTACCTGATTATTTGTCAAGTTTATAGCACCTTAGATCAAGTACACTTGAAGTCTCAAGACATTTTTATCTTACAATCCTATTGTGTCAACACAGAGACGACGACTTTGCTTCTGTGGAACAAAACACAGAGTCTTTTTTAATTAAATCATTACCTTTTAATGATTTTAAAGCACTGGTCAAGGTCTACCTTTCATCTCCTATTGTATGTGTAAATACGTTTTTATGTATAGTTTATATGTATTGAATGTTTTATTTGTGTTTTAGTATCCTGTGTTTTTAAATCTGTGGTGTGTTTGAACAGGACCCATGAAAAAGAGAACTTTTCTCTTTGGGTTTTCCCTGTAAAACCAAATAAAATTAATGCCTCGATTCGTACGTGCCATTTTATGCTGTTTTTTCTTCATAGATGACAGCGTTTTCAGAGTTCAGATGGAAACGCTGCATATTTGTTCCCCTCTGGCATAACCATGAGCGCCGCTCCGGTCTTGGTCTCCTCCGACAACAGCTCGATCAGGGCCTCGGCCACTTTGGACACACTGCGGGGGAAATTACATCATTAAATCAAACTTAAAATGACCTGTTTGTTTTCTGTGAGCCGTTTTCAGGGACGCACTTTAACATCTCAAGCCTCGTTTTGGATCATTAACCCATTGCCTTGGCACCTACACCAAAAGTGATTTAGTCTTCACAGTTTTACCATTCGAAACAGCCGTTGGTAAAAAAAAAAAAAAAAAAAAAATTAAAATGTCACGTGTCGTACGAGGGTTTGATCGTCTTTTAGTTTTGGTTTGTTAAGTGGTCAAATGTCCCTCTTGGTTTAGGTTCTGAGACAGACTCATAAAGCTCACCCAATGTTTTATGTGACTTGAATTATGAAAATCTGAAATTTACAAAATGTGAAGTTAGAATGAGACAAAGAGCCAAAGAGCAATTATGTTCCGTCAACATTACGCACATGAGCTTTTTCAATAACCGCATCGATCTTTATTCGTCACGTGAAGTCTAAACCCAGATTGCTGAACATAATTTGATAGTTTTTCTCATTTCTAAACCACCGAGCATGAGCGGCGCATTAGAGAGAGTGGGTGAAAGACAGCAAGTGTTATAAAGTTCACTCATTTCATTCCCTCTGGCCCTTCTGGCGCTTCCTCCTCCTGATAAATGAAACTTGTGACTTAATTTGCTTTGGGAAACACCTTTTTTTGCGGGATTCCAATGTGTTTGACACGTAACATCGCTGCCCCTTTTGCGCTCGTGGCTTTTTAGCTAAAACCATCGTCCTCTGTGACCTTGAACGAGCGAATTCGACCGGGTTTACGGTTCACACCTCCGTATTCACCGTCTGCATGAAACGAAAACTGGCACAAAGTTCGACGTCTTTTCTGCCAGCGAACGTGAACGCAAGATAAATCATTCTCTCGCAGCAGCTACAGGAAGCGATGCCGTTATTCAACCTGTGGGCCCAGTTCATGACAAACAAAACGTAACGAGGTTCAACAAAGACGAGATGTTATTACTGCTCGTGCCTCATGACGCCAAAGTTGCTGAGCAGCCCCTGCGTCAGCTCATTCAGATGCGCAAACCGCCCCAGCCTCTCGGGGATTTTCCTGAGCAAGTCCGTGTTCACAAACGAAGGGCAGAGAGCGTTGAACCGCACGCCGTAATCGGAGCCGAGGGACGCCATCTTCAGAAACACAAAAAGGTCACTTCGATTACTCACATTCGGAACGGTCAGAATTAGCAAGTCGCAAAACATTGGAATTGTAAAAAGAGCCTTTGATCACCGATGGACACAGGATTCAGAGTTTAGATCTGCTTCGTCCTCGCTCGCGATTCTTGCATGTTTTCACAAAATGCACACTTTTATTTCATGTTTATGTCATTGACTAGCTAGTACGCTGCTCACGGAGTTCAGACCGTGACGACCTTCGTGGGATTCTTGTTTTAGCTCACCGCTTCACATTTTAGTCTCGTCTGGAACGTTAATGCTCCTGGATATGTCAGAGCGTCAGTGTTTACCTGTTTGTTGTCACTGAAAAGTATCAGCTAAATTTACTGAATATATTATAAATGTTAGGAGAGGACAAATTTGTTTTGTTGACCGAAGAATGGGAAAATATACCTCGTATGTACCATGTCACATGTCTGGAAAGAATTCTGTTTAATAACCCCATGTCAAAGTGCTCATTATTAACAGGGAAATGCTAAATGTTGGAGGAATTGTGGTTGTCAGGAGGAACACCATCATCACGTGTTCTGGGACGGTCCTGTTGCTTAGTAATATCGGACTGACATTAACGAGGCGTCGCAGACTGTTTCTGACACCAACTTACTCAATTTCAGAACTATGTATTTGGGCCTCAAACTCCTGCCATGGACAATATAAATGGATGGAGCGAACTTTTGACGTCAGGGAAAAAGGCCATCGCAGAAATACAAGTTGCCTTATATTGTAATGAACATACGGACGATGGACAAAATAACGTTTGGACTTAATTCTGTAAATTTAAGGGTTGTGCCACTATTTGTGTTTGATGTGTCGTGATGTTATTGCTTTGTCGGTTGCTCTCTGTCTTGTTCTGTGTTTTGTATGTATATAGAAAAGTATCAGCTGTGTTTATCGCTCGTCATAATGTGATACTGTGATAGGCCTATTTGCATATCACTTACTGCCATTGCTCTGGTGAAGCCGATGACCCCGTATTTAGTGGCTGTGTACACTGGGCAGCTGGGCAGGGGACCAAGACCTGTGGAAGAGACTTTAGACATTAAAAACTCATCCAACTCAACTTACTCCAGGCACATTGTATCAATAAGACATAGGTCTTCATACTATATTCACATTTATAATACACATAATACAAGGAGATGTCATATAAGAAGAAAATAGCTGTGTAGCAGTGTGAACGCGTGGGTCAGTCTGTTACACACCGCCTGCAGGGGGCGCCAGACTCCTGCTATAAAGGAATGCTCTTTGTTGTTGTTGTCCTCTGGCGTGTGTACTTCAGGTGCTGTAGGCCGCGCCCTCACAGCGGTATGTTTCCTTTGATGGGCTTTGGCTAGTATTAAGTTGATTGTCTGTGTTTTTAAAATAATATACTTAGGTAAACAAGTAATTACATGCATTATTCTGTAATAGCCAGTACATGCCAGGGCATGGCCACTGCATGCAGGCACCTGCAAAGGTATTACACAGGAAAAGTTTGTTGTTACTACTCGATTTAGTTTTTCTGGGCACCGGATACAATTTTAACAAAGTAAATGCCTGGCCATTATCATGGCAGTAATGATACTACTTATCACATTGTGTAATGCAAAAAGTTGCTATAATAATAATAATAATAATAATAATAATAATAATAATAGTAGTAATAATAATAATAATAATAAAGAGTTAGCATACTGATGCTGTTTATCCATTATACGACTTACCCTTGAATGCTAAATGTAGCAGCCAAACCTTTCCTTTCTCTTGCGGTACAAAATACGACTTTTTTTTGCAATGAACCATTTGTAAAACTGTTCCCTTGATCAGAAATTAAACTGTCTGCTCGTATATTTTTCAGAGCTTTGTATCATTTTTATTTAAAACTTTATTTTCAGTCTCATGCAGTGATTTTCTTTAGACTTTCCACAGATTATATCTATATATAGTTTAAATTGCAGATTTGTTGTCCAGGTTCATGTTGAATATCTCTAGCCACATGAAACAAAATGGCTTCAGTGTTTTCCGTCCATCAGCAGAAATATACAAAAAAATCATGAAATTGAAATAATTTTTCCGCAGCAGCTTCAGAAAGTGGTTCTATTATTCAACATTTCACAGAATGACATAAAACATTTCTATCGCCACAGAATGTTATGAAGTTTGGCTTTAACTTTCTGTCTCCATGGAGTCGTGCATGGCTCTCTCTGCCCGTGGATCAGACTCGTTTGATTGGCCGATGCTCCGAAGTAACCTCCCCATGTTAATGTATAACCATGTTTATTTCATCATCTGTATGTTATTCATCTGCTTCTCTCATTAGATTCTGACAGGAGCACAAAATCACAACTCTAAACCCAAAGTCAGTTAGCCTTTAGCTCAAAATCAGCTAGCTGTTAGCTCAGATGACAGTTTCACACGCTAATTATGATCTGAAATGAAACACCATAAGTTTTATACACTCAACAGGGACTTTTAACGAGGCCTTGACCTAAACGTGCTCAATGGGTTGGTACAGCTCAAACCCTGTGGAATATTCATAACTTGTGTTTGTTTGTTTGTTTGTTTGTTTTGTGCAGGCTAAAGCTAACTGCGAATGTATATTGGGTTTCAAGCATAAGGATTCTGTCCATATCCGATTTGGAACACCGGTCTGATTCTGTATATCCTAAATTAGACTTGTTTAACTCCTTAAAAAGTCTTTATTCTGTGGCAGATTTGGCATAGCAACGGGGAAAGGTTCTCCAAAATCCTTCAAAACAGAAATAAATATTGTGTACATGGAGCCGGCTTTTGTGTGCTGCGCGCTGCTTTAAAGGTGCACTTTGTAACATTTCTGATGGCAGAGCCTGCACCAGAACAGCACCTTTAATCACAGGAATATAAACAATATGAATGGAGCGTTAGAGCTGTAATCAAACTACGAACCATGGGACAATTGGGCAAAGATTTAACCACTGAGCCACCGCGACCTGAAAATTCAAGTTTTTTATGTTTTAATGCTGCAGAGGTCACGCAAACAGGACCCAATGGTCGGTTTACTCTGGATGTTTTGGGCTTCATTTACGTTTGTGATAAATATGTCAGTGGTGTTGGAGCAGTGCATTGTGGTACCTGACCTGCCACAGACGCGGTGTTGACGATGACCCCTCCGCGACCTCCGCTCAGCTTGTTCATGTGGTCCAGAGCCACGTACGACACTCTGATCATCCCAACCTGAAACAGCAGCGCGAGCTTGGTCACGTGACATCACAACATTCCACATCTAATTCAGTTCAAAGTTCAAAATCTGTTTTTTTGCCATTGTCAGTGAAACATTCACCAACTTGGACCTTGCTTCGGCACTAAGGTGCAACATAAAACAATGTACAATAATAACAAGATTAAAACGTATAGATTATACAAAAAACAGGTGTTATTAAGGTGTTTAAGAAGTGTTAACAAGTCCAACGGCAGAGGGAAGGAAACTGTTCTTGCGGTTGGGGCTTCTGGTTTGGATGGAGCGTAGCCTGGACCGTAGCCTGAGGGGAGTGGCCTCCTGCCTGAGGGGAGTGGCCTCCTGCCTGAGGGGAGTGGCTCAAATAGTCCATGTCCAGGGTGAGAAGGGTCGGCTGTGATCCGACCTTTTCGTCCCAGAGCCCTGGAGACGTACAGGTCCTGCAGAGATCGAAGTCTGCATCCGATCACCTTCTCAGCAGAGGGCGCTGTAGTCTCTGTTTGTCCCTGGCTGTGGCTCCACGTACCACACAGTGATGGAGGAGGTGAGGATGAACTCAATGATGGGTTAAGTTAGTTAGCAAACTCTAACCCCAGCTTAGAAGACTTAGATACCAAAACCATCATCATTGTTAGCTGTCTAGGGACAACAGGGACAACATATTTATCTTTCACCTCAATTACAGGTGTTTTTATGGCTAAGAAATAAACCTGGAAAGACTTTGTTACTGTGAGCTGCATCGCCTCTCCACAGATTTAACCTGTAACTGGCCTTGGTGACGTGACCTGTTTGGAGACAAACAGACCAACAATCACATGAACGGTAAAAGCAGAAGCTGAAGCGTCTGTCCTTTGGGGAAATACACTCAAACACTAATTCAAAACTACTGGCCTCTCAAAATACTGCAGTAGAAGTGAATACTTGACATTAGTTATTTCTAAATACACAAAATTAGTTTTAGAGTTAAATTGTCTTTCATTCATCGTCTTGTTATTTTTAGCTAAAACACTCAAATCTCCACTTTACTTAGTTTTCTTTTTTTAGATTGAGTCACTGTCCTATTTGAAAATAATATGTAATATATTGAATACAATATTTCAAAATAGAATATTGATTCAAATCTTTTTTCCAACACCCTTGGAATGAGTTTCATCTTCGGTTTACGGCTTCATCTGCAATAAAACTATTACTTATGAATGAAAATAAAAACAATATTTGACATTATACAATATTGTAATTCAATCAGATCCTCGTCCTCACCAGGTTGATGGACACGGTCGTCTCCCACTCCGTCTCATTTAAAACTCCTGCATTGTTGCACACGATGTCCAGTCCTCCAAACTTGTCCACGGTCTTCTGAAAAGCAGCTTCCAAACAACAACAAACACTTAAAGGGAAATATTCTGCAAAATAAACTTCAAGGATCTTTAAAAAAGTGTTTTCTCATCATTAGTTCACCCAAACTTGTATTTCAATTGATTGCTGCATGTTTGATTTATTCCTGTTTAGTTTCGCAACGGAGGCTTGAATGCTCGGAAATTCCTGTTTTCACCTACCCCCTAGCCCCGCCCACATCCCTGCACTTAGCTGTGATCATTTGAAAAATTAAGGGTGAAAATCAAAAGACTCTAGAATGTCACATAGCCACGGAATGTCACTATAAAGAGGTGGGGCTTATTACTATAAAGAGGTGGGGCTTATTACTATAAAGAGGTGTGGCTTATTACTATAAAGAGGTGGGGCTTATTACTATAAAGAAAGTTCATCACTATAAACACTGTCCGGGAGGGAACACCCGGACGGTGCGGTGTTTTCCAAACAACAAGCCATGGATTAACCGTGAACTGAAGGCTCTGTTGAAGGAGAAGAAGAGGGCCTTCAGGTCAGGGAACAAGGAGGAGTTGAGGACTGTGCAGAAGGAGCTGAGGAGGAAGATCAGGCAGGCTGAGGCCGGCTACAAGAGGAGGATGGAGGAGCAGCTGCAGCAGAAGAACATTCAGGGAGTGTGGAGAAGCCTGAAAACCATCTCGGGCTTCAAAATCCCCCCTGCCCAGACAGAGGGGGATCTACAGTGGGTGAATAATTTAAATGCTCACTTCTTGAGGTTTGATCGGTCACCCACCCCTCCCCCTGCACAGCTGCATGCTCCCTCTTCCACAGCTGGACAATGCCCTGCATCTGTTCCTCTTCACTTCTCTGCTCCGGACCATCAGCTCCCCACTTCGCCTGGACTCACCCATCCCCCCAGCACACGGTCCCCCTGCCATCCACTGACTGTCAGCAGCACAGGTGAGGGGTGAGCTGAAGAGGATTAAAGTGAGGAAGGCAACAGGACCTGACGGCATCAGCCCCAGGCTCCTTAAGTCCTGCGCAGATGAACTGTGTGGAGTTATGGAGCATGTCTTCAACATGAGCCTGAAGCTGAGGGTGGTACCACAGGTCTGGAAGACCTCCTGTCTGGTACCTGTGCCCAAGACACCGCGCGCCAAAGACCTCAACAGCTTCTGGCCGGTGGCTCTCACGTCCCACCTGATGAAGACACTGGAGCGGCTGGTCCTGGACCACCTCCGCTCCACCGTGAGCTCAGCTCATGCTGCACCGCTCTCTCTCTCTCACCTGGAAAAGCCTGGCAGCTCTGTGAGGATCCTGTTCTTCGATCTTTCCAGCGCCTTCAACACCATCCAGCCGCTGCTCCTGAGGGACAAGCTGGAGACGGCTGGAGTGGAGTATGACCTGGCAGAGTGGATCCTGGACTACCTCACAGACCGACCCCAGTTTGTGAGAGCACGGGACTGTGTGTCTGATACTCGGCCCTGCAGTGTGGGGGCGCTCCACTATCCTCGCGCCCTTTCTCTTCACCCTCTACACTGCAGACTTCAGACACGTTGCACCCTGCAGGACACTTTGGAGAGCCTGATCCACCCTCGCTGTGTGAAGGAGACGTTTCACAGGTCTTTCCTTCCTGCTGCTGTCAGACTCTACAACAAACACTGTTAGTCCTGAACACTCGCAATACTGTCATATTCATGTCGTGATTCATGTGCAATTACTGTGCAATTACTGTCATGACCACATGCAATGGTATTTATCTACTTTATTTTTTCTTTATTATTTTTTCGGGTTTGTCTATAAGAGTGTTTTTCAAACTTCCTTTAATGGTCAATGGTCACATTTATATAGCGCTTTTCTACCATCAAGGTGCTTTACATCAAGGAACCAGTCACCCATTCACACACACATTCACACCCCAGATGTTCGCAGACACTGGGGGGGTGAGTTGGGTTAAGTGTCTTGCCCAAGGACACAACGGCAGTATTCACATGAGGCAGCTGCAATCGCACCGCCAACCTGCGGGCCAGTGACCCCTGAGCTACTGCCGCCTATAAGTGATCTGTTCTTTTCCTCTGTATCTACCTCTGTATCTACCTGCGTTGCAACAATGAAATTTCCCCATGTGTGGACAATAAAGGAATATCTTATCTTAAAGAGGTGGAGGTTATTATTATAAAGAGGCAGGGCTCAACACTATAAAGAGGTGGAGCTTATTACTATAAAGAGGTGGGGCTTATTACTATAAAGAGGTGGGGCTTATTACTATAAAGAGGTGGGGCTTATTACTATAAAGAGGTGGGGCTTATTACTATAAAGAGGTGGGGCTTATTACTATAAAGAGGTGGAGCTTATTACTATAAAGAGGTGGAGCTTATTACTATAAAGATGTGGAGCTTATTACTATAAAGAGGTGGAGCTTATTACTATAAAGATGTGGAGCTTATTACTATAAAGAGGTGGGGCTTATTACTATAAAGAGGTGGAGCTTATTACTATAAAGAGGTGGAGCTTATTACTATAAAGAGGTGGGGCTTATTACTATAAAGAGGTGGAGCTTATTACTATAAAGAGGTGGAGCTTATTACTATAAAGAGGTGGAGCTTATTACTATAAAGATGTGGAGCTTATTACTATAAAGAGGTGGAGCTTATTACTATAAAGAGGTGGAGCTTATTACTATAAAGAGGTGGAGCTTATTACTATAAAGAGGTGGAGCTTATTACTATAAAGAGGTGGAGCTTATTACTATAAAGAGGCAGGGCGTATTGGTTCTGCAGTTTTGAACAGTGGCAGAGTGGGTAGCACGCTTGCCACCCACTGCAGCGATACAACGCCTGGCGGTTTCCCCAGCTGGAAGGATGGGTCAAATGCAGAGGACAAATTTCCCTCCGGGGACAATAAAGGCTAAAAAACGTGTTTCCATCAGGAGGAAACAGCGACACTGTGGAGGCAGAAACAGAAATACAAACGACTAAAAGGTTTCTGCTCTAAAAAGCAGATATCATCATACTTTTTCATTATGGAGTACTTTTAATCATTGTCCCCAGTATCTCGTGTACTTAGCACTGTGCTCAACACAAAGTGCCTCTCACTGTCGCATGTTCAGGATTATATTCACCTTTGAGCTGTTCCTCGGACTGAACGTTGCATTCTATAAATATAGTTTTTTCTTTCCCAAACTTTGTCTCCAGAGTTTTGGTTAAACTCTCCCCGGCTTCTGCGTTCATGTCCAACAGCGCCACCTGCAGACGTAAACAAAAACCTTTACTAAGAAATACCTACATCTGCATACATTTAGGCAATTTGTTACTACCAGTTGAATAGGTCACAATTGGCCTGACGGCTGCTAAAGGCCTGTAGTAGAAGTACTACTATTCCAGGTACATAGTATTAAAGTATAGTATAGTGTTGAACTATAACAGAATCATAAACGTACAATTCAGTGTAAACTGCAATATTGATTTAAAAAGTCTCAATAATAGAGACAGGCCCATTTAATTTATGTGGAATACAGAGAAATATAAGTTATATAATTTGGGAGTGTCTACAGAGCCGCGGCGTGCGGCCGAAACTGCTAGGCTATTTTGTCCCGCGGCTCCTGAAACTGCTGGACTATTTGACCGCGCCGTCAAATAGTCCAGCAGTTATAATATAATGTTTTTACCTTGGCCCCGTGTTTGAGCAGCTCCTCGGTCATCGCGCTGCCGATGCCCATCGCGGCTCCGGTCACCAGCGCCACTTTACTGCCCAACATCACCTCCAACTCCAAAAGAAACCAACAAACTGCAATAATCCCGGAATAATCCCCTCTGGCAACTGAATTCCTGCGATCAAGACTCAGTCTGTATGATCCAAGCGCAGGAGGACAGACAGAGGCAGGGAAAGAGGGAAACCTCCGATCCGCCCACGCGGACGTGTTTGAACTCGCTGCAAAGAAATTTAACGGACCTGAATGTTGTTTCTGCAAGTCAGAACCCTGCCAGAACCCTGCCAGAACCGGGCCTGAACCACTTGAAATCAAAAAACAATTTTTCACATAACAAATAGAATCTGTAAAGCGAACACATTTTTCACATGTTTTAGAGTCATCTGAATTGCTCAACACCCAATGTTTATTATTTGCACAAATTCCATCAGTAGGCCATAGGCTGTAGCCTGTATCGTTCAAGTTCGCTACACCTGTCACAAGACTAAAAAAATACTTCAAATATAAAATTATCATTGTACCATTAGCTCATGACCAAAAGTTCTCCACTCGCATCGCGCCAGTTTTTTTTACGGCGATAATTTAAATGCGGAACTATATTCTCAGCCTGATAGCGCAATATCCCTACGCCTGAATCATTCCGCCTCTGAATCAGCCAATCAGGGGAGAGATTACTACAACAACATCAAACATGACTGCTCCCGTGGAGCGGCATGTTGTCTCTCGAGCCGATAGAAAACACAATGAAAATATGGATTACACGTGCATCACACACATTTCAGCGGTAGAAAAAGAACACACACAGCCACTGAGATGTTGTCCGCTGGAGGAAGCTGTTGTCCGCTGGAGGAAGCTGTTGTCCGCTGGAGGAAGCTGTTGTCCGCTGGAGGAAGCTGTTGTCCGCTGGAGGAAGCTGTTGTCCGCTGGAGGAAGCTGTTGTCCGCTGGAGGAAGCTGTTGTCCGCTGGAGGAAGCTGTTGTCCGCTGGAGGAAGCTGTTGTCCGCTGGAGGAAGCTGTTGTCCGCTGGAGGAAGCTGTTGTCCGCTGGAGGAAGCTGTTGTCCGCTGGAGGAAGCTGTTGTCCGCTGGAGGAAGCTGTTGTCCGCTGGAGGAAGCTGTTGTCCGCTGGAGGAAGCTGTTGTCCGCTGGAGGAAGCTGTTGTCCGCTGGAGGAAGCTGTTGTCCGCTGGAGGAAGCTGTTGTCCGCTGGAGGAAGCTGTTGTCCGCTGGAGGAAGCTGTTGTCCGCTGGAGGAAGCTGTTGTCCGCTGGAGGAAGCTGTTGTCCGCCGGAGGAAGCTGGTGACTTGTGCTCGGAAGTGAATAGAAATCGACGGAATAGACCGCGCGTTAGCGGCAGCTGTTTGTGTACACAATGATGACTTCGCCAAACAAAACTATCCTACATCTTCTGTGGCTTCTTCGGACGGAAATCTTTCTCATTTTCTGGAAAGTAACAAGCCTGGCTTTCACCCTACATGCTATAGACGTTTCACCCTACATGCTATAGACGTTTCACCCTACATGCTATAGACGTTTCACCCTACATGCTATAGACGTTTCACCCTACATGCTATAGACGTTTCACCCTACATGCTATAGACGTTTCACCCTACATGCTATAGACGTTTCATTGACAAGAAACGAGTTACTAGTGCTGAAAAGCTTGCGGCAAAACAGTCGGTCTGTGGGCAGCATGGAGAGGGTGACGATGACTCTGAATCTACCACATCAACTCTGCCACCATCTCCCAAACGACTGAGATCTACCACAGATGTAAAGACAAAATCATCTAAAAAGTCAAGGGATGTACTTCCTGCAGTTTGCATCATTTGCAGAAGGTTGATCGCTGTATCAAAGAGGCTCACAAGATAAAGAAAGATAAATTGGTCCAAGCTGAAACTTTAACTGCTGGTGAGTAGATTATATATTGATTCTTGCATGTGTGTTTTCTCTTGCTCGTGGTAAATAGGACTAATCACAGTGAAATAAGTTGGCCAAAATATACATAGATAAGATAAGATAATCCTTTATTGTCCCACATGGGGAAATTTCATTGATGCAACGCAGGAAGATCCAGAGGTAGATACAGAAGAAAAGAACAGATCACTATAGGAATATGTGCCTAGTTTATTACATGTAGGTGTGGATGTAATGTACGTAAGACTGTATGATGATGTGAGTTGAATAAAAAGGCAATACAACTTTTGCGATTGTTTACTGATTGTGCTCACCCTTGATTGAAATTCTTTTACTTCTCCTTTACTAGGAAGTTTGGTCAAAGCAGCTGAATCAAGAGCAGATGAATCCATCCTGATGTGTACCAGAGGCACCTCTATCACAAGAGGTGTTACAAAGAATACTCAAGCTTTCCGACAAAGAAGAAAAGTGATGAAAGGTAACATTTTGGTAATCAAATAAAATATATATATTTCCATATAATAATTTAATTGAAAATTATTGTAATGACTACACGATAATTTTAAACACGTTTGAATCAAAGCAAATTTCTGTTTGTAGTGAGCTAGTATATTTCAATCACTGACCAATCACTGCATTTCCTTGCTTTATACAGGTGACCTAAAGTCTGGGAGTATGGCGATGCATATACAGCATTCTGTGACACTGTGTCATCCGGACACAACTGATTGAAAACCAGGAAATCCTCAGAATGAAGATGCTCTTGTCCCTGTTCCAGAAATTCATCAAAAAACACCCTGATGTGAACACCACATCATATTGTTTATGAAAGAAAACAATAGAAGATCAGATAAACCTCACAGCTATGTTTATTCATGACATTTCATTCAAGATCAAACCAATCCTGTTAGCTACAGGAGTCTACATATTTTCATTCATTTCATTTATTTATACAGGGAAAACCCAATGAGAAAAGTGGTTACCCTGTTAAAACACAACACAAAATAAACGACAAACATAGGATACTAAAACACAAATATAATAATCATTCTAAAATTAAAACACAAATAAAATAGTAATCTATCAATACTTATGAATTTCTATTCCTTGTCTAATTTTTACAGATCCGATATTCTGAAGAAGAGATTACAGCGAGACTTACCACAGCTGAATTTTCACAAACCACCAAGAAGAAACCTGAGTGAAATGGTTTCCACGGAGACTACAGGACTTCTCCACCAGGATTTTTCAACTGAAACTGATATGTCAGTTTCTGAGATGTCATGTAGTGATGGAGAAATGGTGCCAGAAAGTGGTAAAGATGCAGCACTGCGAGAGCTCTCAAGGACAGTTTACAGTGCAGGTGTATTACTGAAACAAGCGGTCAAGAGTGCCCCTAGTATCACTGAAACAAGCGGTCAAGAGTGCCCCTAGTATGGATGAAACAAGCGGTCAAGAGTGCCCCTAGTATCACTGAAACAAGCGGTCAAGAGTGCCCCTAGGATGGATGAAACAAGCGGTCAAGAGTGCCCCTAGTATGGATGAAACAAGCGGTCAAGAGTGCCCCTAGAATGGATGAAACAAGCGGTCAAGAGTGCCCCTAGAATGGATGAAACAAGCGGTCAAGAGTGCCCCTAGTATGGATGAAACAAGCGGTCAAGAGTGCCCCTAGTATGGATGAAACAAGCGGTCAAGAGTGCCCCTAGTATGGATGAAACAAGCGGTCAAGAGTGCCCCTAGAATGGATGAAACAAGCGGTCAATAGTGCCCCTAGTATGGATGAAACAAGCGGTCAAGAGTGCCCCTAGTATGGATGAAACAAGCGGTCAAGAGTGCCCCTAGTATGGATGAAACAAGCGGTCAAGAGTGCCCCTAGTATGGATGAAACAAGCGGTCAAGAGTGCCCCTAGGATGGATGTAAATCTGCCTCCTACATCAGAGGATCGAAATGTTTCCTCTGCCAGAAAGATTGTGCCAGTTGAACTTTATAACTTACTAGCTTGGTGTGTAGGTGCTAGTGATAAATTGACATTGTCTAACATGGTAAATGTATCCGAGGAGGTTGATCTTTGTTTACTGTCAATTTGCCAAGATATATATTTGTCCTCAAAAGGTAAAAATCAAACCAGTGTTGTACTTACACATTTTGACATCAATCATACTTTTATCATTCCTCTGTTTGTATGTATATCCTATTCTGCAGAAAGTTTGCCTTATACTAGATCGAAAGATACACCTGTTAATTAACCTGATTATCACGCTGTAAATACTGCTTTTATGATTGTAATTATTTGTTCATATTGAAAATACATTACATAAAATTATATCCGTTCTATAGAATAAAACTTTTACCAATAGCCTATGTTTTCTTTCTTCAAATGGGCAACTGGTGTTGAAAGGGTTAAAATACTACTTTTAGATTATGTTTTTTATAGTGTAGTATGAATCAAGACTAGAGAATTTGTAATTGTTGAAGCATTCAGTTGAATACTAAATGTGGAGTAAGTTTTCAAGTGCGTAACGATAACATGCAAAATTGTTAAAACTGTTTTTTTAACTTACGTTTGCACATAAACTAAAGCACCCAGAGTCTCACCACTTTACATCCTCTAAGAAAGTAGTTATGTCTCTGAGTTTCTGAAGTAATCAATCAAAGAATGAAAAAAATAAGAAGGTATGAAGATGGGTGTACAGCCCAATTTGTCACATATTTGGGTAAACTGGCAACTTCGACACCTATTTTCTCAAATACTGGCAGAAATCATGCGGAGAACTTTTTCCCCCAGCTCAAGTACATCTTTGAGATTGGAAAACCACTTTTGAAAAGTAGTCTTGATGTGGTGGAGCGAAATTCATTTTCTAGCCACATTCTGAGTTACAACCTATGGCCTACAGTAATTCTTCCCATGCAAAACAGTTTAGACTCATAATGTGAGTGACACAGACTGAAAGGTTAATAAATAATCTGTTTATCTTGTAGTTCAGTTTCTGTGAAAACATTGTACTCAGTATAAACGTTTTAGAGGGAAGAATTGGCCAAATATTGCATAACGTAGCCAGGCAAAACTTGCTCTGTTATTCAGTACCACTGTTTTTAATGCCTTTTATATTGGCGATGGTGTGGTCCTGGTTCAGTTTCTGTGCTCTTGTCCTGTTTGAGATGTTGTTTAACACCTCGCACACACGGACAGTCCACTGCGGCCCGTTTTTGATGAATGCCACGCAGATCCACATGGTTTCTCTCAAGAACACTTGTTTAATTGTTGTGTGTCGTCCCTGGTTCCTCTCACTGAGCGTTAGATTATTCTGAAATATTGGCATTAACTTAGTTCTGTGATGTCAGTGGTGGCAAGCAACAAAACACCAACTGTACTTTTTAAGATCTCTACATTTTACAGTAGATACCTTTTACTTTCTTCTGCACTACATGTTTAAACTGGACTGAAAAGCAGAGTGTTTTCCATTCGGGTCGAGGGGTTCATGGTGACACGCTGCCAAGGAAATCGATTCATGTTGCTACTGTTGACCAGTCAATTTGTTATCACTGACTTCCTCTTAGTAAACAACTACTTTAATGTTTTTCAGTCATGTTTTAGACCTCATCACTGACACTTATCAAGGTGACAAATGACATCCGCCTGAAATAAGGGCCAACCAAAAAAAATTAAAATGTGCCACACTACGGGAATAAAGTAATTAATTGATGAGAAAAAATATGTTAATTAATTGGAAAAATGTCGAAGTCAGAAAAAAGTCGTAACCTTACGAGAATAAACTCAGAATTTAACAAGAATAGTTGTCGTAGTTTAGGAGCCGGTGTCAATGTTCCGATTCTAAGTAAGTAAGTAAGTCATTTTTATTTGTATTGCACATTTCAAATCCAAAGTGCTTCACAATGAAAAAGACAGAGATTAAAACATAATTCAAACAGCAGACAACAAGAGACAGTAACAAAAACCTCAGAAGAAACACAGGCAAGAGACAAGACAAAAGTGGCATAACATTCCTTTCCTTTCACAGGCTCAGTAGCTGTAAAAACAAGTCAAAAAGAGATTTAAAAACAGTCACTGAAGATGCTAATTTAAGGTCTTGGGGTAAACTGTTCCAGAGGCGCGGTCACCTTCCTGTGTGCGGGTACGGGGCGCGTCCAGGGGTACGGGGTGTGTCCAGGGGTACGGGGTGTGTCCAGGGGTACGGGGTGTGTCCAGGGGTGCGTCCAGGGGTGCGTCCAGGGGTGTGTCCTGGGATATGGGGCGCGTCCATGGGTGCGGGGCGTGTCCAGGGGTGCGGGGCGCGTCCAAGGGTCCTGGGGCGCGTCCAGGTGTGTGGGATGCAGATCGTAGTGGGCGTGATGGAGTGTAAAATGGAGCATGTTTGAGACATAACCTGGAGCCTGTCCATGTTGTGATTTAAAAACAGTTAATGCCACTTTATACTGGATTCTGACAGGAGCCAATGCAAGGCCAGGACTGGAGTGATGTGTTCGTATTTCTTTGTCCCGGTAAGAGTCTAGCAGCTGCGTTTTGTACTAACTGTAATCTTGAACGAGATGATTAATTTATTCCAGTACAAAGTGGATTGCAATAGTCCAATCTTGAAGTAATAAAATTATGTATGACTTTCTCAAGGTCTACTGCAGTTAAAAAATATTTTAATTTAGTTTCAGTTTTTAGCTGATAGAAGCGGCCCTTGACAACAGCATTGACCTGTCTATCAAATTTAAATTCTGGATCAAAAAGGACTCCAAAGATTTCTGACCTGTGGTTTCAGAGATGGGGTAAGGGAGGGAGCCCAGGATTCCTCTCAAGACGATGTCTTACGTGTGTTGATTACAAGACAAGACACTGCCGTTTAGCAGCACCTTTCCTGTTACGCATCATCCACAAAGTACTGGATAAACGCTTCACTTTCTCCATGATGTAGCCGTAGTGCACCATGAGCTCAAACACCAGCCGTGCTCTGTGCCACAGCTGCCCTGAGACAGAAGGAGCAGGCTTCTCTGCTCCTCTAAGTAGTTCTACGTGGACACTTTGAGCACAGTCACTCATCTCACGTGCTCATTGTGTGCACTTAAGTTTTATGCCCGGATTCTAACCTTTTTGTCATTGTCCTTGGACAAACTCATTAAAAAACACAGAGCACAAAACACTCATTGTGTTTGTAACAGCCAAAAATCGATGTTTTACGCACACGCATCATCCATACATCATCCATACATCATCCATACATCACCCATACATCACCCATACATCATCCATACATCACCCATACATCATCCATACATCATCCATACATCACCCATACATCACCCATACATCATCCATACATCATCCATACATCACCCATACATCATCCATACATCACCCATACATCACCCATACATCATCCATACATCAACCATACATCATCCATACATCACCCATACATCACCCATACATCATCCATACATCACTCATACATCACCCATACATCACCCATACATCATCCATACATCACCCATACATCATCCATACATCACCCATACATCATCCATACATCACCCATACATCACCCATACATCATCCATACATCACTCATACATCACCCATACATCACTCATACATCACCCATACATCATCCATACATCATCCATACATCACCCATACATCATCCATACATCATCCATACATCATCCATACATCATGGCATGAGCTCCAACACACGCGAGCACCCAACACCCGAGTATGTCATTTTACAGGTCCAGGACCTGATATGTGACACTACACCGGGGACATTATTGTTTGTGACGTCTAAAAGACCCGCATCATAAAGATCGACATCTATTGTGGGCTTTTGTATTCACTTTTAACCAAGTCAAGCGCCATTTACATCCTGGCGGTGGTGTTTGTGTAATGAAGACTCCAGACAGATGCATTTGACTCAGTGTATTGACTTGTCAGATCAGCTTCATAGCTTTAAACAAAACAGAGCTGTTACTGGACCATTATGCAACACTGAGGGGGGAGCCCGTAACATGGTGCTGAAAGTGAAACCCGTATTGGCCTTTATTCTCTTTAAATTATGAGATTATTCTCGTTAAATAATGAGAATAATATCATTAATTTATTAAGTAATTCATTAATTAGATTATTCTTGTTAAAGAGGTGCACAAAAACAACCCCTGACCCTTTGCAGTCCCCTCCAGTCTCCCTCTCTAAAACCTACTAATACTACAAATACTATAAATAAGAATGCAAAGCTTAAAATAAAACATGTTTATATCGAGACAATCTCTCCAGCCTTAACTCATCGACTCGGCCTCTTAACTTTTCAAACAATCGCAGCGACGCACAGGGATGTGGGCAGTGATAGGGGGTAGTTGAAAACAGTCATTTTCTGAGCACTCAAGCCTGGATTATCTCAAACACGCAGGAATCAACCAAAATACAACTTTGAGTAAACAAATGATGAGAAACAGCATTGTAGCAAGGTTATAAACTAATAAACATTGATTTTGCGTAATATTTCTCCTGTAAGTGTCGCAGTTGTTCCCTGGAGTGCTGAAACCTCTCCCTCGCCTTATGACGTCATACGTCATAAGTTCACCGCTCCTTGTTAAGAGAAGTGTAAATTCCCTGTTTATTCGTATTAATTATGTATTAGCGTCAATTCCTGATAATTCCCAAATAATTCCCATGTTGGATTACTCATTTTCCTAAAACAAGGTTAGTATAATTGTATTTTTTCATTCTTTTCTTTACATGCAATGAGTGGTGTTGACCAGAAGAGAGAGCGCTACACACACTTTATTGAACTCTGGTGTTTGTCTGCAGATACCTTTAGACATTTGGGTGAAATTTTTTATGGCTTTAAATTTATTATATCTCCACCTCACTTTAATCCCCACCTCACTTTTATATATTTTATATTTATATATGTTTCTGTCATAGTATGTGCAGTCCTCATTCGCTAGTACTGGTTACAGGTTTTATTCTGGTTTAGTCCCGGTTCAGTCCTTATTCTGTGCAAATGTGAACCCTCAGCCTCAGATTTATGTATTTATGTATGTATTTATTTCTGTCGTCTTAAAAGTCACTTGACCTCGCATTATAAACTTTAGCTGGTCAGATCTGTGGAGAGGCCCGCTCTCAGTAAGAACGTGTATTTTTAATTTTTTTTTGTAACTATTAGACAACACACTTCATAATACAATTTTGCTCCCAAAGCAACAACAGGATATTGCACGATCACGATAACTAATTCCAAATCTTCACGTCTCGTTCCAATACTTCTCTGTGGGAATTGGCCAAGTCTTGCTCAAATAAATACAAATAAAAAGATCTCACAAAGATCTCACAGCAGAGTGTTCCAGAGTGTGAGAAAGCAGGTTCAGTTTATGCTCTTATTTTAACATTATTGATTAAATTTATTTTGTGTTAGCATTAGTTTAGCGAATGGGCCGCCTTGCTAAGCTAAGCTAGCCGTTTATCACAGCTAATGCTAACTTTCATTAACATTTAAATATAAAATATATACCCAATACAAATTTAAATGAATGACTATTGTTTTTATGTGAAGATTATTTGTTTGTTTATTTTAATTTTTTTTTTTTTAATGTCTCATCAGTAGAATTAGCGTTTGCATTGAGTAGAAGTGCGAACTTGCAGGTCGTGACTTGATGCTTCTCAGAAAAATGAAACGTTTTCGCTCTAAAGTTGATACTTTGTTGCAGCCATGTTTTTTAAAGACGACCCATTTGCAAAAACATGATTAAATCAGTCATTTGGAACACAGTTGTTGACTTCACTTGTCAGAAACATTCATCACAACTCGCCGTTCACTGCCTGATCTTATAGTACTTACTAACTTTGGACTGAGAGAACCCTGTAGAGATAGAATAAGGTGTACTGACGCTAACACTGACGCTAACACTGACGCTAACGCTAACGCTGACACTAACACTGACACTAACACTGACACTATGACACTAACGTTGACGCTAACGCTGACATTAACGCTGACGCTAATGCTGACACTAACACTGACGCTAACGCTGACACTAACACTGACACTATGACACTAACACTGACGCTAACGCTGACATTAACACTGACGCTATCACTGACGCTAACGCTGACACTAACACTATGACACTAACACTGACGCTAACGCTGACATTAACGCTGACGCTAATGCTGACGCTAACACTGACGCTAACACTGACGCTATGACACTAACACCTAACACTGACGCTAACACTGACGCTAACACTGACACTATGACACTAACACCTATCACTGACGCTAACGCTGACACTAACACTATGACACTAACACTGACGCTAACGCTGACATTAACGCTGACGCTAATGCTGACGCTAACACTGACGCTAACACTGACGCTAACACTGACACTATGACACTAACACCTATCACTGACGCTAACGCTGACACTAACACTATGACACTAACACTGACGCTAACGCTGACATTAACGCTGACGCTAATGCTGACGCTAACACTGACGCTAACACTGACGCTAACACTGACACTATGACACTAACACCTAACACTGACGCTAACACTGACACTAACACTGACGCTAACACTGACACTAACACTGACGCTAACACTGACGCTAACACTGACACTGACACTAACACTGACGCTAACACTGACACTATGACACTAACACCTAACACTGACGCTAACACTGACGCTAACACTGACACTAACACTGACGCTAACACTGATGCTAACACTGACACTATGACACTAACACCTAACACTGACGCTAACACTGACACTAACACTGACGCTAACACTGACGCTAACACTGACGCTAACACTGACGCTAACACTGACACTATGACACTAACACCTAACACTGACGCTAACACTGACACTAACACTGACGCTAACACTGACACTAACACTGACGCTAACACTGACGCTAACACTGACACTGACACTAACACTGACGCTAACACTGACACTATGACACTATGACACTATGACACTAACACCTAACACTGACGCTAACACTGACGCTAACACTGACACTAACACTGACGCTAACACTGATGCTAACACTGACACTATGACACTAACACCTAACACTGACGCTAACACTGACACTAACACTGACGCTAACACTGACGCTAACACTGACGCTAACACTGACACTAACACTGACGCTAACACTGATGCTAACACTGACACTATGACACTAACACCTAACACTGACGCTAACACTAACACTGACAACAACACTGACGCTAACACTGACACTAACACTGACACTAACACTGACACTAACACTGACGCTAACACTGACACTAACACTGACGCTAACACTGACACTATGACACTAACACCTAACACTGACGCTAACATTGACGCTAACACTAACACGCTAACACTGACGCTAACATTGACGCTAACACTAACACGCTAACACTGACGCTAACACTGACACTAACACGCTAACACTGACGCTAACACTGACACTAACGCTGACGCTAACACGCTAACACTGACGCTAACACGGAGCTAGCCAGGCATTTTTCTACACCTCTCCCACCTGTAACTGTGAGTAATATTATTCTGAAAGTGCTGTATGTTTGTGGCCTCTTTCTCTCTCACTTGTGCCGTGTATTCAAAGCGCCCACAATGCCCTGCTCTTTGCTTACGCTGCACTTCCTCCGGGCGCGCCTGATTTGCTGACCTGCTGCTGACGGCGTGTTTCGGAGCGCTGGACCACTTGTGTTTGGTCTGACCAGTGTGAGGCTAAAGCAACGCGCCCACCGCCGGACAATGGCCCAGCTTTACCGAGCAGTGACGGGCCGCTGCAGAAGAGAGAATGGACCGCGGGCCGAGCACAGAGGGCCCCACAGAGATGTAGCGCCGATTACCTCGTACTTTTAAACACATTAAAGGTGAAATATTGTGCTTTTTAAAAATGTATTCGGTCATAACCCTCAACGCGCGCACATTTGTTCATTGTAAACCACAAAATTGATCCAAAACGGCTTAAAGTGAGACCAAACGGAAGGAACAGAAGCAGAGCTGGTTTCACATGGTTCAATTTACACGTAAATACATCGGTCCTCACGAGAGCAGAGCGGCGGCGAGCGGCGGCGAGCGGCAGAACAAGCCAACGACGCCGCAGAGAATGCGCGTTTTAGACTGTGCGCTCTGGGACCAAAGTAAAAGTTGCATAAACCCATAATATGGACCACATATTCTACCAAACTGCTACAGAACACTAAAGCCAGTTTAGCCCGCAAGCGACAGTGAAGGGCCTTGAACCACTACACCTGTGTTTGGTCCTGAACATTCACCTGGAAACAGATTTAATATGAAGTTGGCTTTTAGCTTTTCCACTTCTTTCAATTCATTGTAAAAGAAAATCCTCAATACGGCTAAATGTTTTCAACTTTTGTGATTTTTGTGTGACTATTTCTTCAAAAAAAAAATCACACATTGAGTAGAAGGGAAGTTTATGCTTGGGCCTGGTCTTGTGAAGTGAAGTCACACCTCTGCATTCAGGCGATAAACAAACATGTGTGACAAACGCTCCACCACAAAAGCTACAGAATGACCTTTTTAAAGAGTCTCTCCTCGGGGACGAATAAGGCCGAGTTCACGTTTCAGAATCTGATGATAATTATTTTAACTTATGACCCACAAATGTTGAACCTTATTATTTGTCAGGGATTGGCTCAACAAACCCAACATATGAATCGTCCTTTCAACTGACAACGAACTTTGGCGTTGAAAATATAGCACTACTTTCTGAAGCTGCCGTGCGACAAAAGCAATGTCACTTTTATCTATTCGTGCTGATGTTTCACGTAAGTACAGACATATCAAGCATAAAACCAGGACAACACATCGGAAATCTGACAGCTAATCCGCAATTTGATCTTTACGTTCACTTATTGAACAACACGATGTGACGATTTGGTCCCAAAACCCCTCGAGGCACCAAAGAAAAACAGTGCAAAATGTTAGTGGGACGATGAGATGCAGAGATGGATTCTCACCTAAATCCGGCTCGGTTTTAAAACTCTAATTAGCTTGACGTCTCGCGGAACACGGCCTTCATGAAACACTGCGCGAACGTCTTTACTGAGGTTTGCAAAAAGGTGAAAAAGCCTCATACTGACTCGGCGCAGTTACTTTCACAGTGACGTTTGCTTTTCTCCGGAGGCAGACACGGACGAGGACAAGTCTAAACTAGAAAAGGAACAGTGTTAGGAAATTAGAAACATGTACCATCAGATAAGGCAGTAGAATGTGCTTATATCTGTCAGTTGTGTTACTAGTATTTGTCAAATTGAATGTAAGACCCATGATTATAGGCTGATAATATCCTTCTTAATTGCGTCGACATCAGCGTTTTCCTGCAGTGTTTCAAGCAGACGTACCACATACTTTTACTGGTGTCGCTAGATTCAAAATGTACTTCTCAGAGTAGTTAAAGCCCTTTTTTCCCGTCTTGAGTATTCTATTGTACAGTGCAGTGGTTTTCCTGTTTGTGTAAAAGTGCTGGTTTCTATTCTTGCTGTGAGTAAAGCTACAAACGCTTAAAGTTGACATAGATTTGAAGGTGAATGTTGCTTCTCCGTTTTGTCATTTGGAAATACATGTTTTTACTCTTTCTTGATTGGTTGCTTGGGCCACTAAACTGCGTTCTTAAAGGCGAAGCGTGTAACTTTGTGGAGGTGTAAAGTCACACGCGTAATGGAAATACAAAGTTAAAACCATACTGTGGAATATTACGGCTAATACGGCTATTACGGCTTTCCATGGAAACGAGCAGACAGAGGCTTCTCCATGACGTAGACAAGATGCAACCCCACTCAGAATAAGAACATAGGGTTTTAAACAATTTTAGGGCTACAAAATAATCCAGAATGAAAAGGAAAAAAAACATGCTCTTGTTTTGGACTGTTTTTTGTGCCGTTGCTGATCTAAAACAAGTGGCTTTAACCTTTAAACTCACAGGGATAGATTATTTTATTATTATTCATTTTCTTTTTGTTTGCCCTGCGACGTGTTGGCCACTGACCAGGGTGTACCCCGCCTAAGGCCCAAAGTCACTGGGATAGGCTCTAGTCACCCGCGACCCCGAAAGGGAAAAAGCGGTAGAAAATGAATAAATGAATGAATAATTTTCTTTTGTTATTATACATTTTCTTTTATTATTAGGCCCGAGCGCCACAAGCTGGCGAGAGGCCTATTAATCTCGTAAGGCCGTGCGAAGCACGGCTGCGAAAGTGCGCACGTAGTGCGCACGAAATCGAGCGCGAAGCGCTCGCCCACTTCCAAACACTCACTAACGCACTCCTCCACTCATGCACGCCCCGTGCATACTAATTAGTAGTAGGAAAATGGAACATTACCGTTGTAAATGGGCGAAGCCCGTGCAAAAGTGCGCACTAAACGAGCACTTTACATTGAGATGACGACCGCGAAGCGGTCGTCATCCCCATATAAAGCACTCATTTGCGCTAAGTAGCTCACGAATACGTTCCCCATCTCTTGCATGTTCCGTTCATATAAACATGTAATGCAAAAATTGAACATTATTACTGTATAGAGGGCCAAAAACACAAAGTGGGCGGAGCCCACTCAAAATTGACCCATGAGGTAGGAAAGCGTGAGCGCTTTCCGAAAATGTATAGTTTATGATATTTGAAAAATGGGAAACATTGTTTTCGCATCGGAATATTATTCTTTCTTCTTCTCGGGACCAACCCCCCTATTTTTCACCCAGTGAACATTGACGAAAAGTCACAAAAATGTTCACACCTCTAAAAATCGTGCCTCTCTACATTCTGGCTATTTCCCTTTTCTAAAACAAAAAAAACTGGCGCGTCAGCGCCCCCAAATGTACCAAAAATGCATTGAGAGATGGGAAATTACCCAAAAAAAATCTGATCGTAGAATCATGAAATTTGGCGCCGAGGTAGATGGTGACAAGAGAAGTAAAAAATATTATTACGGCAACGCCGTCCACCCAACCAAATGTCGGCCATATTGGTTCAAAAATGGCTAAACATGACTTCGGAGTTTTTCCAAACGTCGTACTTTTACGAACTCCTCCCAGGGCGTTGGCTCTAAAAAGCTGAAATTTGGTGAAAATTTTACTGAGGAGTGGGACATCAAAAGTTATCCAAATTACATTGATACCTGTCACGGTCTCTGTGCGGCAAAGCCGCAAACTGTAGCTAGAATTTCAGAAATCTCCCTTATTTAAAATTTCTGCCGTTTGCGCAGATAAAGTCCGAATTGCGTCAAATTAGAATCAGTTGTTAAACTCTTTGCCCTAAACCTACTTGAAGTGAAATAAATTCATTTGGCGCCACAGCGCCCCCTACAGATTTTATATGGAGGTTAAATGTTTAGTTTTGCGAAATTATATGAAATTTGACACACAACTCAATTTTGGCAACCGCATCAAAAAAGTCAATGAGACCCATGTCATAATTGTTATGGCGTTGCCGTAACGATGACCGAAACCTTTCATGTTATTCCAATGGGGAAATCGCCAGAACATGTTTACACTTTAGACTTTCACAAACTCCTCCCAGGGCGTTAGACATATTAACCTGAAATTTGGTGAGACTCATCTTCAGGACCATCAAAAGTTATCCACATTTTCATTCAAAGAGTTACGGTGTCTGTGCGGCAAAGCCGCACATTTTGCCAAGAATTCAAAATAAAATAGCTTTTTGATGGTAAAACAAAGGGGAGAAGATGTGACAGCGTCACAGATTCAGCAGTAGGCGTAATGAAAGGACAATTGGGGCGCGTTAGCGCCCCCTCCTCTTGCGGCGTGGCGGCGGTGTGGCGAGGGCCGATCATTGCCGCTTGCGGCTATATTTATTATTATTATTATTACTTTACTTTCATTATTATTACAATTTATTTATTTGTTTATTTATTTATTCGTTTCTAGTTCATGGTTCCATATGAATGCTACATCTTGTAGTGGTCAGAGCGAGGATGGACAGACGCAGCTCGGTGAACGGCGTCATGATTAAATGAACCGCAGACTGATAAACAGGCGGCTTAATCCTGCTGTGTTGGCAATACAAAGAGCTGTAGAAATGTAACAACCAAAGTAAAGCTCACCCGTGGCATTGTTCATGTTTGATTTATGCGCGCGGCCACGTGATTGTCAATTACCTTCAGGAATATCTCTAAATGAGCTGTGTTTGTTTTGGGGCGGCGTGAATTCTCTCCCTGTTAGTCACTGACTGCAGCAGACACACCCGCACAGTACGAGAGAGGTCTCATTTAGACACTTAGACTTTTAGACTGGACTAGTTTTGATCCATTGTTTCATTTTCTGACCAAAGGAAAAAAACAATAAAAACAATAAGACGAATGATGTTTTTAAAAATAAAACGTTAAAAATAAAAAGTTAGGTTTTTTTGTCATTTTGTCAATTGGCTGCAATATTTATCTAAAACAGTTAAATACTGAATCTGTTGAATTCCTCTTCGAAACGACAGAATTGATAAGCCCCGCCTTCTCATTTTGTCATTTCATTCAATTCAGACCAGAACCATCACGAAGAGAGAGGGAGGTTCATCTAGTCTAGAGAGAGTTCCTCCAGGCAGATGAGGAGGATCTGGATCTTCAGGTCAGGGTCGTGAGAAGGAGCATCTAAACCAGCACCAGCGGGAGTGTTTACCCCGAAGGGAGTGGAAGAAGGAGAAAAACATGTGATCAGCAATGTTACATGTTGTTATTTTTGTTTCGTGCCACTCGGAGTCTTCATTTTTCAAATAACTGCGATAACTGAGGGATGTGGGCTGGAATAGGGGGTAGGTGAAAATGGGAATCTTCAGGAATCAAAATACTGCTTTGACTTACGGTAAATGATGAGGAAACGCCACTGTAAGGTCAAAAGTTAGTAGAATAATGTCTCCTTCCTCTTTTTGAAGCTAAACTGGTTTGTTGTGAGAAGTTAAACAAGCGTTGAATCTTACTCCACTGGTTCTTACTTCGGCAACACATCTTTTACTCTTTACACACTTTTAAATTTAAGATAAATAGGTGCTGATCGTTTACGAAAACACAACTTTCCACTGCTAACAACCTGAGCAAACAGATCAGTGCAGAGAAACGAGGTCGAGGTAAACTCACGTGTGTTCAGTGATTCTAACACGTACGAAACTGTGCGCGTCATTATCAAAAGTAAACGCTAGGAAACTTTAGTAACAAACTTAAATTGCCGGTGAACTAAGGCTACAACTGAAAGAGATTTTTTTCTGGCTATTTAAATATAAAATAAATTTTAGACATTTTGTAAAATATATGTTTAAGATGACAGAAAGTAGAGCTCTGTGATGTCATCAATATGCGACAGTTTACACTTAACTGACACACAGTTTAAACCAGTCCTTCTCAAATAGTGGGGCGCAGTGCGATGCCTGGGGGAGATGCGTGTATAACACACGGAGGTCAGTCAGTGTGAGTAGTTTTTAAAAAATGCTTCATTTTAGGCAAAGCAAGGGGCCCCACCGCTGACGGCGCTGAAGCGCAAAGCAGCCATGGAACGCACAAGCTCAAAGGAGGAGAGGGAGAGGGAGGGAAAGAGAGAAGAGGAGACAGGTAGTTCCAGAGCATAATCTTACCTGTAAATGTTTTTTTGTTCTTCACAAATCTGTTTGTTGTTGGCGTGAGCCAAAGGTAAGTGACTTTCTCAAAGTTTCAAGCCCCTCCCCCGAGCTGATCTCACTAATAAATGATATAATGCTTAAAAGAGCTACAATGAGGGGCCAATAAGCATACTTTTGTATTATTTAATCCATTGGTGGCCATTTTATTTTTTAATTAATACGCTGTATTAAAGAGTAGGGAAGGGGGGGAGGGCTTATCAGAAAATAATCTAGAAGCACTGGTTTAAACCATCGTTCAGCAAAATAAAGGTGTTATATGGTATTATTGTGTGTCGAATCATAATGTTTACAGACTGGTTGCTAGTTAACAGTTGGTGGAATTACCTCTATGTTGTTGTTGTTGTTGTTGTTACTTTTAATGGCGGTTGGCAGCCAACTGAGAAGGTGCATTTATCGCCACCTACTGCAGTTGTACATCTTCAAGGTGTGTGCTTTACGCTATACCATAAAAAAGAGAAAAAAAGAGAGAAAGAGAGAGAGGAGAGCAAAATGTCCAACCAGGAAGTATATTGATCAACTTTGCAAAAATTGTCAAACTGAGGACAAGTGTTTAGTCAAATCTGAAATGTAATCGTGTTCACTGCGTTTTAGTGAAATGTAAAGTCGAGAGAGAGAGAGAGAGAGAGAGAGAGAGAGAGAGAGAGAGAGAGAGAGAGAGAGGAAGCGAGAGGAAGAGAGAGCCAGGCATAGAGATAGAGAGAAAGCGTTAGAGAGAGATCCTACAATGAGACTTCTGCAGCTGAGGCTCTGATAAGCTTTGCTGCTCTCAGCACTTTTTCTTTTTTTACTCACACATAAACACGACCAATCAGACGGCAAGGTTCAGCCTCCACCTCACATTGGGAAAAGAAACCCAAAAAGAGTTGTATTTTTTTGTTCTGTTCTGTTCCTTTGATAAAAGCCTCAAAAAGTTCCTCTGGTAAATGTGTTAACTCAGGACTGGATTGACTATTGACTAAGCTTAACATATCAACCGCCCAAAACAAAACAGCTTTGCCACCTTACTGACTGATAAAAACATATATCTTATTTTAACCTGGTTAAATTGTGGTTAATAAAGAAAAACATTCAAACATTTGGAATTTGTTCATTTCCAATGGAGGTCAGTCGAGAAGATTCACTGTTTTTGAAAGACACATTCAAACAGAGAATTGTATCATTATTTATTATTGGGTCCACAAATATGACATAAGAAACTTCTTCTTTTTCTCATAATTGTCATAAGCTTCTTGTGGATAGGCCCATTACATATAATAGTATATTAGCCATAAATAAACATTTGCATTCCGGCTAATACAATTGAAATGTACGGAGGCGTATAAGGGCCACAATAGATGAAAGAAAAAAATAGGATAGCAAATGTTTTGAGTTTAAACGTGCAAAAAGAAAGTACAACATTTACGAGAACAACACACGTGATTTTGCCACATTAATTCACTTTATTTGCATGACTCCGGAGCGCAGAGCAGCAGAGCTGGAGAAGGAGACGAGCCTCATCAGTCTGTCATATTGGGCTTTTTTAGGACACACACTATGTCTAAAACTGCTGTGTGTGGCTTTTGTCTTGTTATTGTGGCAATAATGTGGCTACAGTCAAATGTCACACAGCGGACATGGGTAATGGCCCATAATGAGCTTCATACTTTCAATTTGATTTAATCCAATTTAGGTCCAAGTTTAGATCTTCCACTCAGCAGTGCAGACTGTCAAACTTCTCGTCAAAGTCCAAAGAAAAAAGTCGTAAACTGTGTGATTGTCATTTACCAGAGTCACACTGAGTGTGGAGGTTGATCTAGTTGGCAGACTAAAGTCATTATTTCTCCTATTCATGTCTCCGAAGTGACATCACACAGTCGTCGCTACTGCCATCTTGAGGATGAAAGCTGCATGTTCACTGTGGGATCTACCAACAACAAGTCCCAAAAGACCCTGTTTGTCCATAAATGTGTGACTGTGGTCAGGAGGGGCCAGTGGGATTACAGAGGTCACTCCAGACTGAGGCTAAGCTGTTAGTTTCAGGTTGTTAACAGCTAATGCTAATGCTAGTTTACATATTGTGTGGCTATGCTAATAAACGTTAGCTGTCTTAAGACAATTTTAAAATCAATGGCAAGTTTTTGCAGGTGGCAAAATAGCTTTTCTCTTTTGCAAAAAGTAAAATAATGATTACAACATGTATTCATCTGGGATATGCAAATTCAAGATCCATCTAGAGATGGCTCTTCAGGTGGATGGGTCAAATGAAGAGTATTTTAAAACTTTAAACTGTAATCTTAAAACATCCAGGGCTTTATTATTGTATTATTAGACCATGTGCATGTTGTCATTACCTGATCCTCCTGACCAAGATCTGAAGAAGGCTGTGCAGTTAAACGGGTCAAATTACATACTTAGTAATCCTAAATCAGGAGTTCCAAAACTTTTCAGCCTGAGAACCCCAAAATAACCATGCACCTGACTCCTGACCCCCATTGCAATTTGAAAGCACGTAATAATGTGTTATTGGACCCAAATTCCCAAAAATATACTGTCAAATGTATCAAATATTGTCTTTTTTTTGTTTAGAAAAGTAGAAATGATTTGTGTGTTTGCACTCAACAGTAGAAAAGACAGTATTAGTTAGCCACAAATGTTACTTGTCATCAATAATGTCATTTTTACAGTGGATACGCTACTTTTTACTTTTTCTCCACCGCATCGAAGAGCAGGTTTGTTTTAACGGCCCTGAAAAAGTACTTTTCATATGTTTTTCATAAGTTTTTGAAAGTTTTAAGTTCAAACCCGAGAATATATATATATATTAAATATATACGGTACATAAAATCACTAGAAAATGTACAAAATGTTATTATTATTATAATTTTATTTTTTCTGCTTAAAAATGTGTCCCATTTCCTGAAACACGTCTCCCTCCATTGACTGCTCTGAAGAAGGGCTTGACCTTTGAGTCTATTGCGTAATCCCACGACACACACGGGCTTAAAAAAGACGGTCCAAACCCGGGTCTGTCCCCGGGTCTGTCACGTCTGAACTCGCGCACACATGAACTCAGAGCCCCCGTCTGTGACCGAGGAGGAGGGGTACACCCCGGGGTACACGCATGACGCATGGATGACGATTTTATCACATCGTAAAAAAAATTTAAAAAAAATAAGAAGAAAAAGGAAAAAAAATAAAATGAAATATTAGGTTGAAACGATGGATTCCACGTGCAGGTCCGGTGATGATGGGGGGCGAGGCGGTCGTAAGTGTTGGAATCCACAAGTTGCAGCGCCATTAGGGATATTTTGCGACTTTGCGCTGATTTGCGGACGAGGGAGGAGCGCGTGACGTCAGCGGAGACGTGCTGCGTTCAGGGGCAAACGGAAGAGACGCATCCTAAATCGACGAGATCTAAAATAGGTGGCTATACATTTAAGACCTTGAATTCCATGCAGGCTTGACAGTTGCTAAATAGATAAGTAAATTCTAGTTATAATTGTATTACAAGATTCCTCTCCAAGCCTAAGTTGCATGTTTGCAAACTTTCTTTTCATAATAATAGCTGATTGGACGAAGCATAATTTCTGGGCCCGCCTTTGATCATTTGTGCTTAACCAATCACAGCAATGAATCATAATGACGTAGGAAGCAGATGAATCGAACGCTTTCCAAATGCAGTGGGCAGAAATGCACAAATGCACAAAGCGCTCTTGTCTCAAACATGAAATAGTCTGTCTTTCAGCTAAAACAGAATAAATTAAAGCTGCAACACATATGTCCCCAGCATTGCCATCATTGGTTGTTTCTCGTGCTGTCGTCTGTGAAAACAATGGACAAAATGGGACTCTTTTCACTATGATCCTGTCCAGCCCGTTTTTTGAAAAATGTCTTTCTTCTTCTTGTTTCATTCTTAATTTTTTTTTATTATTATTACATATTTTTCTTCACATAGTTCCATTTTTATGTGCGTTTTTGTTGCTGTATGTTTAAAAACATAAATAGAAAGAAATAAAACCCGCCTTAACCCTTCCTGCTGCCATGTGATTGGCCTGTTAGACCAGCCTAACAAGATAGATTCTCAAGAGTTTGTGAACTCAGAAAAGTAGCGAGAATTCCTCTTGCTGGAAAGGGTAACAATTCTTGAATTAGACCTTGAACTTGCAGCTGTGGGACCAGGTCCTCGTTTTACAATTTTCAAGTAAGTCCAGAGTCTTTGAGTCAAGTCCAAGTCACGACCCAAGTCTGAGACCCACAAATCTAAGTTCTATGTTTTGTTTCATGTCCTTTCAAGTCTTTATACAAAATTACTACAGCTTGTATCTTAGCAATTTACATGTTTTTTGATATTGGCCATAAAAAGTTATTTATTAAAGGCCTTATTTATAAACGCGTATGTAATTACAAAAAAAAAGTTACTTTCAATGTTAAGTTTGTGATCTATAAGACAACTGGACTTGGAAATGTGCTGAACTTTTATATTTATTTATTTATTTATATCAAGGCAAAGCAAGTTTATTTGTAGAGCACATTTCATACACAAGACAATTCAAAGTGCTTCACACAGCAGGAAAAATGCATTAAAGGTGGTATCGACGATTTTTTTCAGCAATTTTTTATCATATTTCCTCGTGGCGTGGATAAATCATTTGTCCTGCCACGTATCAATCATAAAACGCACCTATCGCTCACCTGCAGCCGCGTGCAGTTCGTCCCCACGTTTCCGCGTGCCTAAGCGCATGGATCTATCATAATATAGTTCCCTCAGTGTACGGGACAAAATGAAGACGGAGAAAGACAGATCGAGCTGACGCAGAAGCGGACAGAAATCTACGGGAGACGAGAGATGCGATGCGCTCCGTTGCGCTAATAAACAAACGCACGTGTGTGTTGTATCGGTCCGTACGGGAGAGTGCGCATGCGCACTTCCGCCTGCGTTCTCAAATCGCCGAAAAATCGTCCATTGCGCCTTTAAAATCACAAACAAATTACAGAAACAGAAATACAATAAACTTAACTAATTAAAAACAATTTAAGTCATAAAAGAGAAGAGTGCAAAGAAAAATCCTTTCAGTTATAAATGCTTTCAGTCATATGCACAGTTAAACAAAACTGTTTTTATTTTAGATTTGAACATTGTCAGAGTTGAACCTGTCTCACATCTTCAGGAAGACTGTTCCAGATTTTAGCAGCATAAAACTGAAACGCAGATTCCCCATGTTTAGTCCTGACTCTGGCACCAGCAGGAGGCCGGTCCATGTTTAGTCCTGACTCTGGCACCAGCAGGAGGCCGGTCCCTGAAGTCCTCAGAGTCCGAGATGGTTCATATGGCACTAACATGCCCGAGATGTACTTTGGTGCTAGGCCATGGAGAGACTTGTACACAAGCAGAGCTGTTTTAAAGTCTATTCTCTGAGCCACAGGAGCCAATGCAGAGACCTGAGAACAGGACTAATGTGATGGTACTTCCTGGTTCTAGTCAGGACGAGCAGCAGCGTTCTGGATGAACTGCAGCTGTTTTACAGCTCGTTTGGAGAGGCCAGTGAGCCGTTACAGTAGTCTAATCCACTGGAGACAATGCATGGACAAGTCTCTCCAAATCTGGTTTTGACACTATATTTTTGATTTTGGCAATGTTTTTTAGATGGTAAAAAGCTGCTGATGTTATTGATTTGACGTGGCTGTTAAAGTTCAAGTCTGAGTCCATTATTACCCCCAGATTTCTAACTTGGTTTGTAGGTTTCAGAGCGAGACTCAGGATGTGACCACTAACACTTTCTCGTTGTTTCTGTGGGCCAAAAATGATCATTTCAGTCTTGTCTGAGTTCAGCTGGAGAAAGTTGTTTTGCATCCACACACTGATCTGTTGGATGCAGTGACAGAGTGAATCTACTGGTCCATAGTCACCTGCCGACAGTGAAACATAGATCTGAGTGTCGTCTGCATAATTGTGATAGGACACATTTTCACTGCGTATCAACTGACCCAACGGCAGCATGTAGAGGTTGAACAGAAGGGGACCCAGGACTGACCCTTGGGGCACTCCACAGGTCAAGGTCATGTGGTCTGAGACTCAGCTACCAATTTCAACAAATTACTTCCTGTCTTCCAGATAGGACTTTAACCAGTTTAGGGCAGTGCCATTGATGCCCACCCAGTCCTCTAGTCTCTGTAAGAAGGTCCACTCAGATCTAACAGAATTAAGACTAAGATTAAGAGGCTTTGCCTGTGTCAGTGTTCAGGCGGATGTCATTTGTCACCTTGACAACACCAGTCTTAGTGCTGTGATGAGGTCTAAAACCCGACTGAAAAACATCAAATGAGTTGTTTATTAAGAGAAAATCTGTGAGCTGTTGTAAACAACCTTTTCAAGGACTTTGGCCCAAAATGGCAGATTAGAGATGGGCCGGTAATTACTCAGTACTGCGGCATCAAGACTGCTCTTCTATAGGAGAGGCTTTATGAGGGACAGCACATATTAATGAACATATTGAATCATGTGGCTAGTCTCATCATCTGTTGTCCCTGGACAACACCAAGTTTTAGGAGGTTTATGGAAGTTTTTGTTTTTGTCCATGAGAATCAGGTCACAAATATAGAAGTGGAGATAGACACGTTTCAGATTGTGAATATAAGCTGTGAAAATAAAACCTAAAACTGCTTGAAGACAAACATGAAGTCATCTGAGGGCCGCAAGTCCAAGTTGAGGCCCAAGCCTTGGTGTATTTATCAAATCAAGTCTTAAGTCATCAAAATATTGACTCAATCTGACACAATTTAATTTGTAAGAAGCAGTATAGAGCACTGTTCCTGACAGGCTGAAGGTTGAGTCAAATGCAGAGGACACATTTCCCTGCCTATGGGATAATACCTTACCTTAACAAAAAGTGAACTGTATTTACAATAATAGAAGATAAGATAATCCTTTATTGTCCACACATGGGGAAATTTCGTTGTTACAACGCAGTAGATACAGGAGGAAAGGACAGATAACTTATAGGAAGTTTCAAAAAAACACTCTTGATAGAAGAACTCTTATAAACAAAAACAAAAAACTTTTATTAACAAAACTCCTCTCATATCTTAATAGGGAATGGAGGAAAAATAATAATAAAATAAAATAAAAAGATAAAGATAAAAAATAAAATAAAATAGAACAAAACAAAACAAAACAAAATAAAATAAAATAAAATAAAATAAAATAAAATAAAATAAAATAAAATAAAATAAAATAAAGTAAAATAGTCTAGGATGGATCAGGACATGTCTTTTTTGAGTCATAAAATGCAATATTTATTTTATATGTTGCTTCCCCCTACTAAATATAAAGATATATTTTTAGACTGGCTACTGCCTTCTACTGACATGTCTATTTTCCTGCAGCCCTGAACGCGGCTGACACGGCCTGACCCTCGAGGCGCGCTCCCGCCTGTACGTGGCTCCTCCCCCTGCCGTGCGTGCGCGTGCACACGTGTCGCGTGGTGAGGATCATCCATATTGCTGCTAGTACTGGAGATAAGGCTGTAATCCTGAGGCCCTCGGACACGTTTCTCCTAATTTCGGTGCGTGTGGCTGCGGCCGGCCTCTGTGCGCTGCGGACGGACGCGCTTTGGCCTGAACAGCGGCCGGACAGTCGCGGCAAAACTACACATTTCCCCCCGAAAGTGAGCCCCGCCGAGTCGGGCCAGCGCTGGTAATCCAACCGGGAGGGGACAGAGACGGCGGCGGTGGGAAATGGCCACTCAGGTGGAGACTCTCCTGCCGGGCAATCCGCTCTCCAAACCCGAGGACCGCGGCGCGATGACCCGCGGCGAGCTGGAGCAGCCGGAGCGGGGCGGACACGCGGACGAGGCCGAGCGTGGCAGCCCGTGCGCCGGACAGGGAGGCACCCACGAGCCGGAGCAGCACCCAGCCGCCTCCGAGCCCAAGGAAGGCGACAACGACAACAAGGCGAGCGAGGAGGGCGGAAAGGGCAAAAAGGAGTTTACCGAAGCCCCTCCGCCCAAAGTCAACCCGTGGACTAAGAAAATGAACGCGGTCACGGCGGTCACGGTGGTCAGCGTGAACGGACAGGCGCCGCACGGTTTGTACCCTCTTTATTTTCAGCCCCGCACACGCTCGATTTGTTCACGTTTGCGCCGGGTTTGGGCGTGTATGCAACAAGACGCTCCGAGCAGATGTCAGGGAGTCAAAGTTGCTGCACAAAGTGCTCTGTTATATATATTTATATTTATAATGGGACAGGAGCTTCTGCCGCTGGGACGCTATTCTTGGGAGTCACATTTTGGGAACGTCTTTGGCGTGTCCAGCAGAGTATTTTAACTTTTAAACGTTCTGAAGTGCACACAGGACAGACTCGCCCCACTTCGTCTTCGTAATTAGCTTTGCTGAGTGTGTTCTGGGCAGTTTAAAGCCTACAACCACGGCAAACGTGATTGATTAAGTTGTTTTTTTGTCCGTTGCTATGCTGGGGTGTTGACATACGGAGAACCACTGGATAGATTCACCTCTGCGCACTCGTTTGCTCAAATCAAGCGTCAACATTGGGGTTAGATTGTAATTGTAGCCTCGATATACAGGTTTAGGTCGTCTTTTGTGTGTATTTTGAGTGACATTACAGCTGATAAGCACCTTTTTGTCATTTAAAAACACAAATCCGGTGTTGCAAGTCTCGCAAAGTCTGCTGCGGTTGTGACATCACGTACACGAGTCCCATCCAGACGTGGTTTCCTTCGGATCAGTTTTACATATGTTCAAGCGTTTGTCTGACAATTGTGGCTTTATATTTGTGTCTCCCCAAATTACACCTTAAAAAAAACAAACGCACAGGAGCTGAATACTGTTTATTCAAGATGTTCCTGTTTCATGAGTCAGAGCCTATGGATTCCAAGGCATGTTAAATATTTAGCTTAAGTTCCGTGTTTACATTGTATTAGGGCCGTGACACTAACCTACAGCACATATATTGCAGTTTAAATTCCCCAAATGACGTGCAATGACCGTAAAACCGCCACGAGCCCGTGCTTTATGTTAGCTGTGCTCGGCCAACAATAGCACTCTGTCCGGCCTAGCATAACCAGGCCCCCGTTAGCTTAGCGTCTTTAGCATACCCTTGAACGGGTTTACGACTTTTGTAGACGGCACTTGCGCTTTTGCCGCCCGTCGCCTTCTTCCGTGGCGATTAAATGCGACCCCCAATATATAGTTTGGGGTCTAAATCCAGCTAAAAGTTTGTTATGAGCGTCACGTGTTCACTCCACGTGTTCTCCGCGAAGAGAAAAGCGGCATGGGCGGCTGTAGCTAGCATGCTAACAGGCTAACGTCTGCTTAGGCGTCCAAAACGCACTGGGACGCGCGCCGTGAAAGTACAACACTGGTTATGTCGTCAATTGTGGCTCATTTACACGCAATAATTAAGACGTCGTCACGGAATGTTTAGTTTGAACGGTCGTGATGAGAAGAGACGTGTAGCAGCGTGAGATTGGTGTTTTAAAGCAGGCATTTAAACGAGGCATAATATGCTTTTGTTGTAAATTGCATTATTGATCCAAAACAGCTTAATAATGGATGATGGTGAGGGTGGGACCATTACAACATTTCTTCTATGGTGAAAAGGTCATTAAAGTCAAGTTTTCACAATATGTTCCTTTTTAATAATTTAGGTCGTTCAGCTTTCAACTGCCACCTTATGTAAATGTTTGGCAGGATAATCTTATGGCCTTCATATGAGTTTGTTGGTCTACAATGCCAGGGCAGAGTTTCCCTTCCCCTCGACAAATAGGCCTACATTTTAATCACAACTGCATACAACTGCTAAACTTAATGACCCAAGACATTACTCAAGTATGGCTAAAAAGTGTTTGCCTTTTATCCTTGTAACTACTCTTACTTTAGAAGTTTCCTCAGAGTAATATGAGTAATTGAAAATACAAAAGTGAAAAGGCCAGAATTGGCTTCTTTTCATCTGTAATCATCTGGCCATGATAAAAGGCAATTAAACACATTAACAAGACAAACCAAGTTTAGAGCCTGGCACATTGAAATGAGACGTTCTTGGCCTGATCTGACCCCTGCATCACTGCCATGGACCATATATTGTGTAAATATCACATGCAACGTAACACTCCCTCCATAAGTACAAGCTCAGGAGCCAGATGTACATGCACAGGTAAATCAGCTCACACAGAGTCAGTGTTTTCTGTTTGTTAAGCTTCAAAATGCTGTTTTATTACAATTTAAACTCCTATTAGTTTAATTAGCCCGCAGCACAGTGGACCATAAGTGCGCCGCGAGACCCCTGCTTCAAAAGATGTTAAAACGTGAGCACCTGCAGCTTAGAGACAGGTGCGGTCCGTATATGTACAATTTCTTGTTTCTTTGTAAATGTTTGAGCAGCTTTTATCCTGGTGCGCTGTATAGACAGAAAAGTATGGTACTTCAGTTTTGTAAAAGCTACTTTTTGGTCAACCTAACGCCTGTTTTATAGTTTGCTGTATTTTATTGACAATATACTAATATATATAGATCTATATCTGTTCTGTACTAATCTATACTAAATCTAGTATCAAAGTAAAGAATGTAAGTATAAAGTTGGACTTTCTGATTAGTTTTAGAAGGATGATTTCAGCTCTAGTGTAAGATCACATGGTAATTACTGGTCTTATTGTATGAAAGTAGCGTTTTGTTCTAGTTTTAAGTCGGCATAGCGCGTATAAAACATTGTTTGTCTTGGCTTTGAAAACAAGTTGACAGTTGATTATTGTGACAGCACAATCCATTTTTCACTGCATGCCTTCAAGATATCAATTTCAATAGGATCTTGTGAATCCTACACCTCCTCTGCACTGTTTGCAAACTGGGAGTGTGCCTCAACTTATCTTTTCTGTAAAGTTCCCCAGTATCGCAGACTGTTGCTGCATGATATTTTAGTTTTGTTTTTTTTTAGCCGACTGAAGCTCGAGTCTGTGGGGGTTGTTCATCGTAAACGGCATTAGCTTTAGCATGTGGGTTCCATGTACAAGATGCCATGGCTATCATGCCATGTCTCCCAATACGATATTATTATGGTATAAAATGATTGATCAGTGATTAGTGCAACATTCACGTTATGACAATAAAATCCTACATTTTCTTTGTTTTCTTCACACATTAGCGCTGCTTAATGTGACGTGCTCAAGGAAATCAAACTATATATGTTATATAATATATATATATATATATATATATTTATTTTTATTTATATATGTATATATAATGTATATTATATATATCATTTTGATGTGTGTGTGTGTGTGTGTGGGACGGACGTGTTCTCAGTATTTTAAGACCTGAACCCTGCATCACTAACATGGACCATATTTCTGTGTAAATATCTCATGTTACAACAAAGGTGCAGCCGGCATATGTACAATATCTATTTTCTTCGTAATTTCGTGCTTTCAATTAGGAGCGCTCTATAGCCTGAAAAGTACGGTGGTTGCTAAATGTGACCTCACCATATATTAAAATATTTTAAAAAAATCACAAAATATATAAATTGAAGCATAAGGTATGACAGTATAATGCATATATACATTGCATCATACACACACATATTGACACATGGTCACTTTACACATATTTTTAAAGTTCATCTTTGAGTCCCGTAGATTTAAGGGTTTGGAGTGTTTCTATCCAATAGGCTTCTTTGTTTTAGAAGCTTGTCGTGGTCACCTCCTTTGTTCAATGCTGCAATCCTCAAACACGGCCTTGTTGAAAGTTGGGACTCTTTTGCCTCTTGTTCAGTCGCTGTGGGAGCAGAGGGACCCTTTGGACTGGTTGCCGCGGGTTTGTGCTTTTGGGTCCATTCATTTCAACAGTTTTTAGCCTGGCCTTGATTCAGGACTGGACTCCAGCCTGGACCAGTCCACCAGGAGCGGGTCATCTCCGTTTGAATCTAGAGAGAGCCAGAGTAAAATGTGTAGCTGCACCGAGGCCGAACTGTTTATAGATAACATGGAATACCTCAGCGTTGCCCAATATTGCATTAAAGATAAAGTTATTGAACCTAAAAACGTTGTGACTGGAAATGGATGAATGGACTCTAAAACTGTGTAATCCATTTAACCAGCTCTTTTTACAATCTTTTAAAATAGGTTGTAATAATTTCAGCCTTTCTGACTTCGTGACCATTGAAATTGCAATTTTGATTAATCTTACAGCTCTAATAAACAATATATTCTAATTTTGTGTTTCTCCAAAACAAAACTATTAATATTATACCAGTGTTCTCGCTGAGGCTGGTCACCGCCATGCCCAAAAGATGCCGCCAGGTATTAAGATAAACGTGCTAGCGAAAAGCACCATGGCGCCGTAGTACTTTTAGCTCGCGCCGCCTCTGGCTCTCGACCATGCGAGCGAGCGCAGGGGGAAAAAATGTACCGTAAGTACTTTTCGCGAGCGCCCGCACGATTTGTCCCACCGCCATCCTTCAACCTCAGCCCTGCGAGAACACTATTATATACTTTTCTATGCATCTCCCTTCTTCTTCTGACGTGCTTGTAGTGCTTTTTGTCTGTTTCAGGTTGATTCAGTTGGTAATTAGTTTAGTATTAGCGGGGCCGCAATCGACTTAAGGCGGACTGAAGGTCTGTCCTGCACTCAAATGGCCACATCAGTACGTTTATACGATACTGTCTTTTTACATATAAATACCAAAAAAAATCTTCCGCTAACTTCCGCCGTATCTCGTCCTTTCTGTTGTCCCATAAAAATACTTATCTAAAAGGATTAGTAAACTAAGACTCCATCGACCGATTAATGGACTTAACTTAAAGGTGTACTGCCCGAGTGAATAGAACATGTAGTTACTATGACTACTGTCGTGAAACAGACACAAAATAAGGCTGAAAATCACAACTCATTATTTAAAACTGCAGTTAAGAAGCAAGCCCTATAAAACCTGCAACTTGTCAATGTCAAAATATGCAAGCATCCCTCCAAAAAGAAGCTCAAAGTTGCTATAAAGAAGCAAACTTTGTAACTCTCTGGAGAGACTGTCTCTACTTTATATGAACGGTTCTTCATCTGCCTGGAAGAACTGGTTCTCCTCCTGAAGAACTGGTTCTCCTCCTGAAGAACTGGTTCTCCTCCTGAAGAACTGGTTCTCTTTCTGAGTGGCTCCAGCTCCACTGTCTCTCTCGCGTCCGTCTGTCAGTCTGAGGAAGTCAGATCCTTCACTGTGGAACTCCTCCAGGTTTATACTTTTTCCCAAAGAGCTTTGGTAGTTTTTCCTGGCCGAGAAGGAGGGTCTAAGGACACGGGACGCTGGGACATTGCCAAGTCCCTATGAACATTGTTGAATCTGTTTTTCACTGTCGCCTGTCGTGGAAAATTCTGTTGTGATTTCATGCGCTACAAAAAAAATGGAATTGTACTTTGTCAGTAGCGCTCCGCGTCTAAATTCGGGCTGGGCAATTATTTTCTTCCGAGGGCCATATTCGAATCCAGGCATGTAGCGGTGGGCCGGCCTGCCATCATTGGTGTGGAAAAAAAAAATCCCAAAAATGAAATATCAAATAAAATATCACTTTTCTGTCAAATATAGGCTATTGAATCTATACATTTTTTTCACGTCATAGGTATTAAGGATACACGTGCAGACAGATGCCTGAGGACAAAAAATAAAAAATAATAATAATTATATATATAATTTTTTTTAATATTACTTGGACAAGCTTGGCCGGATGTGGCCGTAGTTTGCCCACCCCTGCTGTATACCCTTGTTTGACCCTTTATTTCATTTTTATTTTTAATCAGTTCTTTTTGTAGCATTTATTTTACTATAAACGATATACTCGATATTCAAATGTTGCATATTTTCAAAACAACATTCACAAAATCTAATATTAAATTCCCATGGGACAAAATTGAAAGTGTTTGAAGATGTTTCAGTTATTTTCTCTTCTTTTCAAACATGTCAGGCTGTTGTTGACTAAAGATATTCTAAGTCTGCAGCTATTGGTTATTTAATAATTGCGTAATCTATCGTTTTTCTTTGTGTATTTTCCTTTTATTTTTCGTCATTGAACCAATTGCTTTTACAATGATTTCTTGTATTTTTGTGTGTGTTATTGTCTTGCACATGATGAGCCACTGTCCTTTATTCTATTGTATATTTGTCTTTAGTGAAGCACTTTGGGCTGTTTGTGCATGAACTGTGCTTTATAAATAAATGTATTCCTTTGAGAGAAGACTGGAACAATCTGAACTACTAAACTATTACAAGAAGTTTTATAGAGGTGGAAATTAAAGATGATTTGTCGTCTTAATAGTTGCTACCTTTACTTTTCAAGCAGTCAAAATGTAATTGGTATAGATAAATATCAGAATAATCTTGAGTGCTCCTGTTCTTTCCCCGCCCTGCATATGTATTTATGATCAGAGTGACATTTTTGAGCTACAGTGGAAGTAACTTGATGCTCTTTATGGCTCTCGTGCCATCTTCAGGTCTGGATGAGCCACAGCCGTCCCTCCACAACGTGAACACGCCATTAAATATTCTTATGCTTGTTTCTTTTATCTTTAAAACTTAAATGGTAAAACAATAAAGTGTGTTTTAATTTTAGAGGGTTGCACGGGGGTTAAAGTGTGAGTTGGTCTGAGAGGATGTGAGCCGCTTCTCTTGTCTTCTCCATATTTGGCTTCTTGAGGTTTCCCCGACGACGCGCTCGGCCTTGACACGTGCCCTGACATCTTCAGAGAATGAGGATTTCCTTTTAAAGATCTGATTTCAGTCTGAACCTGAGTCGAGACATTTAAATACGAGCGTGAATATCTAAATCGGTAAAACAGTCTTCATAATATTCATCTTTGCGTGACCAGTTTCATTCCACGTATTAGACTTGGATTATTGACATTGCAACCAGTTTTGTCAATTCCATCAACGACTTAAGAGTGGTGTAGAATTCGGTGTGTTGTCATAGCAGTCCTATCCTATCTAGTCCATGGTCTTTGGTCCTCAAAATGGCGCATACGTTGTAATCTTTTATATTTTGTGTGCGGTGTTTGCTTTACTTATTAATGTGTCCTTGAAAGGGTCAGGTTAAGGTTATCACTTTATACACTTGTTCAAACGACAACAGTTAATCAGATCTTTTTTGACGGCATTTTGAGGTTTTTAAAATGTCGTTGACTAAATGAATACTTCCTCGACTAACAATATGCAAAGTACTTGCAGGCTGAGAAATAGATTTTCAAAGTTAGGGGCCCCCAAGCAATTTCAGGGGCCCACAAGCGCGCGCGGCGTCATAAGAACAAGATAAATGTGTTGTTTTAAACCTGGTTATTAGCATGCAAAACAATTTAAAGTACTTTTATCTGTTATTTGATATGAAGAGCACAAATACTGAATCATATAAACCAGAGATCATGATCTTTAAAACTGTTTAATTCAATATAATATTTCTTAGATTCAAAATAAATACTGTTTACAGCATTTGACACAAGGAGATCTTGTGGAATATATGAAATCACGTCCTACAAAATAAACTACTAACATATATACATTGTACCAGTAAATAAGAGTGTTCTATTTTGTTTTTATTCGGTTTACTTACCTGCTAATAGTATTACCTAGTCTTGTGCTAGCTATTTTTACTTTTATTTTGATTTTATTCTGTTATCATTATCTTATTTTCATCTTTATCTTTTTATTTTTATTTATCTATTTTATTTCCCCCCCCTCCATTCCCTATTAAGATACGAGAGGAGTTTTTTGTTAATAAGAGTTTTTTGTTTTTGTTCATAAAGAGTTCTATTAAGTGTTTTTGAAACTTCCTATAATCTGTCCTTTCCTCCTGTTCTACTGCGTTGTAACAACGAAATTTCCCCTTGTGTGGATATTAAAGGATTATCTTATTTTATCTTATCTTACATTGCCCCGAAAATTAGACCGGGCATTTCCGAGGACATGTGAACGCAACACGAATGCAGCGGCCAATCAGATGTCCACATTCATCTATATTACATCACGGAGACCGCTCGGCCAATGAGAAGCATGTCTGTCAAAACGAAACTTAAGCAATGAAAATGCCCCGAATATGGCCAAATTACTAGTTGAATCTTGATTTTTTTCAAGGAGGGGCACGGCGGGCCCCCTCCTATTTCAAACCGCGGGCCCGCCGGAGATTCAACTGCTTGCGGGCCCTGGGCCCCCGTCTATTTCGCAGCCTGACTTGGACGTATCTTAAAAAGTCAAAGTCAGGGGCCAATTGATTGTATTGCGGCTTCGTTGTGGCGCGTGCATCGTATCGGAAACCGCGCGTCGCAATACTTTAATGGACTCTAGTGCGTTAAGTGAAGCGCACAATCAAATGTTTTGTAAGTTCACTTTGATGTCGTGTTTGATGCAGACAAAGCCAGTGTCGTGATCCCTTTCATTAATACCAGTTTTGTTGCTGATGGATTGAAAAATGGGAAGAAAGTTCGTGGTGCAGCCTCGGCCTTTGCACGTTCAGACCAATGAACCGCTATTCCGTTTGAACCCCGGGAAAAAAGTATAACGGTTCCTTACAATATAGAAACCTGACACAAAGTACAGTTTTATATGTTCTTTTTTTATTTAAGAGTAAAGTATTGTGATATTTGTTTTATATCTAATCGCAATGTACTGAAATTGCATCACATATCGTCTTGCGCCGTTGATTTTTTTATCGTACCGTGACAAAAAGCGAATCGTTCTGGCCCAGTCATCGTTATAAAACTGTTGAGGAAAAGCCACGTTTTCCCCTCGAATGCAATAAAACAAAAATACCAATTGCCGTATCCATATAGTGGTTTGTGTAATCATTCTACCAACGATCGCCGTGTTGTGACACCGCCGCATCGAACGTTGGGATTCTCAGCTCTTGTGGCGTCTCATATACAAATAAAAGGTCCGTGAAAGGCACAAGTGACGTGGCATCTGGTTTATTTCGGGTGACGTTCTCCTCTGTGCAGTTTTGGGCTCATGGGAGTTTGCCTGTGAACTGCGCTTGAGAAATTCCGCCAGGAGCCGGGGCCTGATGGGATTTTTGAGTTGAGAGTTTCGCTCTATGGACAACAGAAGATAACAGTGTTTTTTTAATGACTCCTTTTAGCTCAATTAAGCGTTTGTCTCGACATAAAGTGCGTGTCGTACACTGGGCTGGATCGTTATAGATGTTTTCCCAGACGATAATGTGCAGTGGATTGAATTATGAAGATGTGCAAAATTAGAGCAAAACTGTGTACTGTATGTTCTGGATTATAAATCGCACCAGCCAAATGCATACTATAGAAGGAAAAAACATATATAAGTCGCACTGGAGTATAAGTCGCATTTTTGTGTGCTAAAATCCAAGACCAAGAACAGACATTTAATCTTGAAATGCAATTTTAAAATAATAACAGATTAGAGAACATGGTGAATAGGTGTACGTATGCTAACGCTAACACCTTCAGCTACATGACGCACAGACAGAACTGTGGTAAGTGTCTGGTATGTTAAATCACCAAATCCATTGAATTCTTCTTCCTCTGTGTCACTTCTAAACAACTCCACAAACTCCGGAGCTAGTGGAAGTGCAGATTCTTCTTTTGCGTCGCTTAGAGCCTAGAGCGCCCTCTTGTGGTTGTCAGTGTGAAAATAATGGACAAAATTATATAATGTGTTAATAATATCACAAGTCGCTCCGGTCAAACGTTAACACTGTCATGTCATGTAGCCAGAATGTAGTCATGCTGGAGCCTATCCCAGTGACTTCGGGCCTTAGGCGGGGTACACCCTGGACAGTGGCCAACTCATCACACAGAGACACAGAGACATAGACATTACAGACAGTTCACTCTCACATTCATTCACTAGGGCCAATTTAGAGTTACCATTTTTTACAGTGGGAGGAAGCCGGAGAACCACGGTAACACGGGTTATCGAACCCATTATCTCCTTCTTGGGAGGAAAGAGCGCTAACCACCTTTGCCACCGTGCACCCCTACTGTATATACAGTGGCGTGAAAATGTGTTTGCTCCCTTCCTGATTTCTTTCATGTCGCAATGTTTCAGATCATCTAACTAATTTAAATATTAGTCAGAGAAAACAAAAGGAAACGCCAAGCCTTGAAATAATTATTTTTACGTCCCTGTCAACATGACAGGTACCGATCATTTGGTACCTGTCATGGCTAATTCTGAATCGGTCACAAGGAAAGGAAAACAGAATAACATAATAAATGAAAAATTAACTTTTATTAACATGTCTCTTTATCATTTACAGGCTGAGAAATAGATTTTCAAAGTTTGGGACCAGGGGGCCTCGTTATTAGCATGTAAAACAATTTAAAGTACTTTTATCTGTTATTTGACATGAAGAGCACAAATACTGAATTCCTATAAACCAGAGATCATGATCTTTAATACTGTTTAATTTAATATAATAATGTTTCTTGGATACAAAATAAATACTGTTTTCAGCATTTGACACAAGGAAATCTTGTGGAATATATAAAATCACAGCCTACAAAATAAACTACTAACATATATATACATTGCCCCGATGCTAACACCTCCAAAGGGGGCGGGGCCCTTGGGGCCCTTGGATACTTCCACGTTGACATTGTCCCTAATGTGCAAAATTACAGCTTTTGTTGCAAACAACTTTAAAAACACTGAATTGCGAACTGAGGAGATTGACTCCCGCCAACCTCTATCACTTGTGGCGCAAAATTAGACCGGGCATTTCCGAGTACAACCGAACGCAGCGGCCAATCAGATGCCCGCTTTCATCGACATTAGATCACGGACACCGCTCGGCCAATGAGAAGCGAGAAGACTGCGAAGTGGCATGTCTGTCAAAACGAAACTTAAGCGATGGAAATGTGTCCGGCCCATTATTTCGAGGCTTGAATGCTAAATGCAGTTTTTAAATGAAGGTTTTATTACTGAGGGAAAACGAGATCTAAACCTCCTGTATGGTGCTCCCTAAACATTGTGTCCATTACAGCTGTGGAGGAAGTTTTGCTAAGTCCTCTTTGTTGTAATTCATTAACTTTGGAGGGTTTTTGAGCATGAACCACTTTCTTTTTAGGTAAGTGAGGCCTCTTTGGATGTTGTGGGGTCTTTTGTGACTTCTTGGATCAGTCGTCGCTGTGTTCTTGGGTTATTTTTGGTCAACCTGGGAAAGTTCACAACTGTTCCATGTTTTTGTCATTTGTGGATAACTTCTCTCTCACTGTGGTTCGCCGAAGTCCCAAAGCTTTATAACCTTTTCCAGACTGATATGAAATTAGTACGATTGTTCACGCTGTTTGACTGTGACAACACCAGACGGGTATAAATGTTTCACTGTATTTTTGGGAGTAGACTGAACTGAAACTTCTCATTGTTGCTGCCAGCGACTCTCACAACTGTCTTTTTTGTTTAGTTCTTTAGTTTATATTGTAACCCGAATAATTACGATTGGCACTGGAGAAAGTAATCACGACATCCCTGGTCTATTGTCTCAAACCTTTAGAACAAGAGAATTCACTGTAGTAGCTGAACACGTCACACGCACAGGACGGATCTTATGAGCGGGGGATTCTGTTCCTGCACTTATTTGACCACGTGACTGACGTGTGACTCCTCGGCATTCCGCGTTCGCCCTGTAATGTCTTATCTGGTACATAATTTCACCGCTTACAGAACATAGACCACAGATCACAAGTGGAATAGGCACCAAAGGGCAAGTCATTGACCTTTCATTTAGCCTGTACGAAATAAAGTAGTATCAATACATCCTTTGCTGTGAATGGGCCCGGACAGGAAGGAAGTGGGCTGTAAAGTGTAAATAGGTAGGATTCTTTGAAGGTTCTTACATTGTGCTTGGACTAATTGGCCTAAAGTAAAGCCACGCCCATGTATGAAACAAACGCATGAAAGGGGATGTTATGCAGAATCATTTTAAATACTTTCCTCATTAGTTTTTACTCAATCCTTTCCTGCATTTTTGAGTTAATCCTGGATTGTTCTGACGCTCGAGTCTGTCGCCTCCCCACGTTTATTCTGTTGGTGTAATTGCCCCCTAATCCCAATAACTTCCATTGTGTCCATTACAGTTGTGGAGGAAGTTTAGCCAAATCCTCTTTGCAGAAATGTTGTAATTCATTAACTTTGGAGGGTTTTTGACCATGAACCACCTTTTTTAGGTAAGTGAGGCCTATTTGGATGTTGTGGGGTCTTTTGTGACCGCTTGGATGAGTCGTCGCTGTGTTCTTGGGTTATTTTTGGTCAAACCGTTTTAGTTTAATGTGGGGGCAACATACAGGCGACGGCGTGGGCCCCGCAGCACTGTGGTTCCTCCTTTAACATGGCATACAATGTGAGTGAACTCCATGACTGTAATTGGTAAAACTAGTGAATTCAAGTTGGCGTAGGAGTCCGACAGCCCGCTCTGCGTTGGGCTGGTAACGAAAAGAAAACACAAGCTGCACAGAGCGGTCAGCAGCAGCTCGGACACAGACTCCTCTCACTGCACAGAGCACGACTATTGTTTTTCTTTCATTTCAATAACTAAAAAAGACTGTCCTCACAAAGTTCGACTCGGTTAGTGCCTATGTGTGTTCACGGTGAAAACGTTTAGGTGACTTGTTAGATTTAATGTGAGGAGTCCGTAGTCCCCCTCCCGTGTCGTGGAGCCGGTGCAAAGCGGATTCACTCAAGTATCTTTCCTCCAAAGCGTAAAAGAAGCCCTGCACAACAAATGTTATCGCAATATTTAAATTTCATATCGTTACTCGAAATCCTACAGGCATCGCCGTTAAATGTAAAAAATAGCCCTTCCAACAGCTCGCACTCATTTGGTTCTTTTAGCTGCTGTAGACTAGGACAAGACTGGGGCAAAGTGGAATGGAGTTTGAATTATCTGCATGTAAACGAGCGTTGGCATCTTTTATACAGAATAAGACCCCGGCGAGCCTCTGGACGTTTCGCTCTCTGCAGTTTCGGTTCGATTGCGACAGACTTTAAACCTTCGGCGTAATTGTTTCAGCGTCTCCCCGGTTTGGCTCAAGCGCACTAGAACACCTTTTGTTTGAATAATTGAGTAACGATGCGTGGAAGTGTGTGATCCCTGAGGTCATGTGACGCTCGCGGGGGCTTCGTTATTTGACCTTTCATTTAGTAGAACGTTTTCCCTTGTCATCTGGTTTAGCCAATGCGTCTTGACCGAGTTGTTACGGGATTCAAACCACTAAATCTGATTATTAGACCACGGCTGTTCCGTCTGACCCGCATTTTTGTCCAACTTAAAGGCCAAACTTGTTTCTTTTAAACCGTTTGCAGTGGTCTACATGCATTTCTCACTTAATGCATTCTGAGCATTCAAAATATTCACCCCGAGGAGTTTATAGTTTATAGTTTGCTGTCATGGTAAAGCTAACGGACATTAGCATGCTAACAGTGCACTTGCTGCTTCACTGAGAATAATGATTAGATGCGTACAGCGCAGTTTGGTCAGCTCTTTTAGAATGTATCTGTACTATAAATGTTTATTATTCGACTAATAATTATTATTTTACTTTTGTTTTTTTAAAGGATATTCACAAAGTTATCTTGACAGTTGGTTATTAATTGTTTGCGTATTTCTCTGTAAAAAGGCAGATTTAAACGGTGTACCAATAGTTTCCTGTATACATTTTTGCAGTTGCGTGATCTCCTGCTTGCTTGTTGTCTTGTCAGTGCACTATACTACAGAAACATTGTAACCCAGCAACCCAGGTTCAGCTGTGCACAGGTTACATGGATTACCTTTTTAGTTTTTGTCATGTTTTTGATCCAGCTTTTCGCTTCTAGTTTCAAAGAAATCATTACTAGCTAATGAGTAGTTCTATTAGTCGCTATGTATTGCTATTAAAAGGTGCTGTAACTGATATTTAGGCTGCTTAAACATGTTTTATTCACTTGCCGTACTTTCTTTTTTTTTAACATTGATTCCTTTTTAATGTTTGGCTTTTCTGTCCTTGTGTTTTATGCCAAACTGCTTCGACCTGCTCTGCTGCTTTTAATTTAAATCTATTGGCTCCTGAGTGTTGAAACTTGCCCCGTCATGCTCCGTCAGCAGCGGCAGCAGAGTCTGGGGGGGAGAGAGCATTCAACACTTTTCTGAGGCGATAAGAATTTGATCACGACCCAAATCCTCCCCTTTTTATTAAGTGTTGAAACAAAGTAAAAGCCCAAACCCCCAGTGAACCGTGCAACTGTGGGTGGGTTTACACCTTTGTAAACTCTGATAAGAGGAATATGGGCCAACGTGAAAGGGCCTGAGGCCTGGGCCACATCAACAAAAACTAATATCTCAATACTTTACATTCTGGGAATGTTTTAGTTCTTGGTTATGACCTGGTTTAAACTTGCTTTAGTCCTTTTTAGTCCCCACTTCAGTACCCAAAACTCTTGAATACAATTTTGTATATTTCTGTGTAGTTGAGAGTAAATGGTACACAATATATATTATATATTTACTATGTATACATAATATATGTATATGTGTATGTGTATATAACTGAGTATGGGGTTTTGTTATTAAAAAGAAAAGCAAGTTCAAATAGTCAGTGGCTGACATTCAGCAAATCTGCAAAAATATGATGTTTGAGTATATATACTTGAATACTTGAAGTATTTTGACCAATTTTGTTTCGGGGAATTTTCCCAAAATTGTTCACCCCTTTGCAACTCTAGCTACAATCCTGCAGATCTATAGCTAAAGCTAGAAACGATCCATCGTAGTTGCCACGTTTAGCTCATTCTTAGCAGCCCGGTGGCAGAGTGGCTAGCGCGTGCATCACGGCAAGAAGGTCGTGGAAACATGCACAGAAGGTAAAATCCCTCCAGCTAGAGTAGGATGTGTCAAATGCAGAGAACAAAGTGTACTTTAACCTTCTCAGCTCAAGCATTCTCCATTATAATTGTGTAAAGTGCATTTCATAAACGGCTTGTACAGGCAGCAGTTCAACAAAGAAATACTGTTGCTTGCGTTAAACTGGGCTCGTATGAAATTGTGAAGGACCTTGTGATTCCCAGCCCTGATCCACTTCTTATTTTGGTCCCAACGTGAAAACTTTCAGATCAGAACCCCTGTCCTCAAAAACATGGATTGAAGTCTTCTGAATTAGAAATGGGGCTGTGATATTAATCATACTCTTATTGTTATTGCACTTTGAATCACAGTGTTCCCATATGGCAGGCCTCCACAAACTACAACCTATCCCGTTTTATTCTCCTCAAACCTGCTCCCGCTGACGTCTAGATCTGTGCAAACTTGTTCTGAAATGTCAGTTTCTAGCACTAAATCTGTACTTTGAAGAAAAATGTGCTATTGGATCGTTTTCCCAAAGTCGTGCCGCTCCAATTACAATACAAACATGTCAGAATGCATTAGAATGTCAAACCAGCAGGTGAACGTTGGTAAATGTGAAATGTTCTGTGTTTTTTTTCTGTGGCGGCGTAAGCAATGCTCAAAGGTTGATTTAGGGTTTGTGGCACTATCTGAAAAACACTTATGCCCGTGGAATTTGAAAAAGTATTTCTTGTAGAAATATTTTAAGAGGATTATGATTATCAGGTTAAGAGGTTGAGCCACAAATCTAGTGTGTCAAAATTGGCGCTGCAGTTTGAATTGTCCAAATTGTTAGTTTAGCTGTTCATTCTTCAGTCTTCTCTCAACTGTTAATGCTCCTGGATGTTTAGCAGATTAAAATGAGCAAAACATAAGAAAAAAAGGTAGATTTTGCCACCCAAATCATCTAGCGCTAGACATTAACTATGACGGACTTTGCTTTTTCGTGATCAAAGTCTTGACAGACCAGGGACGAAGAGAAATCTCAGGTCTCCAACATCAACATAATTGCGACTAATCAAAAAAAAGAGACATTTCCAAAGATCAGAAAGATTTTGACATAATATGGTAATTTATTACTTCTGTTGCTGTTTTATGAAAATACTGCTTTGTTTTTGGTCAACAAATGGCAAATACTCACTTTCTCCAGGAGCCAGCATTTGTTTTGTAAATGCTTTGACAAAAAAGTGAGAAATTGACAGTGCAGTTCAATTTGGACATCTGGGCACATATTAGCGTTTTACTTGAGCGGCAGTCGTTTGATTGGAAAAGGGCTTCTCCGGCTGCTTCGATGAGTTCCATTTGATTGCAGAGGCTTAAGTTGATATTATATTGCATTGTTTAGGGGCGTGGCCGTGGGCGGATCCGACCCGCATAAGGGGTAAATTGGTAAATAGGTGATAAACATTTAGGCCTCGTTTAATCCCTGTTTTGTCTTTGTTTGTTCGTGAGGCTTGAGCAATGTTTTCGTGGTAAAGTTCAATTTGTTAAATGCGTTCTTTTCCATTTTGACAGAATCGACTGGTCCGGCCAAAGTGGTGAAAGCCGGAAACCCACCTAAAACCAGACGAGGAGGAAAGGTAAAGACTAATTCAGTTATTCAAAGCGTATTTTGCCCACGCATTTTGTAAACATACAACATTAACTGTGTGGATCCTGAAACCACCAAGGTTTTATTTTATGTATTAATCAGGCTTGACAATTGACTATTTTTGTCTCTTTGCCTTCATTTTTCACATTGTATAACTTAAGATGTATGCACGGGAATCCAAACATACATTATTCCACTTTTTAAACTGTTTTTGAGACCACATTGAGGCTAAAAGATGCTCTTTATTTTAGTCAATAGTGTAATTTTCAACTCGTGATTTGTCTAATATTAATTCTAATAAAGCTCATTCAAAAAATAGGGCTGCAGCTTGTGATCATTTTGCTAATAGATCAGTCTAACGATTATTCTTTCGATTAGTTGTTCGGAACGCAAATGCCACGTGATGTACGGATGTTTTACTGAATGAAGCTGAAGTGAAGCAGTTTGAGGATCCCGGCGGAGCACGTTTATAAACACAGAGTACACGACATTTGAGGGCCGTACTCGCCTAAAGAAACTCTTGGTTGACAAACGGCGCGTCCTATTGACAGAGTTTGTGCAAAAGCAAATATTTATACAGCAAAGTACCAGTAAACGGTGCATTTATATGTTAGCTGTAAGTATAATTTAGCTTAAACCCATGATTCAGTCCAAAACCTTCCACTAACTCTACATCTTGTAACGTATACATTCTTTTTAAATAACTGGTCAGCGAATCAAAATGTTCGTCGACATTGATCGATCGATTAATCGACTAAACGTCTGAAGGATTACAGCCCCACTAAACTTGCATGTTTACCACGCCCTTTTCGTGCAATCGCGGCTCAGTTTAAGTCATTAAACTCGGGTTCCGAAACGTGCCATGAGCGGAGAACGTGTGAATAAACCAGATAACGATTAATCCAATTAGTTGACAGTCATTCCAAAAATCGATTAGTTGCGATAAATGGATTGAAACTAAAACTGATCAGGAAAGGTCAAATGTTGTCCTGTTATTTTCTAGTATCCATACAAAATGTTCTCTCCCCCCCCCCCCCCCCCCCCCCCCCCCCCCCATAATTTGTCTAGCAGGTCGGGGATTTCGGCGACGCGACCAACTGGCCAACCCCCGGAGAGATCGCCACAAAAGACACTCAGGTAAACACGTTTTCCTATCGACTTCTAACAACTGGAATGCGTTGGTTTGAAAAATGTGGCCCTCTTTAGCGAAAAGGCAAGGAGGCAAAGGAGTGCGTCTTTACTTCTCGAATCGCGCGGGAGGTTTTATATCCCACAAACCAGCGGGCAACATGTCGGTCATGCAGCAAAACATTCACACACTTTGAGTTTCCAACATTTTTTGCGTGATATTCCATAGATTAAATTGTGGCTGCGAACTACGTGGACTCAAAAATACGTACAAAACTATATAACAGATTAAATCGAAACGTCAAAAGCCCACCGTAATTCTCAGGAATACTTTGTCCATAAATATTCTTTGTCCAGAAGCCTTCAGTCACCACATTTCAACATTTATTTGGTTGATCGTGTTTTTAAAAAGTCCTTAATCACTTCTGAATCACGCAAACTATCGCCACTTCATTAAATGTCCCCTGTGCATGTCTGTGCCGCGGCAACGTTCAACATCGCCACCCCAGAGAACTTTGCTTTATGTAATTATCACACTGAAATGCGACTTAACGGCAAAAATAAAGGGGCAATTAATTTCAATGTGGAAGAGCTCCTCTGTCACAAACTGTTCAACAGCTACAAGAGCAAATGCCGACTTCAGGATATAGATTGTTCCCACATATAGACCAAAAATGGGACAAATAACATGGTTCAAAAGGTCCAAATCTGTTTAAATATCCAGTAATGCTAATGGTAGCTTTGGGCTAAATGCTACGAGGCGATGCTTGCGTCGCCGGCTGTATTTTAACTTTTCTGGTGTAACGCCATGTCAACAACCTTCATTGAGACTCTGCTGCCATCTGCTTGAATTGATTGTGCCTAAAATACGCATAATATGTCGGAAACGTCTTAAAATTGTAAAAATTTTGTGTTTTGGTGAGTTTCCGCTCAGACCAAGCCCCCATTCAGTATTTATTGTAAACGTTTTCTTTGCACAAGTGGGGTATTTTTTTCTATTTTCTTGCTGCCCAGTAAGATTTGAGGTGTAAAGTGCCAAATTAGTAAATTCTATGACTTAATTGGGTTGTAAGTAAGTTTCATTATCATCATTAAACAATATTATACGTTTGCCGGGTTTACTGGTATTCTCTTGCTTTCGAGTTATTGTATCAGTGGCATAAAGTAGTTAAAATATCCCTGTTTATCGTGATATTTTGAACATCACGCTTCAGAATTGTGACCGTTGTCCCTCGTGCATTTTAGGCCTTGCTCGTTACCTGCTCTTTAAGTTTGCAGGGGCACAAATGGTGAAACGGGAAACCCATTCAAACCCTAAACACATTTGCAACGTGTAGATGGCTTAAGGCATTACCCCCCCACACCCCCCCCCTTGCTCATGTAAACAATACAAGGACTAATCTTTAATCACGCTCCTTTGTCACCTGTCCGTCTCTCTCCAGGCCACGCCCACCGCCACTCATGTGTCTCTAAACTCCTCGTCTCCCGTCAGTTTGCCAAGTACTCTTCATTATGGCGACTCCAGGGCTGCTGTTATTTTGTTTGTTTGAAGCAAGTACAAAAAAACATAATATACAATTTTCCTTAGTCTCTTTACCGACTGTTCGATGTCTATTACAAAAGAATAATCCTAACAATAATTTTATCGTCGTAATCAAATGCTATTAAAAGCAGACTTTTTATAACAGAGTGGCATTAAACCAAATATCAAAGAAAGTTCCTTCAATAATGCACTTTATCTGTAAATCTAGAAGCATTGTATTTCTTTTTTTTTTAGCTTTATTTGGTTGAAACGTATTTAATAAGTCTCAATGTACAAAGGAAATAATCGTTTGATAACCTTGAAGTTCACCAACTCTTGAATCCATCTTATTTGGCTCTGGTTAACTCGTTTGCAGTCCGCACCCGTGGTTTAGCATTAGCATCAGCATTTGGGACCCTCAGGCGGGACTGGAACCAATTGCTGAGCAGCATTGTGGTTGAGGGCATAAGTCAAAACAACCGAACCCAAAGAAACATGGCGCCGCCGACGTGGCATGCTTTTCTGAACACTGCGTTTAACACGATTTTAGATGTTTCTGCTGCTTCCGCTGATGTTACGCTTCCACCTATCACTTAAGTGTGTATATATTATTTTTTTTTTTCAATGTTTCCCAGATTGAGTCAAGAGTGAGACACGGAGCAATCATTTGACTAGTTTACTACCAAACTGATCATTGGAGACGGCCCTTAAATACCAGAAATATTACTTTTACAGATTACACCAGATGTTTCTTGCTCTCGTTAATGTCATTTTTAATATTGTTCCGTCGTCGTAAATGTTTTGATTGATCTTGAACATGGCATTAATTTTAAAGGTGAACCGGCTGCCTTGACTCCGCTTACCTCGACAGGCTGAAGTGTCATGAGGACGGGAATAGTCCGCAGGCTCCAGGTTCAGGGGGGCAACAGGAGCAGGGGCCAGGGATGTCCTTTTAGGGATCCCCTTAGATAAACGCTCCCCTGGATCCTGGAGCTATTTATACAGAAGAGCCACGGACTGTCACGTAGCAATGAGCGAGGATGGTAGCGCTGAAAGTCAAAGTTTAGATAAACCTGTTTTCAATGAGGAAATCACCCACAAAAGGGATATTTTATACTATTGGAATCTTATTTTCAATCTCTTTAAACCCGTTATGTATACGTTTCGATATGTGGCCCAACTCTAGTCCCAGTTTATTTTAGTTTGGTTCTTTTTTTTTTGTGTTTTGATTTTTCTGAGCATTTAAACACGATATAACACGGATCCCTCATCAAAAGCACTGTGTTGTATTTAGGTTCATTCACATGTCTGAGCCTCAGAAAACACAGATACAAAGTTTCCAGTTTTGTGACATCATAGGTGAGAGATCCAATGCGTTGTTTTTGAGTTCATAAATCATCTCTGGACTTGAACGTTACAACGGCGGGGCTGCATTAGCATGTCAGGTTGTAATTGCCTCTGCTGCCAGTAGATGGACCTCTAATTCAATTCCTTACATGGGAAATGCCTGACAGATATGAAGTCTCGTGTGCTTTTTGTAGATTTTATTTGTTGTTTGAAGTTCACTAGATTCACAGGTACTGACGTGTTTAAAGGACAACAATTAGACGACTAACGCATAATATGTGTCCTTTAAACAATTCAACAAACGTGGATATCGCCGTGAATGAAATGTAGTAACTGGTGGACAAATAGTTATTAGTATTTACAAGACATTAACCTTCACGTTTTTACATCCAAGCTTAGAAATGTCAATGAGTAATTTTAAAGCTTAAATATTTAGACTTCACGTGTCAGCGCTGCCTTTATTAATAGAGGAGTCGTATTATGCAACATTTCAAACTAAAAATAGCCAACGATGAGGGAGTAATGTGGGCCAGGCTGAAATAGTAGACAGAATGAATAGATGTTACTGAATAATAGGACAAGCGCACCCACACAAATCCCACCTTCACGGAGTCGACTTCATTCTCAAACCCCGGCCAACGCTGTAGTTTAGACCTCGACAAACGCGCTCTGAAGTGCGTGGGATTCTTGAACTTAAACTAATGGTTATTTTAGAAGTCGACTAGTCATTATTTCTGTTGTACATGGAGACTTCTTACATTTTTTTAACCAAATAAATGTTGCAATATGCTGATGTCGGGGTCCGAGCCTTTAGTTGTGAAGTCGATTAATCGGTCAATGTTGTCCTAGACCAGGAGTTTCCAAACTTTTCAGGCCGGCGCCCCCAAAATAAAACTGCAACCGATTCGGGACCCTTAAAGTAAATTAAATTTGGTGAAATATATACAATTCGCCTTATTTGTTGTTTATTGTGTTTTCTGTCCCAGTTTCACTTAAACATTCTGTTTTCAATTCAAAATACATTTAATACAGTGTAATTTTAAAGTTAAAGCTTGAAATCACCCCGCGATACCCACTTTAGGAACCATCCCTTTTTCGGATTGTAAAGGACTTATATAGACCTCATTATGGAGTGAGTCATCCGTTTGAATTGTTTATCTATTTTGCCTTTTTACTCACAAATATGCGATTTACTATATGGTCAAATCAGAAAGATAGTTTTGAGCAGTTTTGCTGATTCCACGTTCCCTTTTAGTCGTCTAATTGATGCACCTAGACTGAAGGCTTCTAGATAAAGTACACTTACACTGTCTTTGTTTTATAAAAGCTCTTTTCGTATACGTTTTTGACTCCGAATAGTCCAGATAATGATTACGATGATCAAAATGCGACTAATTATTAATGCAGTCGACCACTGATTCCTGTTAGTGTAGCAGTTCTCTCAAAAGTTAAAGGGCCTATGACAGTTTTTTACGACTTTCTAATTATAACTTTATTTGGTGTACATATAAATTATAGTTTTACACCTATCAAGCAGGTATTTGTGGAGAAAACATTGAAAAGTCTGAAGAAAACGACAGGAAGTGACATCACAGCAGGGACACTCATTCCAGTCAAAGCAGAATTTACACAAAGAAACCATTTTACCCAGCTGTTAACATGAATTCAACAAAATAAAGTTGCTCTCATATATTTTTATCCGTCAAATAAAAAGAAAGTGAAATTTGAGTTTTGGCCCAGTGTTTGCTGGGCAATTTTCTAGTGTGATGTAATCGATTTACAAATAGGAAGTGAAATATTAAACCTTAAAAAATGTGCTATTCTGTGATAACAATTTAATGATTTTTGGCTAAATTCAAACTATATTGAACTGCTTTTTAGCTCAACGAGTCGTCCGACCTGCAGGGGGCGCTTTAATACTCGTGAACCAAATCCAACTATTAAAACAGAATTCTAATCCCCCGTCATTGTCGTCGTCACATTTCCCCACGCCGTTGTGTGCGTCATGTCCGGTGTTTGTGTGTGTGTGTGTCCATCTCATTTGTGCTGTGTCTAAACTGCTGTTCCCCCCTTTGTTCAGATGGAGGCAGTGTCGAGCCCGTCCTCTGTCAGGCAGGTCAGAGACTCGTGGAGAGCTGCTGTAAGTCCAAACCTGAGGCAAAAAACTGTGAGAGACTAATGTCACTAATGAATTACTCTGAGGGGGCTTACGATGGAACATGGATCATATCAACACAAACATGGGGGATTTTAACATAAAGATGGATGATACAGATCATTCAAGTCGTGTTGTAGTCGTGCGGGCTAAAACGATATAATCATGGCCATTTTATAGATTGAATTTCAGTTCAATCTATACTCTTAAAAAGTAAACCTGAATGTAAAAGGTGTTTATCTGGCCGTTTAAGTGTGTTATTAGGTTTTTAACGTTATCATTCAGAAAGTTTGATTCAAAAACTGCTTAGAACAGAGGAATTATGATATTTTACACAGTTTGAATAAGAGAAAATTAAGTTTTCATAATTAGGAAAAAAGTTAAATACTACACTAAAATTGTTGATATTGTTTCGGCGATAGCCAAAAGGCTAAAAAGGGCAAATATCGGTTTAATATATTGGTCTATATTGTGTCAAAAGTTACATTGGAGGCAAGGCTCGAGCGCATTAGCTAGTATCAAGTTTTAAATGTTAGCATCGTGGCAGCACTATCCAGAGTAAACAGCAGATTCTCTTTCATCTCAACATTTCAAAACCCTCCATAACTCATTTTGCATTCACGTCATCGCAGTAACGTTCAAGGGATTTATATTTCTTCATTTGCCTCGACTGGGCTGTCTGTGTCTTCACATCTGGTTCATCTGCTCCTGAGCTCGTGCTTAACAAGTCAATGTTACGATGTAACGATAGATATTTACACAGAAATATGGTCCATGGCAGTGATGCAGGGCTGTCTTTTGACCCATGAGTCAGGTCGGGCCAAGAAGGTCACATTTCAATGCAGCAGGTTCTAAACTGCAGACCCGTACATCACATGTCCACGCCGTGTGTCTTTGCGTTTCACCCAGTCTAGATTAATTTCCTCATTAGACTCATTTCTCCGTGAATATGAGTCTGATTGTAATAAACACGGAGCGTTTTGAAGCTTAAAATACAGAGAACAGGACGTGTCCCCAGGGCAGTGACCACTGTTGTCGTCTTCTACAGTGTCAAACGCTTGCGCTTCCTGCTAGAGCGCCTCCTGGTGGCCGTTAATGAGCGCAGGGTTCAAATCGTGGGGGAAAAGTTGCAGCTTAATGCCCGAAAACTGCGGTAGTTTTTTTGTGTGTAAATAATGCATAAATGTTGGCTTTAATGAGCATCCCAGGTGAGATGTTACTTCCTGTTGTTTTTCCCACAGATTTTTCAACTTTTCTGTACAAATAGTTTTACTCCCATCGTGTATCTATCATTTTTATTTACAACAGATACAAAGTTGTAATTGCAGCGTGGCTGCAGCGTTTTAAATCTGCAAATTGGGACTAATTGCCTATAAGGTGTAATAAAATTATATTCTCAGTCACATTTTGCTCATCGTAATCATTATCTGGACCGTTAAACTCTAAAACGCAAAAAAAAATGCGTTTTTTTCTTTCTTTCATTTTTATAACAAAGACGCAGACTTTTTTAGCTTAAAATGTCAAAAATGTACTAAACTCAGATTTAGTTCAATAACACACTTTATTAATAAAAATCTATCTAGAAGCCTTCTGTCACCACATTTCACCCTCTATTTGGTGAAACATTTATTTTAAAAGTCACGTTCAGTCATTATTTGACTAGTCGACCGGCGTGATCCTACTATTTACCCATAAATGGAATCGCAGCGCTGCTTTTGTGCGTTTGCAAGGTTTGTTTTGCGCTCAGAGTTCTGGGTTCTGGCCCGAGTTGTGTTTGCGACGGGGAAGTGTCAGGTCTGTGCGAGGAGATAACGCGGGGCCGTCCCAAAAGCAGCGACCAGCCCTTAAACCCCACACTTTAGTATTCTGCTCAAAACAAAACAAAACCACTTTGCTGTCGTCATAGTTACGGCTACAGCAATCTGGAGAAAAGTGACTCGCCGGGCACCGAAGTTTACTTTTGTTTTAATTGAATGCAGGGATTCATTGTGACAAGTCGACTATAAACAAAAATAAACATAGTCGCGAGGTTTGATTATTGTAATTTGGACCAAACGGACTTCAAAACGCACGCGAAAAGAGCTTTTTGTAATGAAAGACGGCAGCGTTATTAAATAAAAATGTCTAAAACATACAAATGGTGTCTGATTTTCATCAATGACGCATGTTGTTCGTAAATATTCTGGACGTAGAAGTCTTCAGTCGCCATATTTAACGTTTAGAGGTTCAAAAAAGTAGTTTATTTTGTGTGAATGGTGCACACACTTTGGATGGGACGAGTGTTGCTGTTATTTCCTTTAGATATAAAGGAAAAGGAACCATTCAACTTTTAATAACTTTTAATTGCTGTAAACATTAATATTTATACCAAATAAAGTAGAAAATAGAAAATCATAGCCATCATACGCACTTTAAACATCAGGACTTAAAAAAACTGATTATTTTCAGCAAAAACTTAAAAAATTGGTGGAAAACAAACCGGTCTAATGCATTTTGTCTGGGCTCTTTCAACTTCTAAGAACCGTTTTGAAGCGGTTGTCACAAGTCGTGTTTTTTGAAAATGCGTTTCATAATGCTTCTTGTCTCGCCACTTGTGTGCTCGCAGCCTCCGAAGCGCTCGACGGGGAAGAAGGAGCTGAAGGAGAAGCGCGAGAGCATCGAGGAGAGCAAAGAGAACCTCAAGGCCAAATCCGACGACTCTGGGGAAGAAAAGAACCAGGACGAGGACGGCCAGCGCAACGGGCCCAAGAAGAAAGGTACGAGGGCTCGACTTTAAATAAAAGACGGCTTGACAAAAGCGTCTCTGTGTGTATCCGACCCAAACTGCACGGGGGTTCATGCAAAAACAACTGTCCACACAGAAAACGGTGTATTTAAAAGACTCACAAATTTCACTCACAAATTGTCGACTGACTCAATTAATCACCTGACGAGTACAAATTCTGACAAATATTTTACCAAATCACACCTTTTAGGCCTCTTCAAAAATTAGCATCTCTATTTTTATTGTGTGTATCCCGATAATGGACGATATTCAAGTCAATCCACCAAAAATGTGTTAAAACGTGTCTTAAAACGTGTGGGTTGAGGTTTAATTAACCGACAAATGTGAAATGGCTGTAAAAAAGTGAAGAAATATCACCTCATACACTTGACTACAAAACCCTTCTTAATATTTAAAAATCTCATAGCTTATTTTAACATTTGGCCTGGCTTCAAAACAACATCTATTCCTCCAGGCGTGGGTCATATTGAAGAGAATGTACATCAAAAATTAGTTTTTTCTGCTATTTACGTTTTTTTTTTTTTTTTTTTTGCAATCAGAAAATCGCTAAAACGCTCATGACTCTGGTTCAAGTGAAAAAGTCAAATCAAAATTCTACTGAAATTATAACGCATTGCACTGCTCAATGTAGCCCGGCCCAACCCCAGGCAATTAATGTTGTTTATTTATACAGGAAACAATTAGAATGCAATAATATTCAGGCTATAAAAGAACAGAGAAAGTGCAACATTCACAGGCATGCACAGACACTTAATGTTTATGTGCTTTTACACAGCCGGACCAGGAAAAAACCTCGTCCTTTTTGCCCTCGTGTATGCATGCTTCTTAAAGATTTTCGCTGCGCCACTAGAATTCCAAAACGTCGCGTCACTGTTACGGCGTACGACACTTCCTGTTTCCTCCCTTCGCTCTGGTCCGTCAGCACAAACTCAAAGCCACGTCACGTGTTCGTTCAAAGAGGAGGAAAAGGGAGAGAAAAAAAAGAGTATTCTTCTTTGTTCCAACTACAGTGTAGCTGCTGCCATCTGCTGGGGGATAGTGGTACTGCAGCAAGGCTTAATTTTGTCCAAACCAGATTGTCATGGTTTTAGAAATAAAGTGTTTCCCTCTTAATTGTAGAAAACAGTTAATCCAGGCTACATTTCTCTCAGTGCTGGATTGTGGAGAGATTATATTTATGCTTTCTACAGCAACAGAAGTATACGTAACTCGCCACTGTCCATTAGAAGAAGAAAAGGAACAGCACTTCCTTTTGTTTGTTTATAAGACTGTTGTTGAGATTATTTCACACGTTTTATTGAACATCAGATCAAGTATTCACCCATTTAAGATCTCGCGATTTTTTGTTCACAACGACAAAATTCATGATAAATATAATTCTTAAACACTGCAACAATAATACCTGATGGTGCAGAATACATTTCGGTTTAAACGACTCCCTAATATTCAGATGTGGAACAAAATACAGACTGTTTACTTGTTATCCACAATGCCAGGATTTTGTTATTTCTATTGATAGTTTTATTGGCATTTTATTTAGTTATTCAATTTTTGGTTTTGAAAGGGTACGCATGCAAAAAAAGACTATAAATAAATTATAAATGTAATTAAAATGAGTCCAGTAATTGCGGAGACCCATAAACCACTGTTTGCACACACGGACCTGACCTCTTGTTGTTGTTCCGTCGCGGACAGGAAACAAGCAGAAGTGGGTTCCTCTGATGATCGAGGTGAAGTCGGAAGGACCCAGAGAACGATCGGCGTCGCGGAACAACAGCCGCCCCAACGAGAGCCCGAGAGTGCCCCCTACTGCCCGCAACGACCTGCGAGGTGAGCTTTTTACGCCATTATTCAGGTCACAATATATTCGCGAGAACCTTAAAATGATCATTTACCAGCAAAATTAAGCATTTTTTGTTCAATTTATCGTCCGAAAAATAGACCTAAGTGTAATAACTGTTTTTATCTGCCTGTTTTTGTCACATTTAACGTTATTCTGTCGTTCGGAAAGTTTGATTTTGTGAAATGCGCTCACAAACTTGGGGAACGGTGACATGTCAGACCACGGGAATGACAGAAAATTAAAGATTTCGCCGTCGTTCGGTCACAGTCTCAGTATTTGTGAATAATAATAATAATAATAATAAACAATCATCGCAAGGCTAAGCTGTGATATCGCGCATGAACGATTTGGACTGTTTTTTAGCCCGTGCGTCGAAGCTACGAGAAGAGTTTCGACGAAGAACTGCGTGAAGAAGCAGAAATGTGCTTCACATGCTTCTGTAAATGTCGCGGTTCAGGTTTCGCAGCAATGATCAAACTGCAAGCGCTGATGTTATTGAGCTAATCGAATGTCCAGCCTCTGAAAGCACATGTTGTCATTTGGACTCTACAAACATGTGGTGTCGTTGTTTTAGTCCATCAGCTCCGGAGCTTTAACATTTTACGAGAGGACAGAAGTACAATATTGAACAGAAATCTACTTTTTAAAACGTTCCGAGCCGTAAGACGAAATATGTGTTAAAACATGTCTTTAAATGTATTAGTTGAGGTTTAGATATGAGACAAAATTAAAGTGAAACATCAATAAGATCAATACAAAAAAGTGCAGAAATATCACTTTACACACATTTTTTTATTTGATAAACAGGACTTTTTTCATTTTAAATCCCCTCTTTTTGCAGCATTTTTGACACTGAACGATAAACTCGATTAGATTTGACACATGTTCAAAACAACTTTCAGAATAGTGTTTAAATTTCCGTACGTGGCCCGCCTCCAATACGGACGGCCATTCAAAAACACAAACATCTGATTCTTCTTCCTCCAAAGTCTGAACTCTGCTCGACACCGCGCGCTTTCGGTGACGGGAACAATTTGAAACGGTCGCCGTCTGATCAAAATGTCATTAACTGCGCACGTTTAATAATTTATGATTAAACAGCAGCAGCAGGAAGTGGGCGTGTCAGAGCGAGCGCACACTTCTGCTTTTAAAGAGACACTCGCCACACATTTACCCCGAGAGGAAATTAAGTTCAGTTTAGAAAAGGGACAAACTCTACAGACGTTTGTACTACTAAAGGTATTTGTCGCGAACTGAAAGCTCAATCTGCTTTCGTAGAATGACTACTTTGAAGAGCTTTTAATCTATCTTTATTTTCTGAAAATCCTCATTTGCATCGACCTCTGAGACTCTGGGCAATTCATTATTTGTTGAGCCGTAAAGATAGATCAAAACTGAAATCCTCCATTGTGATCTGCAGCTCTCTGTAGGAGGGATGTCAAGGTTTTTAGTTTAATTGATCATTTTGACTTTGTTTGCTTGGAATGTTCCACAGTGTGACTTAAAACTATCTTCGTTCAGTCACAGGTCCGAGGTCACAGGATTAACGAGTTGGAAATAATGCTGATGTGCAGCGTTTTTGGATGTGCAGCGATTAGATTTTTGCGATTTATGCTTTAAAGTGCCACCTACATGTCGGACGACTCACACGAGGAAATTGCCCAGCAAACACTGGGCCAAAACTCATCTAATATCGCAATTGTTTTTATCTGACAAATAAAATATATGAGAGCGACTTTATTTTGTTGAATTAATGTTTAGAGAGTCAAAAAAGTTGTTTCTTTATGTAAATTCTGCATAAACTTTGACTGGAATGAGTGTCCCTGGTGTCATGTCACTTCCTGTCACTTTCTACATATTTTTCTAACTTTTCTCCACAAATACCTGCTCGATTGGTATAAAACTATAATTTGTATGTACAACAGGTATAAATACACCAAATTAAGTCAAAATTACAAAATCGTAAAAAACCTGTCAGAGGCACTTTAGGCCGCAGTTATTTTATTACAGGGACGGCGCCGCTCCGACAACAATGCTTTCCAAAATAAATGACTGCGGAGGTCATTTAGAAATCGAGAAATTGCTTCACGCGCTCTTATCTTTTTACTTAATACCGCTTTTTACATTTAATTTAATGCTATTTTGCGTTTTCGGTGGTACTTTGTAAAACATTTTTTATAATATATTTTATTTATATTGTAGAAATCAATAATCTAAGTGCAGCGGATCCGTAAACCAAGTAATAAAATAACTAAGGCCTTAACTGAAGCGTTCTGTTCAAAGTTCACATTTTAAACTAGTCAAAGAATCCCATGCATTTCAGAACATGTTTGTAGCAGAATAAAGCTAGATATTTAGTTGTTTGCAGAGGAAATTATTTTACCTAAATTATTGAAATCTTGGTGTTTTGGTACAGTAATACCAGTGTTTTCGTACAGTAACTGAAAAGTGGCACGGTGCATGTTTGAACATGGCGTGTGTTGGTGTTTGTGTTTCTCCTGACCTTGTGCTTGTTCCCCTGTCAGACTGGCACTCGCAGAAGTACGAGCGCGAGTGGAGAGACGACCACGACGAGGTGTCGAGCGTGAAGAGCGAAGGGGCCCCGTTCAGAGGCGGCTTCCGGGGCCGGGGCAGGGGCCGGGGCCGGGGTCGAGGCAGGGGGGCCGGCAGAGGTGAGGCCAGACTTCAGCTTTCAGGTCCTGCGACGTGATATCCCAAAAAATATCCAGAAGAAGAGTTGACATTTGTTGAACAACCAAATTGCTCAGTGACTTAGACCAGGGACGCCCAATACAGAGGCTGTGAGATCCATCGCGTCGAAACGTGCCGGAAAGTGCTGAAAAGCGCCGGAAAGCTACGGAAAGTTCCGAAGCGCGCCGGAAAGCTCCGAAGCGCGCCGTGTAATGCAGAGGAAGGAGGAGAGATGAAGTTCTGGTTAAGCTCAACCTTCTATCATTTAGCGTAGTTGTGGTCAGTATATTTTATTTTCAAAATACTCAGCTGTATTAAATGGTCTAGTTAAATAGCAGATTTTCTCTCTCCTTTTTATATTGCACATTTGTATATGATAAACAATATTAGGCGAATAATGAAACCCTACATTGTGTTTCTATTGCTGAATTATGGTTAAACAAAAATAAAAACCTTAATACTAACTATAAAAATAATACTAAATTATACAATTATTTAGATCTATTGGTAGATCTTCGGGCTTTGTCGAATATAAAAGTAGTTGAAAATGAGCTGAAAATGTGTGGGTACCCCTGGTTTAGACCCTAGAACTCACAACGCTCCAAATCTGCAAATAAGGGTTTCGCCATCACAAACGTACAGATAACACAATATTGGCTGATGTAATAATTGACATTGCCAACAAGGGTCTCCATCTGAGAGTAAAGGTTGAAAAAGTCAGATTTTTTTCTTCCTTATTCTGTCTAAAAAAAAGCCTCGACACTGCCAGAGGCTTTTGAGGCTCAGTCTGTGGTCTCAGTCTCCCAGACGTACTTTCTACAAATGCTTCTAGGGACCAGCATCTTTCCATATGTTTTTATTCTGTAGCACTTTGAGTTCAAATGTAAAGTGCACTACAAATAAAAGCTATTATCACAATAATATCAACGCTGAGGTACTTAACTGCCGTATTATCATTTACAATATCGTGCACAATTCATCAAAATTGCAATTTCGGTTGACACAATTTGCAAATCTCAAAGGCTGCACTTTTTGTAGTGCCACAAACGCCAACATTTCTTCTTGTCTTATTCTGCTTAAACACTGCTAACCTGTAGTTCAGATCTGTACAAACATTTTTGCATAATTTTTCTCAAACCGCACAACCCCTGAGAATGATAGTCTGAACCTCTGCACAGCGCAAAGCAAAGTACACACTCTCAAGCACGTGGTTTGCCTCGTTTTCAGGTCACTACGAGTACCACTACGGCTACAAGTCCTACGACGTGAAAGACGGGCCGTACGCGCAGAAGTTTGGGAACGCCGTCACCTATTACTACGACAACATGAGCAGCAGCGACCTGTACTCGGCGGACCAGGACCTGCTCAAGGACTACATCAAGAGGCAGATGTGAGTCGCTGCTTTGGGCCGTTTGAGAAGCGCTCAAATCCTTCGTCTGGACATAAATCTCAAGAGTTTGTGTCTAGCACGTGGTGTCGGGTCGATGAGACCATTTTCAAATCAAATGTTGGTTTAATTTACACTTACAAAAACATATCAGTTAGATGTTGTTGTAGTTTGTTAAAACCCAAAACCACCTGCAATTGCACAGTCAGAAAAGTACCGTATTTTCCGGACTATAAATTGCACCGGAGTATAAGTCGCACCAGCCAAAAAATGTATAATAGAGAAGAAAAAAACGTATAGAAGTCGCACTGGAGTATGAAATGCTGTTGCAAGTATGAAAATAACAAATAATATCACATAAGTTGCTCCCAAGTATAAGTATATAAGAATAAATTGCACCCCGGCCAAAACTATGAAAAAAGGTGCGACTTGTAGTCCGTAATTCAAATATTTCTTAAGTTGGACAATTTGCTGTTGAAGTGATGAGCTCTACATGTCTCTTCTCTGATTGAAACGTTGAAGAATTTAAAGCTCTGATCTAAACCAGGATGATTACAGTAAAACTTTCTAAAACAACCATATCTGAATTAAACACTCGTCTTGAGATGTTTTGAACGTTTTTACTCTTTGTTTTTGCAGCGAGTACTACTTCAGCCTGGATAACCTTGAGAGGGACTTCTTTCTGCGGCGGAAGATGGACGAGGAGGGTTTTCTGCCCATCAGCCTCATCGCCAGCTTCCACCGGGTTCAGGCGCTGACCACCGACGTCAGGCTCATTCTGGAGGTCAGGGAACATTTGCGAGAACACGCGTGTGCTTTTCCCTCAAAGGTGTAAAGTTGAGGCAACGTATGGGTTTTAATGCAAGTTCAGCAATAATCTATTCTCGTTGAACACTGTTGTATTTTAAAGGCGTAGTTTTTTGGCCCAAATCTGAGTCTTATTTCCTCGCGGCGTGGACTGCCGATTAGTCCTGTCACGTATCAATCATAAAACTACTTCTCACCTGCAGCCGCGTGCGGCTCGTCCCCAGGAGAGCAGCACGTTTCCGCGTGTCTAAGCGCATTGATCTATCATAATATAGTTCCCTCGGTGTACGGGACAAAATTAGGACGGAGAAAGACAGTTCGAGCTGACAAAGAGACGGAAATCTACGGGAGACGAGAGATGCGATGGGATCCGTCGCGCTAATAAACAAACGCACGTGTGTGTTGTATCAGTCCGCACGGTGGAGTGCTCATGCGCACTTCCGCCTGAGTTCTCAAATTGCTGAAAATTCGTCCAAAACGCCTTTAATATTCAAATTCTGTTCAAAACCATACAATTAAAACTGTTACTTAAATGAAATGGACACAGAATCCATTAGTGTTGGAGTTTGTTTTTTTTAATTTTATTGCGCTGTAGAAGTGATGAGGTTTTCATGTCTCTTCTCTGAATCAAACTGAAGACGACTTTACAACTCTGATCTCGGCAAAAAAAAAGCAACCATTTACACTAAATATCATTTAACTTCAAGATTACGTTATTAAATAAGAATCAAATAATGTCGGATAAAGGCTGCCACCAGTGTGTGCTCAGTTTATTAAGATAAATCTCCGGGACAAACACTGATGTCCGTCGCTCGTGTGTTGAGTGCAGTTTATATTGTTTTATTACTTTGTTCAGAAGTTGCCACCTGTTCATTACTTGGTTGTGTATATTTATTCTCCCACTGCATAATTAATATTTGAACCAATTTATAAGCATACACGCTCTCTAATCTTTAGAGGAAAATCTCCGGGATCGTTCATGTTTGTCCAACATTAACAGACTTCAGTGTTTGTTCTTTTCTACTACTTTGTTCTTCTTTGGCAAAAATATCTAGGCAAATGCCTTGATTTTTCTTCCACAACTCCTAAAGTTTGATATTGTGACATCCCTATTACTTTAAAATGTCTTTAAAGCAGAACTAAGTCACTTTTTAACCTTTTGGAAGTCCCTGTGATGGTTTAATATGTATTTTCGGGCCGTTTGAAGTGTGCGTCGTTGCCCCCTGCTGTCTCTGGGCGGAAAACCAGCCTTGTAACATTGGCCGACATAGACCTAAATACGACTCTCCTGAGAAACTCTTGTTAAATGCTTTTTGTTATACTGTCTTATTTCGATACAGAAAGTGAAAAAAAGCTTTTGCGTCCATTCTCTTACGGTGTAGTTTCACCATAGAGCTCCAGGGGGAGCTCTATCGCCAAAGGTACTGAAAATAATAAGTAATGAATGAGACTTTGGCTTTAGTCGGTGAATAGGAACTTAATTTTTTTTAAATTCCTTCCTTCAAAATCTGAACTTTGCTCCAAACCACAGGCGGATCATCCACCATCCGAAACCTCAGAATACTTTAAGATTAAATGATTTAACTGTTTAATAACTCAACACTGTTTCCGTGGCAGGCTTTGAAGGACAGCCAGGAGGTGGAGATCATCGACATGAAGATTCGGAGGAAAGAGGACCCTGAGAAATGGCCGCTGCCAGGTCTGAATCTGCCGAACAACGCTCACGCCACCGACTTCTCTCAACTCATTGACTGCCCCGAGTTCATCCCACGCACCCCGGGCGACGACCTCTCAGGTGACGCCACGACGAGCAAAACACGACATCAAACAGGAAAACAATCAGCCTTTATAATAATAGTTTTATGGTGATGAAGTATAATTCCGTTTTTTTTTAGAACACTTTGTAATATTTGTGTGCCTTTTATATTCAAACACCCACATCCTACTTTCACAGTTTGAAAATGGTTAGGCCTCATGTCAGACGATCGAATCTTCTGGTTTGAGTTTGAGCCTTGACAATGACCTGCTGTAGAAGTGATGAGCTCTTCATGTCTCTTCTCTGATTAAAACAATGAGGACGACTAAACACCTCTGATCGCAGCAAAAGGGTTTTATTTTTCCACAGACTGACATGCAGCGCCTCATATTATTGACCATATTTGAACAACACACAGAATACTTCACCGAACGCCTGAGTTGATCCACATTATTCCAGACGTTGCCCTCAGTGCCTCATCCACTGTACTTTCACTCATAAATCCACTGTCGATGTCAGTGAAAAATAAGTTCTACACAGACACAAAGCGGCAGTGCTGAGTTGTTGGTCGCATCAACATTTTACACAAATCAACCTACTCAATGTTATATTTTTGCTGCAAGACGTTTCCCTTGTTATCCACTTGCTGCTCCACCGGAAAGGGGACAAAAGTTGGCGTATTAAAGTGACTCGTTTGTGTCTGAATGTTGACGCTAATTCTACTGTCGAGGCATGAACATTTAAAAGCTGTAGCTCTGCACAGATCCTATAGTGTGACTCCTCGTGACTGTGGTTGGTGCTTCGTTTCAGATTCTCCGCGAGCCTCGACGCCAGTGCTGAAGACTAAACCGGACCAGGAACTTTCCAACCTGAAGACCATGCCCAAGGGTCTGTCTGCGAGTCTCCCAGACCTGGACTCTGAATCCTGGATCGAGGTCAAGAAGAGGCCTCGGCCGTCTCCAGCAAGACCCAAGGTTAGTTCTGTCACTAGTGTCACTGCTACGACTGTCTTTCACACTTAAACAGTAGAGGAGGTCGGATGGTCATTTTCTTTTACTTTTTTTTTTTTTTTGTGTGTGTGGCTTGTAGGCTTTATTAGATGGGAGAGGATGGGGTGAAATGAGGAATGAGAGGATGACATACATGAGGCTCAATTTCAGTCAAAACGTCTTTTTTTCAGCTCATGGCATCTGTACAACCCAATTAATGATTATTTGATTACTCACTTAAAGTGCACCTGGATAAAGTTTAAATTGAGCCTGACTTTAGTTCAGTTTGAGCCTGACTTTAGTTCAGTTTGAGCCTGACTTTAGTTCAGTTTGAGCCTGGATGCTGTAGAAGTGATGAGTTCTTCATGTCTCTTCTCTGATTAAAACCATGAGGACGACTTAAACACCTCTGATCGCAGCACATTTCTTTTACTACATTAAAGGCGTCTGGAAATGTATTGTTTATGGTTCAAGTATTGCACAACCATAAAATTAACCACAAGAGTGTCGGAAATATCACTTTATTCTCTTGTTTTGGGAGATTACACTTGACATTTCCGTCTCTTGTTCAGGTTGTTTTGAATAGGTTTAATCACAAACGGTGCAGTCTATTTAATACCCATTTTCTTTACTAGAATCAGTTTGGATTACACTTTTCGGACACGCCACTACCTTTCTCTTCCCCTCACTTTCTCTCATTTGTTTGGTCTCGTTCATTGATTAAACGTCCTTTTCACATTTTCCGTTTTTATATGTTAATTTGATGTATCCTTCCTGGTTTGTCTCGTTTCTCCCTGATTCAGACCCATTCGTTTCAGCAGAAGGACAAAGAGGAAGCACGCTCTCCGCTGCCCCCTATGGAATCGTCGCCCACCCCCACGGCACCACCCGCCAAGGTAAGGCGCGGCGCCTTCCGACTGAAAGGCCTGTGGTTCAGGTCCCGCCATAGAGGATAAACGGGTCTTGAACATTACACGTTTTCTCATGTGAAAGCTCAAAACAAAAGTCAAATGTGAAAGAGCAGTTACGGTCTGAAAACAAATGTAAAAGTCAATGTCAATATCTAGTTAGTACCCGACATGTAAAAGAAGAAAATCAAGTAAACAAATGGCAGTCTGATGTAAAACAGCCTATATAGTTCAGACCTCTTTATTGTTGTGGATGATTCTTTTGTCAGTTTAGCAGGTCATAATTCAGTTTCCTCTCGAATGTTAAAATGTCAACTTTGAACGGATATTTTTTTAAACTCGTTCAGCCCTAAACAGTTGTAGAAAACCAGATGAACAATGGGAACGGAGCAGTTACGTTCACATTTATCACAGACACACGCACAGTTGAAATGATCATCTTCTCGTTTTCGCTCAACATTATCAGCGTTCGTGTGGAAACGACACAATGTCCTATCCGTTCCTGCGTCGTTTTTACTATTTCATATAATCCTCTTCTCTGGGACATTGTAACATCAAAGTTTGAGTTCTTAAATCACATTCTTCTCCCACAGAGACATAAAGGTCACACCTTAAAGAAGCACCAAACTTTATTAACTGGGACTTGACAAGATTTTGACTGATTCTCCAGAAGGATTTGTTGCTTTCTATTTTGAAGGGCGATTTATTCAAGTTTAAAGTCTTAAAACAATTTGCTAAATTTAAATTGTTTGGCCAATTTTCAGTCAAAAACTAAATAAGGAATCCAAAGTTAATTTTTTTGTGTCAGATACCAAACCATTTTTCAGATTTAAATGTCCCAACTAAGGCTTATTTTGTATGAAAACATGACATGTTGAAAAACTTACAAGTAAACTAGAGGAGGCGTTAAAATTTCTATCTTTTAAATTCAAGATTTTTTTCGGCAGCATCTCGCTATAAATAAAATGTTTGAGGAAATTGTTGCACAGCAGTGGAAGTGTCCTTTAGCTCCCCCTGCCATTAGCAAACAAGCTGGTTTAGCTTTCCACTTTACTGTAAAAAGCTAAATTGAGCGAAACAAAAGCTGCACGTTCGAAAATGAGACACACAAACAAATGTTGTAATTTCCCCATAATTCTGCCACAGAGTTTTGACAAATCAAATTGTTTTATTGTTCACTTAATTGTAAGTTTCGCAGCAATTTCATTTTAGTTTAGTCCGTCGCATTTGCTGCAGAAGTGATGAGTTCTTCATGTCTCTTCTCTGATAAACGGTGAGGACGATCTGATCTCGCTCTGATCTCGGCAAAACGTGAAACGATGATAAAACGGTTCATTTGTGAATCAAACTCTGGGAAATTTGCACAAAAAAACAAACAAAAACTTGACCATATGACAAAAAAGGGTAGCGACTAACGAATTTCCTCTGGGATTAATGAAGTGACATCTGATAATGGTGTGTTTGGATTGGAAAGGCCGGGAACACTACATTTGTACTCTGTTTAACCAGAGTTAGTTCAGGAGAATATTTACAGACAAATGGGTGTTTTTATGAAAAACGCTACATTTTACACATTTCCTTGAGTCATTTCTGTGAGATTCCCGCTTTGTCTAAGTCATAAAACCTTCTCTCGGCTCATGGCAGGTTTAGAGTCTGTTTGGACCAGTTAACGATCATTTGATTACTTAGTCAGGTTAAACTGCATGTTTCACTAAAAAGCAGTGAACACAATTATATTTCAAATTTTACTAAACATTTTGTCCCGTTTGTCCCCAGTTTGTAAAGTTTATAATTGCACTTCCTGGTTTGACATGAGCAGCAAACATGAGGTAATTCCACTGCTGTTACCTAGCAACCAGACTGTAAACAAGAGCCAAAATCCACACAAATGACACAACAGTTATGATTTAACACACATTAATACCATATAACACCTTTTGATTTTGCTGAGTGATCGTTTAAAACTGTAAATTGTCATTTTAAACATATTTTTAAATTTCTTCCCTGGAATAAAACTAAATCATACCTAGAAAAACATTCATATGGACATTAATTAGTTAATTACTCTAAAATGATCGATTAGCTGCAATTCAACCTTTTGCAGCCCTTATTTTTGTCTTTTTATAGAACAGATAAAATCGCTTTCATGAACATTTACAGAATAAAGACTTTAATCATCATAACTGAGCTCAGAACAGATGTTTTCCTCCAAACTGCCGCGGAGCGCTCGGGTCCTGAGCGTCGACCCCGTCCTTCCCAAAGCGGCTCGTCTTTATAGAAACTGTCAATTTAAGAGTCTCGTAAGGCCGCTTAAACTTAAAACGAAAACAGTTCAATCGTCGACTAATTATTTCATCTGACGTTAAAAAAAAAGATGCGCATCAATCACAGCGGAAAGGAGAAGGTTTGGAGTGAGTTAGTTCAAGATTTGGGAGTTTAACCTGCTCATTTACAGACAAAATACACTGTTGACTCATTGTTTTCGGAGTGAACATTTGTAATTGTGAAATTTCTGTTCATCTTATGGTCGTGTCCGTTCACTTCGGGTCAGATACGAGCGTCCTGACCCTCACCCTTCCGCGGTTCTTCTTCTCAGGCGGGCGCGGAGCCGGACGAGCCGGAAGAGCTGGACTTCATGTTCGACGAGGAGATGGCCCAGATGGACGGCCGCCGGAACACCTTCACCGACTGGTCCGACGAGGAGACGGACGGCGAGATCGACGACCAGGACGTGAACAAGATCCTGATTGTGACGCAGACGCCGCCGTACCTCCGCAAGCACCCGGGCGGCGACCGCACCGGCAGCCACACCTCGCGCGCCAAGCTCACCAACGAGCTGGTCAAGGTCATTAACGACGGGCTGTTCTACTACGAGCAAGACCTGTGGGACGACACGTACGAGCCCGAGTACGCCACCATCAAGGTACTTTCACAACGCCACCGTTTCAGCCCAGTAAATGAGTAGAACTGTCTTAATACTTCATTTAAATTATCGTTCAAGACATGGAAGCTGGAACTATATTTTTGGAGAGAATATCTATTGTGTGTATAAATTTTCATGGTTTTCCTTTTAGTACAAGATTTGAGCCTAAATAAGTAACTTCAGTGAGTCTAAACGGACTTGTGGGTTTTGTTGTGCTGAAGCTGTATATAGAGGTGGTATAGAGACGTTTCGGTATTATCAGTCTTTAGCGATTCGTCGTGCTTTAAAATGTGTTCTCGTGACACGGGATCACAAAGAGTCCAGACGTTTGTTTGAGCTCCAAATGGTTCAGGGACGCTTCAGTCTGATCTGGGAGATGTTTTTGTCATTTCAGAGAAAATTAGCCGAAAGTTGAACCCATAAAAGAACATGGCCGACGTCGTATTTTGATAGTAATCTGGACTATACAGACTCTAGAAAGAGCTTTTTCATAAATAAAATCGTGAATGATACAATTTATTTGTGAATATTCTCTATCTAGAAGTCTTCAGTTGACACATTTCAACCTTTTATTTGGTTGATGTATTTAAAGTCACAATATGTACAATATCATAAATAGAATAATCGTTTCACTAGTTCAATACCAAAATAATTGTCAGTGACAGCCCTAAACTATAATACAATATCAGCCAAATAAAGGTTGGACTATGGCGACTTAAGGCTTCTAGATGGAGAATATTTACAAGTAAAGTTGATTTATTTTCCCTTTTTGATTTAATAACGCTGCCGTCTTTGTTTAAAAGATCTTTTTGCGTGTGTTTCAGTCCAGATAACCATTACGACGATGAAAAAATAGTTTATTTAGTCGTTTAACGTCATCGACCGCCTCTGATCGCCTGAAAGCCGTCGCTTGCGGAACATTTTCAGCACGTTTTCTGGAGCCAAGTGGCAGTTTTCTTCTGTCAAAGCCCAGCGTAACTCGTGAACGGCACAGAACGCTCGTGCGGAGGTCAGAGAAGTTCCTTTTGTTTGGCGTTTGTTGTTTTCCGCTTCATTGTGTCATTGTCCTGCTCTTTTTGTGGACTCTTCACGCGCTCACGGGCAATCGTCGAAACGGCCCGTTAAAAACAAACAAACCCGTCTTTATGCAAGCGGCTCGTTACCTCCCCAAGATGGACACGCACACGGTTTGTAGCTGACATTTGGACACGGTCGGACTGTTTTGACGTCGTCTGGTTGGTTTAGTTTTCGAGGCCGCTGGACTTTGGGAGCTGGAAAACTTGGGGTTTGTTTTCGAAAAGATGAGATTTAAACGGGCTTTTCTGGCCGCTATGTTTTGTTGCTGTATTTCATTCTCGAGACTTCTCAAGAGAAGGTTTGTCAGCAGTGAGTTGATGATATTTTCACTTTGTTTGATCGTACATGTTTAAAGCTTCTTTTTTTTTTTTTTACCCCAGAATATTTTTGACCGAACTTGTAAAATTGGCTGTGTTTTTTCGTGCTAATTCTCAGGTTCTTTATTTAGTCATTTTCATCGTGTTTTGTTTGGTCTGATACAGTGTTTCTCAAAGTGTGGGACGTGTACGCGCTTCTCTCTGCAGTTCTAGTGTTTTCTTAAGGTGAGACGCTGCTGCTGAATAGGAAAAAAAAAGTGAATTTAAAGCTGTCATTTTTAAACTTGTGTAGTTTAATCACTTAATGTAAGAAAACCCTTCCAAAATAGATGAGGCTTTTGTGTAAAAACAGCCAAAATTGCACATATTTGGGGCGTTTAAATCTGAAAAATGGACAGAGCCAGGTTTAAATATCATGGTTAATTTTACTGACTTAATAGTTACAAAAAAATGGACTGAGGATATTTTTGGGATTTATTACTTGGCTTTTACTTAAACTAGATCTGACTGAAAACTGGCCTATAAAAATCAAATTTGCCCAAACAAATTTTGACTTAATAAATTAGATAATAAAACATATTTGGGAGCAGATAGGACAATGTTTTGTTTCCACATGAAAGCCAATGTTGAGAGAGGAAAAAAAGGCGAGGCGCTACAGTCAAATCACATTTTTTCCAACTAACTTTAAACACAGAGTGAGTTTCCTCCACATTCATGTTATCATTTGGGGTTTTTCTTGGACAAAATTACTTACATTACACTTTAGTCATTTTTAAACCTTTATTTAGCTGTAATTTAGTCGTGGAATTACGTGTTTTGGATCTGGCGGCTCTTTAAAGGCCAAATATTTTATTATGCGAGTCTTGAGCAGTGATTCCAAAAATTTTCACGTCGATATTTCCTCCATTTTCCTGGTAAAATCACGTCAGCAGCAGTTTGTAAAATCTGAAGGCCAAACACTGGGACTGCTTAAATGTTATGAAATAAATATTTTATTTTTTTAATTTAATTTATTTATTTTATTTATTTTATTTCAACTTTTTTCTATTTTTATATATTTGTTTCTTCATGTTTGTGTCTCTTTTGCAGCAAGAGGTGGAGAACTTCAAGAAGGTGCACCTGATCAGCCGCGAGGAGTTCGACTGTTTGACCCCTGAACCTCCCGTCGACCCCAACCAGGAAGTGCCCCCCGGACCCCCGAAGCCGCAGCAGAGTAAGACCACATATGCTTCATTTTGTTGTTTTGTTACTTAACTCATTTACTAATGGCCTTTGCTTCAATATAATAATGTACTGCCAAATCCCTGTATTGCACTGGTATCGGTATCGGAGTATCAAAGTAGGCAAATGAAACGTGCCAGTTAACCGGGCAAAAGGTTTAGGGTTTGTTTGCCAGTCAAATTGCCATATTATAGCTTATTGTGATACGTTTCCATAGTAATATGCTCTGGGGACGAGTTTTTTATTTCCGTGACGACACTAATCTTCCGTGGCGACCCTCGCTCTCTCTTTGCAGTCCCCACAGACGCTCTGGCCAACAAACTCTTCGGCGCCCCTGACCCCTCCTCGATCGCCCGCTCTCTACCCACCACCGTCCCCGAGTCGCCCGGTCACCGCAGCAACAGGACGCCGCGCACGCCCCGCACGCCGCACCGGAAAGACCCCACCATGACGCCGCGCTTCTACCCCGTCGTGAAGGAGAGCCGGCCCGTGGACGCCAAGGTACGGTTTGGTTTCGGGTGCGGATCGCAAGTTTCCAGGCAGAAAATGTACAAACTTTACACTTTATTATCATCGTTTGTCATGGATTGGCACCACAAACTTGCCACATGGATGAATGATATGAAATATTTAAGTTCCTGATGAGACTATTTGAGTCATATACTATTAAAGCATAACTAGGTAATATTTTGACCTTCTTTGTAAGTCCCTTTGATGGTTTAATATGTCATTTACGGGTGTTTGAAGTGTTCGTCGTCGCCCCCTGCTGTCTTTCAGGGGAAAACCAGCCTTGCGACATCAGACGTCAGAGAACAGACCTTTAAGACAGTATGATAAAACGATATAATCTTATGCAAAAACATTTACTATATAAAAGAGTCAGGGTTTCTCAGGAGAGTTGTCGTCAGGGCGATGTTGGCAAATGTTGCAAGGCTGCTTTTCCGCTCAGAGACGACAGGGGGCAACGACGAACACTTAAAATGTCCTGAAAATACATGTCTCACATCACAGGGACTTGGAGATGTTTAATGAGGTGAAGATGTGAAGTAGACCGGCTGTTTGGATAATGCCATGGTGATGTCATGGTGATGTTGTGCATTCTCATCGTTCTCCTCTGGTCTTCTCTCAGACGCCGAGGAAGAGGAAGACCAGGCACAGCTCCAACCCGCCTCTGGAGTGCCACGTGGGCTGGGTCATGGACTCCCGAGAGCACCGCTCCAGAACGGCCTCCGTCAGCTCCAACGCCAGTCCGTCCGAGGCCACGCCGGTCCAGGGCACCATCGGAGCCACGCCCCAGTCCCTGCCCAAGTTCCAGCACCCGTCGCACGAACTGCTCAAGGAGAACGGCTTCACGCAACACGTCTACCACAAGTATCGCCGACGCTGCCTCAACGGTACTGCAGGCCATCTATCGCGCCAGAGACGGGACCAGGGGACGGGACCAGGGGACGGGACCAGGGGACGGGACCAGGGGACGGGACCAGGGGACGGGACCAGGGGACGGGACCAGGGGACGGGACCAGGGGACGGGACCAGGGGACGGGACCAGGGCAAAATTATAACCAAACCAGGGACAATTTAAATCCTTTGTCAAATGCTCCAGACAATATTTGATGATGATGATGATGATGATGATGATGATGATGATGATGATGATGATGATGATGATGATGATGATGATGATGATGATGATGATGATGATGATGATGATGATGTGTTTTGTTTGATCACAGAGAGGAAGAGGCTGGGGATCGGCCAGTCGCAGGAGATGAACACGCTTTTCCGTTTCTGGTCGTTTTTCTTGAGAGATCACTTCAACCGAAAGATGTACGAGGAGTTCCGACAGCTGGTGGTGGAGGACGGCAAAGAGGGATACAGGTAAAAGCTCCTGTCGGGAGGGATAAAGGTAAAAGCTCCTGTCGGGAGGGATACAGGTAAAAGCTCCTGTCGGGAGGGATACAGGTAAAAGCTCCTGTCGGGAGGGATAAAGGTAAAAGCTCCTGTTGGGAGGGATACAGGTAAAAGCTCCTGTCGGGAGGGATACAGGTAAAAGCTCCTGTCGGGAGGGATAAAGGTAAAAGCTCCTGTCGGGAGGGATACAGGTAAAAGCTCCTGTCGGGAGGGATAAAGGTAAAAGCTCCTGTCGGGAGGGATACAGGTAAAAGCTCCTGTCGGGAGGGATACAGGTAAAAGCTCCTGTCGGGAGGGATACAGGTAAAAGCTCCTGTCGGGAGGGATACAGGTAAAAGCTCCTGTCGGGAGGGATACAGGTAAAAGCTCCTGTCGGGAGGGATACAGGTAAAAGCTCCTGTCGGGAGGGATACAGGTAAAAGCTCCTGTCGAGAGGTAAAGGACGCTCTTTTCAGCCGGTTTTGTTTCATTTCATAAGGTGAGATGGCACTTTATTGATCTTTTGTCACGGCAGACGTAGTAATTCTGACAAATGTTAAAATATATTTAAAACACAGAATAGATATAAATGTGTCTTTGCCAATGACACACTATATATTCAGTCCAAACTCATTTCTAAACGTGCATAAAAGTGCTGAGCAATGTTTGTTTCCCTCGTACTCACCGGGTTTTCAATCGTTAATTTTCCTTGAAACAAATGTTCATCAGTTGAGTGGATGTTGGCTGATTGCATGCTGTTAAAGCGCCCCCTACAGGTCGGACGGCTCGTTGAACTAAAATGCAGTTAAAGGTTGAATGGACGATTTTTTTTTTTTGGCATACATCTGAGTCTTATTTCCTCGTGGCGTGGACTGCCGATTAGTCCTGCCACGTATCAATCATAAAACGCACCTACCGCTCACCTGCAGCCGCGTTCGGCTCGTCCCCCGAGAGCAGCACGTTTCCGCGGCGAAAAATCGTCCATTACGCCTTTAAGATGAATATATTTAGAATTATAAATATGTCATCACAGAATAGCACATTTTTTAGGGATATAATTTCACTTCCTGTTTGTAATTTATGACATCACGGTAGGAAATTACCCAGCAAACACTGGGCCAAAACTCATCAAATTAAAATATATACGAGCGTCTTTATTTTGTTGAATTAATGTAAGTAAAAAAGTTGTTTCTTTGTGTAAATTCCGCATATACTTTGACTGGAAAGAGTGTCCCTGGTGTGATGTCACTTCCTGTCATTTTCTACCGATTTTTTTAACTTTTCTCCACAAATACCTGCTCGACAGGTGTAAAACTATAATTACGTTTCCTCTCGTTCTGATCAAAATGTTCGTTTTTGCTCGTCTTTAATGCAAAGCGTGAAGTCTAAACCGGAGTCGAGCTGTAGTTAGAGCACATTTCTCTGTTCCGTGTCCACAAAGCTCTAAATTAGCCGCTAGACTCTTCTCTCTCTTTCAAAGACAAAACCAACCACTGTCTTTTGTAAATGTGGAGGTCGAGCGGGTCAAGAGCCTCTTCTGTCCTTTTTGTTTCCACCGATCGACCGTTTGAGTTCATCTGCCTGTTTATCAAGTTCATATTTCAGTCTTCTCTCAAAGCCTTTGCTCAAACCGGCGCCAGAAGCTGAAACTCGACCCGTTTTTAACCTTTTACCAACAGAACCGACTAACACGTTCTTTTTGTCCCGTTTCAGGTATGGACTGGAATGCCTCTTCAGGTACTACAGTTACGGTCTGGAGAAGAAATTCAGACCCGACATCTTCAAGGACTTCCAGGAAGAGACGATGAAAGATTACGAAACCGGTGAGAAACGTGTTCAGCATGAGCCTTGTTTAAATCGGGCCTGTCGCCATAACGATGTGCGACGCATCACTGCAGAAAGTGTCTCTGTAAACTTTATGCTTTATGCCACTGACACATTGACTTCCGAACTTTAAAATTTGAATAATGTATGAATCTAATGTATCGTATTTTCCAGATTATATGTCGCAACACATGCATAATAGAGAAGAAAAAACATTTTAATTAGCCTTTTTGGGGTAATTTATTTTATAAAATCCAAGACCAAGAACAGACATTTCATCTTGAAATGCAGTTTCAAATAGTAACAGATGAGAGATCATGGTGAATAGGTGTACGTATGCTAACGCTAACACCTTCAGCTACATGACGCACAGACAGAACTGTGGTAAGTGTCTGGTATGTTAACGTAACATATTAAGAGTTATTCAGATAACTATAGCATAAAGAACATGCTAACAAGTTTACCAAAACATCAGTATTACCCCAAATCACTAAATCCATTGAATTCTTCTTCCTCTGTGTCACTTCTAAACAACTCCACAAACTCCAGAGGTAGAGGAAGTGCAGATTCTTCTTCTGCGTCGCTTAGAGCGCCCTCTTGTGGTTGCCAGTATGAAAATAACAAATAATATCTCACATAAGTCACACCCGGGCCAAAACTATGAAAAAAGGTGTGACTTATAATTATAATATACTTAGGCTGCCCCAAATAAATTGTCTGTTTGCTGTAACCCGAGTCAACATTTTTTAAGTGGCTCGGACGGTAGGCAAATTCTTATTTTTTTACTTTGAAGGCAAAAAAAAAAAAAAAGATCTAAATTTTGCCAATTTTTTAGTCGGAGTGACCACCAGGGGTCAGGCTTCAACAGTCAATGACGGAAATTTCTCTATCAACACAATCATGAGACTAAATCTCACAATTTTAAGACATTTCAATCGACCTTTTGTACGCCGCTATCCTTTATTTTGGTAGCGAAGGCGAGCGGGGGGAACATGCGGGGGACACGGGCGCCGCCATGTTTGTTGTGATGACGTTGCTGGGCGTGGAATGCATTTGCGTAAGTCAAATTTCACACCCTGACAGAGGCTCACATTACAATGGACATGTCAGTGGAGAGCAAAGGCTACAAAGACTACGAAAAGTCTGAGGAATAAAGTCTGGCGGTAATGCAACACTCGGATGCCAACCGCCATAAAACAACAACAACAACAACAGCTACAAAGACGTCCCATGACCTCATGGGCTTTGTACTTCCAAAGCACCGAACGTCAAAGAGGGAGAGGAGGATGAAGAAGAGTCTCCCTGGAATAAAGCCGGTTGGTCTCTGACAAAACAACTATTCTAGTCACAAAGACATATCATGACCTCGTGGGCTTTGTGGCACCAAAGCAATGGAAGGAGTACTTTTGCGGACTGCGACAGAGTCTGAGGACTACGAAAAGTCTGAGGAATAAAGTCTGGCGGTAATGCAACAATTGGATGCCAACCGCCATAAAACAACAACAACAACAACAGCTTATGATAGAGAAAGGGCCGGGTTGGCCTTGTGGTTTCGGAATAATGGGCGGGAGTTCAATCTGCGGAACGTTCTGGCGATCCAGTCACAGGGTTTGTGTCAGGCTGTGGTTGCTTACTTATGTAGCACAGGGCTGGGTAAACGTTTATAGAGGTGGGGGGTGTTGGAGACTGAGCCGAGGATGAGGAGCAAGAGGATGTTCTAACGCGCTTTGACTTCATGGGCCTAGAAACGCCAAAGTGATGTTGTTGTTGTTGTTGTTGTTTTATGGCGGTTGGCATCCAAGTGTTGCATTACCGCCAGACTTTATTCCTCAGACTTTGTCGTAGTCCTCAGACTCTGTCGTAGTCCGTAAAAGTACTCCTTCCATTGCTTTGGTGTTACAAAGCCCATGAGGTCATGATATGTCTTTGTGACCGGCTTTATTCCAGGGAGACTCTTCTTCATCTTCCTCTCCTTCTTTGACGTTCGGTGCTTCCACCGTACAGCTTTATTCTTTAGGCTTCATTCTACAGGCTTTAATATGTCCACTGATGTCGCCGCTTGGTAGCCGTGCGTCTACGAGACTGGACGAGGACAGGAGACCACCCCCACCCCCATCTCGTCACTCTGATCACTCTGACTCCCCACAAGCAGACCCCCATCACTCCGACTCCCAATTTAGCGCCTTTAGCCTGTTTTCTATATCTGCCCAATCAAGCTCCTTTGTTCCAAGGAATCTCCCTGCAGCTTTAGCAATGATCCTGATCCTTTCAGTTCTGCTTTGAGTCTGAGCAGCACAGTTTACAACATCCACCATAAAGAGTACAAAATCCTCTCTATCCACAACCAGGGTATTCTCATTAATTCTGGAACCTGCACACTTGGGACCTCCACTCTTGAAACCTTCACACTTCTTGGGAGCCACGCTGGCCTCTCTCATTTCGCCCTGGCAGGGAGCAGCGCTGGCTCCTCTCTCTGTATTTACTCTAAACTCGTTACTTGAAACTTTCTTGACTGCATCTGCATAGGATATACCTTGAGAGACCTTTATTTTCTGCACCTCAGCAGCTCTTTTGCTAAATCTGCATCCGCCGTAGGCAGAGCTATGTTCTTCCCCACAGTTACAGCACTTCAGTTTTGCTCCCACGTCACACTTCCCATACTCGTGATCTCCTGCACATTTACCACATCTTTGCCTCCCTCTACAGACCGCTGCAATATGCCCAAAGCGCTGGCACTTAAAGCAACGCAGGGGCGGCGGAACATATGGCCTGACGCTATAGCACATGTACCCAATGAACACCTTACTAGGCAGGCACCTCCCTTCAAGTGTTACCATTACCGACAAGCTGTCACATCTTACCCCAGACCGGGTCACCTTCAAACGCCTAGCGTCCTCCACCGTAACTCCCGTCAAATTCTCCTTAACTTCATCCACAGACGTCGCCGTAGGGACACCTACGATAACTCCTCTGACCGTGTTTCTTTCAGCATTAGACACAAGAATGTCCTTTCCACCCAGACGTTTAGTTCCAATCGCCTTCCGTTGCTGAGCCGCGTCCTTGCACACGACCAGCAGCGAGCCATCTCTAAGGACACTCGCACTCTTGATCACTCCCACAGCTACAGTTAGGCTCTTTGACAATGCCACTGAATTCCACTCCTTAAAGGATGCACTATCCTGTGCAAGCTTTATGATCACCTTACAGTCTCTGCTCTCACCCCGGACATCAATAGCTTCAGCCTCATCCTGCTGCTCATTCCCAGAACCCTCGGACGAGCTAAGGGACTTTTTACGTTTCCGGGCACGTGCAGGCAGAAAAGGCTGCTCCTCCACGCCGTCCAGAACGTCTTCGACCACCGATCCACTCTCCTCCGCCATCTCCCGTCTCTCCAGACCGGGTGTTGAGCAAGGTTGTTCTTTGAGCTCAGACTTAGGCCTGTATGGAAGAAGGACTTCTAAAGGATAAAACGACAAAGACGTCCCGTGACCTCATGGGCTTTGTACTTCCAAAGCACCGAACGTCAAAGAAGGAGAGGAAGATGAAGAAGAGTCTCCCTGGAATAAAGCCGGTTGGTCTCTGACACAACAACTATTCTAGTCACAAAGTCATATCATGACCTCATGGGCTTTGTAACACCAAAGCAATAGAAGGATTACATACTACGACAGAGTCTGAGGTCTCCGGTCTAGAGAGACGGGAGATGGCGGAGGAGAGTGGATCGCTGGTCGAAGATGTTCTGGACGGCGTGGAGGAGCAGCCTTTTCTGGCTGCACGTGCCCGGAAACGTAAAAAGTCCCTTAGCTCGTCCGAGGGTTCTGGGAATGAGCAGCAGGATGAGGCTGATGCTATTGATATCCGGAGTGAGAGCAGAGACTGTAAGGTGATCATAAAGCTTGCACAGGATAGTGCATCCTTTAAGGAGTGGAATTCAGTGGCATTGTCAAAGAGCCTAACTGTAGCTGTGGGAGTGATCAAGAGTGCGAGTGTCCTTAGAGATGGCTCGCTGCTGGTCGTGTGCAAGGACGTGGCTCAGCAACGGAAGGCGATTGGAACTAAACGTCTGGGTGGAAAGGACATTCTTGTGTCTGATGCTGAAAGAAACACGATCTACCGATGCAAAACACACTAAATCTACTGTTACACGCTCCTGCGCGTCGCGTCCCCCCCTCTCCTCCCGCGGTGCCTTTTGGGAAAACAAGGAAGAATTTTTTTTTTGAAATTATATTTATATTTCGCCCGCCTGTTCAATATATTTCATTTAAAAATCCGTAAACCAAGTAATAAAATAACTGCGGCCTAAGGAGGAAATATCCTGCGGCGGTTGGTTTTGCTGTAACCGTATAGTTTGTGTTTTTCAGGTCAGCTTTACGGACTGGAGAAGTTCTGGGCCTTTTTGAAATACTCGAAACAAGCCAAAAGTCTGGAGATCGACTCGAAGCTGCAGCAGTGTCTGAGCAAGTTCAAGCGCCTGGAGGACTTCAGGATCGACGTGAGTGACAAGCAAAAAGACGGAAACCCTTTGTTTTAGAACGGGCTTTGTGCAACTTTTCTCTGCTTGGTCCTAGAGGCCCCTACAGGCCCCTAGAGGCCCATAGAGGCCGCTGGCTCGTCAAAATCAACAAATTAGCCTCATCATTGTATTGGCCGCAGAGTTGAGACAGAAGCAGCAGCTTATAGTCCAGATTTGACCATATTGTGGAACTTTCCATGCAATTATGTAACGTCTCCATGGAGACGAGCAGGTGGGGACTCTCCAGTCATCAGCTATGCTTTATACACTTTATTTGACAGTACTGCACATTACTATGTACTAATATGTTATTACATGGTTGAGTACACGTTGCTATATATAATACTATTTTGTCCTGTTTGTGTTAAACTTTCATTTATAAATCAGATGTTACATTTAGTCACTACATTTACTCTTCTCGTACCATTGCTTTGTACTTTCACCTGAGTAATATTATTTTAAAGTACTCTTGAGTATACTCTACCCACCTCTGATGCAGTTAGAGTATTCTGTCGTATGTGATTCAATTATTTGGTGACGCCGCTGCAATTTTGTCACTTATTTAGGGAAAGGAAACTTTTTGTGCAGCACATTTGTCATTTTCTCTGTTCTGATGATTTAAAATGAGTGTATTTCATATTATGTTTGCAGTAAAATAGTGCAGAATATCATGTGCAATAAGTCGATAGTCGCACGTATGGTAAAATGTCAATATTACGGTATGGAGAGCGCTGCGATGTCGTCCCGCGCCATAACCTCCCCCTCTTCTCCCTCAGCCCCCGATGGAGGACGGCGGCCGCAGACGACACTCCTCGAGCGGCGACGCCCGGCGCCGACACCCGTCTCAGACCTCCGGCAGCCGACCCCAGAGCCGCGCCAGCGCCAACCTGAGCCCCGCCGCGTCTTCCCCCACCGCAGCCAAGGAGGATGCCGCTGAACCCAAGTAGCTCCCCGGGTTCAAACGGACGCAAAAAATATCTTTGAAAAACATCTGCAGTTCGCTGGTTCACCACAAGGAGCAGCGAGGAGTTACTCAGAACCCCGTGGAAAACTGATTCATCGCAACGGCGCCGATTTCTTTTACTTTCATTTCTTTCTTTTTTTCCCTTGTCTTGATGAGGCAAACATCTAATTTTTATTTTTTTGGTTTCTAACCAATCACGTGTCGGCGTAAGAACATGTGAGCTCTTGGATTTTCCTCTTAAATATTTAATTTTTTGTTCCACTTCTGGGCCCCTCTAATGTCTCGTCGATGTCAAAGTGAATCTTATTTTTGATTGGAGGAACTTTTTGGGGGTTGGAACTTCAACTGAGTAACGAACTGCAGGCCTCGCTGGTGCCCTCTGGTGGCCGTGACGCTCCTCCACATCGGACCAAAGTGGGTTGAAACCTTTTAGCGGCTGACGCGATTTCATCTGCAGATCTTTTACCCCCAAAACATGGCTGCAAATACTTAAAGAGCTGGACATTTTGGGGGCGAAAAAAAAAACTATGAACCAAACGAGTGGAGTACAGACCTCACCATGGACACTATTATTGAAAGTTGCCTTATTTTAATGGTTTCACTGCTTCAAAATGTGCCGCTTCCCTCTTGGTTTGATCGTACAGCATCCGATATCGCCCGTCACCAAATCCCAAACCAGTCTGCCAAATTCACGCATCAAACTTCGTCCTTCCTTCGTTTTGTTGCCGTTACACAGTCTTCCAAAAACAGCCTGTTACACGCCCTCACCTTCAAAAATGCATCGTCAACAACAACCACCTGCGCCACGCGCCAAAACGAAGCGAACGTCGAGGTCGGGACGAGTTTTCCCGACAAGTGCTTCCTTTCCCGGTAACGTTACAGAAGTGAAACGAATGCCCCCCCTCCGTCGTCACCGCGGCGACCATTCATCTGGAGTAACTTGAAGCGAGGACGATGCGTTTGCGGCGGCGAGCGACGAGCTTCCTCGAATGTGAATCCTAATCCCCGACGAGGACGACTTGTTTTATTGTTAATAAATCAGATTATATATAATTGCCTTAGACACGTGGACTTTACTTTTTTTTTTAAAGAGGAAAATGGTCTCGTGGTTATATTTTAATGCTTTTTAATTTTCAAGTATTTGCGGTGTTTCTTCTTGCTTTCCGTTCAAATGTTTTCGGCGTCGGCAAAAGGGAAAGTTGAAGTCGGTAAATTAAACGTTGCCATGGATTCGAGAAGACGGTGTCGTCGTCGTCGCGCCGATTTCGCCTCGTCAATAAAAACCCAACACCGGGAAAGTTACGCATTGCACCTTTTTAACGGCCGAAGTCTGAACGCGCTCGATCGGTCCGTTCCCAGCTCTTTTTCTTCCTCCCAAAATTAAATTCGTAAAAGATTTGACGTACAATTAAAAAGCGTTGTGCGTTTTTTTCCCCCTGAATTTAAAGTGTTGACAAGTTTTGGAGCTATTGAATCAAATGAGTTTCCGGATGATGTTGAAAACGGGTCTAAATGTTGCTCGTTACAAGTAAATGGATTTGGAGGCTTTTTTCCAACATTAGTTTATTTTTTCATGAAGTCTAAATGCGTCACATGAAATCTCTCCAGAATGGCATTTATAAGTCTCTATAAATCACTAGAAAAGGCTTAAAAACTGAAGGCTACGCAAATTTAAAAGCCAAATTCGGGCTAAATAATATTTGTTGACATGGATGAATAAACTGTACTTACGTGTTTATGTGGAAATGCAAAGCTGAATTTGACTAAAAACCGACAAAAAAATGAGTTGTATACAAATTGTTAGTTATTGGGGGTTATTGACACGTTAGCGGCTAGCTCGTTTGCTAAAGTTGTTTTTTTTGATTCATTTTGACAATTGAAAACAAACATGTGACCCCCGTAGAATTTCAAATGGTGCTCGACGTCGCAAAAGGAAGAAAAGAAAACGGTCTCCGGACCCGGAAAAAGACTTCCAGGACGACAATTTCACGAAGCCATAAAATATCAAAAGTGTCTGTAAACCATTAAAACATGTGGATGAAACACAGCTTTTTAAAACACAGCTTTTTCCCGCGCAACGAGCCGAGCATCTCGCCGCGCGGGAAAAAGCTGTGTTTTAAAAAGGAACAAAAAAAAAAATATATATAATGGAAAAATGTAAAATACTTGAATGAGATGTATCATAACATTTAAGATTCATAATATCTGCTTTTTAGGCTGTGATTCGCTATTAGTGTTCTTTGTAATTTGTAGTAATTATGCCTTTTCCTTTAATAAAGAAAAAAAACACAAAACGGACAAAAAAACCTCATCTGCTTGTGTCTGGACTATTCATTTGGCCGGTGTGGGAGGTTCTTGTTTTGTTTTCTGTTCATAGACCGTTTTTGTGTCGCCGTCGAGGCACGTGACCATCTTAAAGTGACCGTTTCTTTGGTCACATGGTCGTCACGGTAAACATAGTTTTGCCATCGCTCGAGTGTCTGAGGAAATGTTGGAGAATGACGAAAGTTGAAAAGGAGCGGGAAGTGGAATCCCCTCTGATGTCCTTAGAGCTACTTATTGTATTCATGTTCTACTGCTGGTTCTGGTTGCAGGTCCCCCGTGTGGACTGATACAACACACACATGCGTTTGTTTATTAGCGCAACAGAGCGCATCGCTCGTCTCCCGTAGATTTCTGTCCACTTCTGCGTCAGCTCGAACTGTCTTTCTCCATCTTCATTTTGCCCCGTACACTGAGGGAACTATATTATGATAGATCCATGCGCTTAGGCACGCGGAAACGTGGGGACGAGCCTGACGCGGCTGCAGGTGAGTTTTATGATTGATACGTGGCAGGACAAATGATTTATCCACGCCACGAGGAAATATAAAAAATTCGTCCATTCCACCTTTAATTTCAGAATCTGTAGAATCCTCCAGTCGCCATATTTCAACCTTTATTTGGTTCATAATGTAATATACTTGTATTGTGTATAAGTTTAGCTGAGCCAGGTCCGAGGCGAGTGTTTTATTGAACATGTGAGAACTGGAAGAACCGGTATGGACTGCAGGAGGGACACAATACATTACACAATGTATTTACAAAGTCCTTTACAGTCCTAATATTAGTGAATGACTCATGACTAAAATGTGCTGCAGAATGTGTTTTTGTGCAAAAGTTTGTAGTTTCACCACCAGATGTCGATATTGAGATGACAAAATCACACAAGCAACAAGAAGCTTTAAATACTCATTTTACTTAAAGATCCAAACATATAATCTCAAACACTACATTTACTTAGAACAATTAAATCATTATCAAAATACAATTGTCAAAAGAGGCTTTCTGTTTCAAGTGCTTTGAATAATCAGAAGTGCAAAGTTCAGTTTCCACTGTAAGAAACAGGAATATTGATTTCATAATCGATTCCGTTTGTCTCAGTTCTTCACTGAAGCTGATGGAATGAGGTTAAAGGTTTAAGAACCCGGTTGTGTTAAGTTATGTTGTACATTCTTTTGTCTTTACTGGTAAATCACAGCTTAAAAAAATTAAGTGTCACAACTGGTCAGTGTTGATTAGACACTACCACTAATTATAGTAGTAAGATAAAATGTATTAAGTGCACTTGAGGCGAGACAGCAGGTGAATTAAAAGAAAACTACATCATGCTGTAAATTACTGACAAATGTAAGAATCAGTCCTTGAAAACTTGTGCTCATTTATCACCAGTGGTCTTTGCACAACAGCATGTCGCTAGCTCAGTGTTAGCATCAGTATTTCCTGTCTATTTCTAGCTCTATGGGAGGTCTAAGATGAATAAATACTCCAAGATGAACAGTGAGTTGTGAAAGACTTTACAAAATACTTCACTAAAAAGAGATGTCTCAATGCTAATGCTAACGCTACTGTTGAAGCAAAAGGGTGGAAAAGTAAAACATCAAAAACAAACTAAAATAACCACATAAAAACAAACATTTGATTTAAAATGCAATTGGTTGTTTAAGATTTTAAAGTTTAATAAACGTTAGCTTAGCTAGCTGCGCTCAGTTATTCACCTGAATGTCTGGCTTTAAGAATGAAACTTAATAGAATGTAAAAAAATAAAACCTTACCAGATTGAACAGTTTTTAAAAGTGCTAAAATGTTTAATGGTTCTTTACTTGTTGTTTGTAGACATTAGCTTAAAATTTATTTCAAGTTAATTTTTTTTAACGGTTTTGTGGTGCAACATCATTGGACTGAACTGAAAAGTATTTTTAGGTTTGAAATGGCTGAAGGTTCAAGTTCAGTAAGAGATCAAACATTCCTGTGTGATACTTTTCTACATATTAGAAGTAGTTGAGAGGATTTGTTCAAGGAGGAAGGAGATAATCAAAAACACAGCCTGAAAAAGAGTAAATTGTAAACCTTTGACTAATTTTAAATGGCACTTAACTCCTATTATAATAATTTTATTATTTAACTACTATTTCCCAAAATCGTTTAAAATTGCTTAGTTAAGTTTAGGGATTTTTAAAAATGCGTTTAAATGTACAAGTTGTAAAACTATCCCATAAAAACACGACTGTTAAGAGTAAGAGATGTTAAAAAGTAATAGAATTAAGTAGCATTTATCTTGATTTCACTGTGTTTTGAGTTTCTTAAAATAAGATTTGCCAAAAGAACAAGTTTGCTTTGTTATTGTACACAAACTGTTTAAGTTACAAAATGCTTGTCTTTTTTTTATATTTTAAGTAAAACGTAAAGAATGTCTTAAAATAAAATTGCCAATAGACCAGACAATCACTGAAAGTGAGATAAATACTACTTTAAGCATTGATGACCTCGTTATGTTATTGCAGATGTGGTTGGATAAACCTCGTCACTGATAAACGATCAGGGATTGTGCATTTTTCCAATATGAACACAGGACTTTGGCTCCGCCTCTTCTGCGTTGGGCGGGGCTTCAGTGGCTCTTCTTGGGCGAGTCGGGGATGCTCTCGGTGAGCGGCGTGAGGCTGGTCAGCAGCGAATGTCGCTCGTACTGTTTGGTCTGTCTGAACTTTGAGTCGGTGCCGTGGAGACGGTCCAGGATCCCGAGCACGCCAAAGCACTGGTTAAACCTGCGCCGGACGAGCAAAAGAAGAGCTCGATCAACACCGTCAATATAACACTGACCCGGACATTTAAACCATGAAAATGCAGATTAGACTTGCTTATTACATTGTGACCAGAGTCATCACAATATCACTAAATCTACAATGGTAGTTTCAAATCCAAACATCGTTATTGTTTCCAGAGCGTGTGCAGTGGAAATACAGACAACTGCTTTGACGAGCCCAGTTTAACTCTAAAACAAACGGTCTTTGTTTTACACTGAAAGGTTTCCATAAAAAGAGACACTTTATTCTACAAAATAAAATCATAAGTGTCAACATTTCCTCATTTTTTGCACATTCCAAAACGGCACCGAGCAGCAAAAGATTCAACCCTTTTTAACCAGATTGTGAAAGAAAAAATGGAAAGTTTTGATGAGTTGAAAGAATCCTTTGAGTTGAAACAAGACTTTTATAGGTTTTTACAGATAAGGATAAGAAATTCAACTAAGTAATCACAATTATAAAACCTCTGACTAAAATATTAATTGAGGCAGGGCAATAATATCTCAATTATATAAATGCGTTAATAATCTAATTCTACCAAATATATAAAAAAAATAATGGGAAAGAGTCATTTTATTCTGACGGACGAAGAATCAGTTTGTTATTCTCCAATTACCTCTGTATCTACCTGCGTTGCACCAATGAAATTTCCCCATGTGGGACAATAAAGGAATATCTTATCTTATCTTAACAGTTGGAGAAATGTGCTTCAAGAACTATGGATTTGGGCCTCAAAACTCCTGTTCAATAAATGGATACCTCTGGAACCTTCTTGGAGCTGCGTCACACAAACTGAACCAACAATCAAAAACTGGACGATGTTATAATAAACATTACAAAAAATGGGGGGAAAATGACTCAATTTGAACGTGGACAAAGTTGAAAAACGTTGGACATTTATGCTTAATTTGATGTCATTTAGTGTTATTATTTCTTTTTCTTGCCGTGGTCACGTGTTCCCTTTATTATGTATATTCAAAACATTACGAATGAGTGTTTGTGTTGGTCATTGTCAAGTTTGTGTTCTACAAAAGTCCCCAGATAACTCCAACTCCACCACTGTACTTTTCATTCTATTTGTTGTTGTTGCCACGGCGACACGTACCTGAGGTGGTGGAAGTCGTGGAACTCGGGCGAAGGCAGGAAGGGCAGGTGGTAGCCGCAGTGTGACACGGTGGTGCTGATCAGGGCGAGGCAGTACCACAGACATGTGGTGCTGACGTGAGAGCCCAGGAGCACGGGGCCGATCGCCACAGGAAACATGTTGGAGATCTGACACAGAGCGCCGGCGATTAGAGTCCACGCCACACATCCAGACGCACTCAACACCACTATATGTCACATAAGACTCCACTGGGTGAGCTCGCTCTGGGCCTTTCCCATGATGCTTTGCTGCGACAGCAGATTAAAGTACACGTTGATCACCGTGACGTCTAAATGACATTTCTTCCATTTTATTTTTAGGTAATCTGTAATTTTACAGGCCAAACTCTTTGGATGGTCTGGCTGCAGTACAGCGGGGCGGGCCGAGCGCGGGCATTTTCAATGGCATGTCACGTATTGATGACATCACAGTTTGAAAATACATTTCACATTCTGTTACTCAGATCACAGAAAGTAGTTTCCCCAAAATAGTTAACTTATTTACTACTGGATTAGCCTTCTGGTCCCGTACTGACCATGTGTTCGAGGGGGTGAGCGTAGATGCAGACGATGCCGATCGGAGCCGTCCACTCGTGATGCTTTTTGTGGTACGTCTTGTACAGACTCGGATGATGGAACAGTCTAAGGACACAAGCAACAGTCGGTACAGCAGTCGGTACAGCAGTCGGTACAACAGTCGGTACAACAGTCGGTACAACAGTTACGTCCACACTTGTACTTATGTTGTCCCAGTCTGGGTTTAGTCAGTACACTTTGTCCATGTTTGGATCTGGGTTTAAATGGTAAATGGTCACATTTATATAGCGCTTTTCTACCGTCACACCCCAGATATACGCAGACACTGGGGGGCAAGTTGGGTTAAGTGTCTTGCCCAAGGACACAACGGCAGTATTCACATGAGGCAGCTGCGATCGCACCGCCAACCTGCGGGCCAGTGGATCTGACCGCTCTGACTGAGCGGGGAGTCGAACCGCCGACCTTTGGATCAGAAGACGAGCACTCTACCACTGAGCTACTGCCGCCCGTTTAGTCCTGGTTTAGTACACTTTGTCCATGTTTGGATCTGGGTTTAGTCCTGGTTTAGTACACTTTGTCCATGTTTGGATCTGGGTTTAGTCCTGTTTAGTACACTTTGTACAAGTGTGATCACTTTCCTGGTATTTTATAATGAAACTTTGGCTTCAAACTTGAAATAGAAATTGCAGCCCTTATCGTACATTTTAATGAAAGTATTCAGTATTCTGTAACTAAATGCATGTTTAAAGTATTTTTCCTGCAAGTACAATAGTTGACTAGATCAGAGGAATCGTCTCAAAACAATATAACTATCACTGGAGAGTTCTGATTTATAATGCTTTAATATAAATGTCACTCAAAGGGCTTGTGTTGTTTTGTTGTTGTTTAGTCCAACTTCCTGGTTGTTAAGGCCCTTTAATTGTACCTGTGCGAGTAGTAGAAGAACAGCTCCTCGATGACGGCGAAGGCGGTGAGCTCCAGCAGGGCCCAGTGGAACGTGGGCAGCTCGGGGCCACACGGCTGCCCCCTGTAGGACAGCAGGTGGTACGACACCACCACCATGGGCCCCGAGATGAACACGTGGTTGAACATGACGGTCTTCACCGCCTGACGCAGCTTGGCCGGGTCCACCTGGGCAAAAGCACCACAGCAAAGAGAGATGAGGACGGGAAAATTGGACTTTAATCTTTGAAAAAAAAGGTCAAACGTTTTTCAAACGACATTGGTTTGCATTAGCACCTGGCTAGCTCAGAGTTACGCCGCGCTTCATTTGTCCTCAGAGGTCGTGGCTCGCACCTTGGGGAGACGTTTTATGTACAGTAACGACTCAAAACAAGAAACACAAACTAGGAACGCGCTCAAATAAGCCACAAAGCGGATTAGTTAACGAACTCGTAGTGTTATTACATTGTCTAAGAGTGAAGTTTTGCCTTTGTTGACGTTAGCGCCGTTAGCATCACAGAACATTTCAAACTGCAGGGGCTCACCGGCAGCAACAGGTTCACAGACGCAGAGACAGTAAGAGGAACTAAATAAAAAAAGGTAAAAATAGCACAAGAACCATTTTTATTTGAACTGTCGGATGTCTGAAATGGCCACATGTCCAAGAAGGCTGTGATGTGAGGCTGTTTAATTTACAAGTCGGATTTGGATGACTTGAACTCCGTGTTAGCGTAGCGTAGCAAAGCATAGCGTCCTGTCTAAATTTATCTCTAAAAGGGTTTTTTGCCAAGTCACTCTAAAATGAATAAATCAAGATCACACAGTGAATGTCACTGACGACATGTTAAAGTCAGTGCTAATGCTAATGCTAACTGAGACATAATGAAAACAAAACTAATTTAAAGTAAGGGAGTGTCTACAGAGCCGCGGCGCGCGGCCAAAACTGCCATGGTATTTTGTGTCGCGGCTCCTGAAACGGCTGCACTATTTGACCGCGTTGTTTTAGACCGCGCCGGGTTAAGGTTAAGGTTAGGTCAGGGTTATGGTCAGGGTTAAGATAAGATAAGATATTCCTTTATTGTCCCACATGGGGAAATTTCATTGGTGCAACGCAGGTAGATACAGAGGTAGATACAGAAGAACAGATCACTTATAGGAAGTCTGAAAAACACTTTCAGTAGAAGATCTCCTATAAATAAATAAAAACTCCCATAGACAAATAAATAAATACCATTGCATGTGATCACGACAGTAATTGCACATGAATATGTGTCACGACAGCACATAGATTGCACATGAATTTCACAGTAATTGCACATGACAGAATTGCACATGGTTAGGTCAGTATTGCGAGTGTTCAGGACTAAGGGTTAGGGTTTGGCCATGAGGCTATATGACAGTAACATGGCTCCTGAAACTGCTGGGCCATTTGACCGCGCCGCGGCTCTGCAGCCACGGCCTTAAATTAAAGCCGCGGTAGCAGCGATGATGGCTCTCGCCCCGATACTGCATTCTTAGACTTTATTCTTTTAAAAGACTTTGTTCTTTAAAAATACTTTATTCTTTAAAGAATTAAGTCTTTTAACGGATAAAGTCTTAAAGAATAAAGACTTTAATCTTTAAACCTCCTCCTCCCTGTACCCCCGTCACCTAGCAACAGAGACCCACCGCTAACGCTGATGCTAACGCTAATGCTAAGACCACGGCAGGAGAGGAAACGTCCCATCAAAATAAAAGCGGAAGAGGAAGTGAAGGCATTCATTGCACCTCTGCTGGCCAATAGTGAAATACACAATATCTGTAATGCACTTTTTTCATGGCGTCTCGAGGAGAATATAATCCATGAGTTTCAATCAAATCAGACAATGTTGAGTTTTTCACACAATGGGTAGGGGACGCTATAGAGTAAATTTGTTACATGGTATTAATTAGTTCCACTCAAGATCATAAAAACGCATTAGTGAGTGAAATATGAGCTCCGTAGATCATTTCCATTAGGCGTGACTTGTCCTTGTAAACACTGAAATTTAAGCCTTTTTTGAGGGCGTGTTACGCGGAGACCGTAAAGAATATCAACATTCTTTTGGATATTTATTAAATTTCAATGTCTTTAGATGCAAAAGGTGTTTTGAGCTCAAAATCGGACAAAAAAAACCTAGGACAAGTACGATTTTGAGAAGAAAAAAAAAATCAAACGTGACGGTGCCACTTTGATTCAACACGCTGCCAGGTGTTTTACTCCTCAAAAGGTCAGAGGTCAAAGGTAGCTCTATCATTGTCCCAAGTCTCATGTGCCTAGGCCAAAGATGAAGCGTTTCATGTTTTTTCTTTTTTGCTCTAGTTGGCGCTGTTGGGACGGGCGTTCTCACAACCTCCATTTTATTGGAGTTCGGGCCGAGCCGATCGCGTGTGACCTATGTCCCCATGCGTGACCTATGTCCCCATGCGTGACCTATGACCCCATGCGTGACCTATGTCCCCATGCGTGACCTATGACCCCATGCGTGACCTATGTCCCCATGCGTGACCTATGTCCCCATGCGTGACCTATGTCCCCATGTGTGACCTATGACCCCATGCGTGACCTATGTCCCCATGTGTGACCTATGACCCCATGCGTGACCTATGACCCCATGCGTGACCTATGACCCCATGCGTGACCTATGACCCCATGCGTGACCTATGACCCCATGCGTGACCTATGACCCCATGCGTGACATTCATCAATGTTCAGGGGGTCAAAAATGCCCGAGTTGTGGCAAAATGACCATGAAAGAAGAAGAAGAAACCTGGCAAGAACAAAGACTCGTCACATTCCATTCCATGGAACGGCTCGAGCCAATAACAATCTGAAGTAATCTATAAATAAAAAGAGTCAGGTGGTCTTCACTTCAAATGATCAATAATTAATAATAAGAATCTGTGCACAGAACCCATTAAACCAACTTTAAACAATTTGTATTAGTGTTTTAGCTTTTACATCTTATTGAAATATTGTATTGTAAGTAACTATAAAAGTTGTAAACATTTAAAATAACTCAGTGAGGTGCAAAGAATTCAAAAGGGGTTCAAAAGAGGCTTAAAACGATAGCTGTCTGCCAGCTTCAAAGTTGAAACGTAGATCATTTGAGCTCTAAAAACACCAAAATGTGTTGAGAAAGAAAGATATTTTTTTTATAAATGACCCACATCAAAGTCAAAAGTGCTGATACATTTTTCATTTTTGTTCAGAAGTTCACGCTGCAACTTTTCATTTCAATTCTACAAACAATTATTACGTTCTCTCGTCAATGAAGGTGATTGCAGCGGCGGTTTCCTGTGTGTCTGTTTTTTATCTTGGGTCGATAATTGAGAGTCTCTAATCAGCACGGGGCCAAAGTCGATCTGATCAATGTCCAAGAGCGAGACACTATCAGGAGCAAACTGGACTTAGGACGCGGGGACGTGGGGACACATGGACGGCTCAGAAATAACACTGGACGTAAAAACAAAAGAATAAATCACACTTTCACACAAAACATAAACACTGGGACTAAGGCTGCGCTCACAATTTTTTTCAAGTTTTATTCTGATTCAGACTTGTTTTGGTCCCGTTTTAGTCCAAGTTTGAATGTGAACGTGGCCTGAATAAGGACTAGACCAGGACTTTGTCTAGTTTAGTTTTTAGACCATTTATTGTGTTATTTTAGACCAGAACTAAACCGGGACTAAATCAGGACTGGATCAAAACTAAACCGGGACTAGAACAAAACTAAACTGGGACTAGATCAAAACTAAACTGGGACTAGATCAAGACTAAGCCGGGACTAGATCAAGACTAAGCCGGGACTAGATCAAGACTAAGCCGGGACTAGATCAAGACTAAGCCGGGACTAGATCAAGACTAAGCCGGGACTAGATCAAAACTAAGCCGGGACTAGATCAAAACTAAACCAGGACTAGATCAAAACTAAACCAGGACTAGATCAAGACTAAACCAGGACTAGATCAAGACTAAACCAGGACTAGATCAAAACTAAACCAGGACTAGATCAAAACTAAACCGGGATTAGATCAAAACCAAACGTCTTGATTCGAGCAGTTTTCACTGGGTTCCATTGACTCCATTATTTGAATAAAATGTCCTTCAGAAATAGAGCCAATAATTTGTGTAAAATCACGATAATTTAATTACAATAACGGTTAAAATTAGAGCAATAATGGCACTGTCCTGGCTTGAAACAAGCAGCAACATAATGACATAATAATAATCAAAAGAGGGTCAAATATAACACTAACATTCAGATTTGAAGTACTTTTGAAACTGCATTATTTCCCTTTAGCACAGAAATAATGATTAAAGAAGCAAACGTTTCTGTCAAAAACAATGACACAACAATTTGTCATTTCAAAAAGGAAAATGTTGAAACATCAGATTTATTTCAATGGCTCTTTGTGGAGAATAAGTTGTAACATCACGTGGACTTGAGGGAAATTCAGGAGAAACTCATAAAAAGGTGAACTTGCCGCGTCGAGTCAAAACCTTATCACAGTTTTTGATAAAGTCCGTGAGAGAGAGACAGAGGAAAGGTGAGAGACACAGAAGGTTAATGAAGTTTATCTGTGACTCAAGAAGGTCTTAATAAAACGGTCAATCAATTTAAAGAATCAGATTAATCACACGTTTGAAATGAGATGGTAAAATGGTCACAATTTAGCGCAAAAGTCAGACTCCAGAGCGCTCCTGAAGCAGCCTCAGGCCACTTACATATTTACATAGACATTTACACAGAAAGAGGGCACACCACGCAACTTTGCATTTAGTATGAGGTCAGTTCCTCGTTAGACTAATTTCTCTGTGAATACGAGTGGGACTGTAATAAAAAATAAAAATAACGCGGCATTTTGAAGCGTAACATACAGAGAACACAGGAGCCCATTTTCCCTCGTCCTCCACGTCTGGCTCTGCTCATGCGCTTGTACGTAGCGAGTGAGCGAGAGGGAGAGCGTCCCGTTAGAGCGCCCCCTGGAGCCCGTTAGAGCGCCCCCTGGAGCCCGTTAGAGCGCCCCCTAGAGCCCGTTAGAGCGCCCCCTAGAGCCCGTTAGAGCGCCCCCTAGAGCCCGTTAGAGCGCCCCATGGAGCCAGTTAGAGCACCCGTAAAAAATCTATGAATTAGCCGCATAGTTGTATAAAGTAAAGTAGCGGCTTATAGTCAGACTTTTACGGTATATTAGCACTTTTCCACCTTCAAACTTCAAACGCTTGAGTAATCTCATTGCACACTTTATAAATGTGATATTTCAATCTATGTAATCTAAAAGTGTGATTAATCCACGTCAGCTCATCATTATTGCGTTGATTGTGATTAAACCCGATTAACTTGACTTTGGAACTGTCCGTTTGTTAAATCAACAATTCTGCGAAGCGACTGCGGTTGTTATTTTGGACTCTACAAAAGGATAAATGGTGTGGCATTCGGGGAGCAGTTACCGGGTTGTTCTTGTCTTGCTGGATCCGGTACTTTGTGATGAACGAGGGTTTGGCCGTGAGGTCCACGAACATCAACAGAGCGTTGGTCGACCAGAACACCACTGTGGGCACCAGCATGGTCCCTGACAGGAGACGACAGTGGAACCAGGTTAAAAAGCAAATCAATACTGCCAACATGCTAAAAAAGGACAAATGTTCTGCGTTATTTGTATTGTTATTGGCCTATAATAGTCGTGATTTGGCGGCAGAAATTCTCAGAACGCGTCCGGCGATGGTTTCTAGACTTAAAAACAGAGCTGAATATCTCAGACTGTTTTTGACGCTCAGAGGGAGAATTGACTTTTTTTTCTCCGTTAACTATGTGCTTCCTCATTTAAACATAGAGTAGCATTTAGCTTCATTCACTATGACACATTACAGTTAGTTTGACTGTTTTAATCTTCCCCTAATCGATAAACAGGGCCGGCTATTATAATAATAATAATAATAATAATAACTTTTATTTATATAGCGCTTTTCAGTGACCCAAAGACGCTATCAGTATATATATCTTTACTCTGAGTTCTCAGATTAGATCCACAGATTGAGAATGACTCTTGGATGAGAGTCAAAACCTCAGTGTCCAGATGATACAACTGAAGCTTTTTCTACATTGTTATTTTTATGCAATGTTATCTTTGTTACCTCACTACCAGCATAATCCGGTTACAAAATACAATCATTTTCACACATTTCTTGATTCACTAAAGCGTTAAGCGTCAGTCCTTACCTAAGTAGAACAGCGCCTGGTCGTGTCCCTCATACGTGCTGCAGAGAGAGCTCCAGTGTTTCTGCCAAAAGTCTCCGGACGCGCCCCAGAACCTCTGAAGGTGCCTGGACAAAACATTCAATCCAGAGTTATGGAGGATGTGAGCGCCAACTGGGAACATCGTGTAAAGGAGAGAACATAGACTAAAGAACCAGAGCGACTAGAACCAGGACCAGCCCGGAGGACCGGGGACCTAAACAGGACCTGACGTGGACCTGACCCGGACCTGACCCGGACCCAGAGGCGCTGCATCCCATTAGGCATACCAGGTAATTGCCTGGGGCCCCAGGCCACTAGGGGGCCACCGCAAGTCTAGATTTACGGTACTCCGGAACCGGAAGTCTCAACAACATGTATGCAAAGCATTCTGGGAACAGTAGTCTACCGCTACACGCAGCGCTCTGTCAAAATGTAAACAACATTTTCAGTCCGGCACAGTAAGGTAGGTACGGTAGGGCCCCCTAAGAATTTCTGCCTAGGGCCCCCACACTTCCTAGAATCGCCCCTGCGTGGACCTGACGTGGACCTGACGTGGACCTGACGTGGACCTGACCAGGACCTGACGTAGACTTGACCTGGACCTGACCTGACCTGGACCTGACGCGGACCTGATGCGGACCTGACGTGAACCTGACGTGGACCTGTCGCGGACCTGACATGGACCTGACGCGGACCTGACGTGAACCTGACGTGGACCTGTCGCGGACCTGACGCGGACCTGACGTGGGCCTGTCGTGGGCCTGTCGTGGACCTGTCGTGGACCTGACGCGGACCTGACGCGGACCTGACGCGGACCTGACGTGGACCTGGACCTGACGCGGACCTGATGCGGACCTGACGTGGACCTGGACCTGACGTGAACCTGACGTGGACCTGTCGCGGACCTGACATGGACCTGACGCGGACCTGTCGTGGACCTGACGTGGGCCTGTCGTGGACCTGTCGCGGACCTGACGTGGGCCTGTCGTGGGCCTGTCGTGGGCCTGTCGTGGACCTGTCGTGGACCTGTCGTGGACCTGACCTGGACCTGACGCGGACCTGATGCGGACCTGACATGGACCTGACATGGACCTGACGCGGACCTGTCGTGGACCTGACATGAACCTGACGTGGACCTGACGTGGACCTGTCGCGGACCTGACATGGACCTGACGCGGACCTGACGTGGGCCTGTCGCGGACCTGTCGCGGACCTGACGCGGACCTGACGTGGGCCTGTCGTGGACCTGTCGTGGGCCTGTCGTGGACCTGTCGTGGACCTGACGTGGACCTGTCGTGGACCCGGACCTGACCTGACGCAGGACTCAAGTTTTTTTAATCGTTTTGCTTTTTAGTGATACACACAATGACAATAACAACATACAAATTAAACAGAAAATACAACAACAACAAAAAAAGGCCAAACACAAAGGATTCAAGTTGAAAAGGCCTGAACTAAAGATCCAAAAGCAGAAGTGGATCGAGCAGCCAAAAAGGTTCAAGTAAGAACTGTTATGTCCAAGTAATTACTCACAAGTAATCACTCAAGAGTAACAGTAAACTGTAAATGTGCGCCCGACTGACTCACGGGCCATGTTCTTTGTGAAATGTTGTTGGCGTCGCAGAAAAACAAGTTTGGCTTAAGTTGTGAGCGACTTGTGCAGAAAGGGTCAAGCAAAACACGGCAGACTAAAGGAGGTTACGGTCGACCAATCCTGTGAGCTAGTCCCGGTCCGACCCCGTTCTAGTCCAGGTTTGACCCCCGTTCTAGTCCCTTAAAAAGTAACTGCAAAGTCTTGTTTTTTTCCCCGTACCATGTGAGAGAATTTCCAAACGCGGCAAGTAACAGGATCCCGGAGCCGATAACAAACGCAGCTTTCTTCACCGAGTCCCAGAGTCCTCCGGGGCCGTCCTGCTGCTGCGGGAAGAAGAAGAAGTTAAACAACAACACGAAAAGTGCTAGAGACGTGATGAAGACAAAAGTATGAACGGGCGCAACAAAGGCCATTTTTATTCATTTTTTCGTCGTACCATCGTTTCCTCCACAAAACATGAACTCTGCCATGACTGATCGACCAATCGTGACCGTCGACTGTAAAAAGCGGTCGTACTGTGACGATCGGGAGCGTCAATCTGGACTTTACAGACACGCGAGAAGACCTTTTATAAACAACAACGACGGCTTTATCGACTCTCAATGTAAAAAAAGCTATAGACATAATACAGTTTATATGTTAAGTCTTTGTTTAGAAGCACACACACACACACGACAAAATTGCAACTATTTGGGATGTTTCAAGTTATAGATTCTCTATATAGGTCCTCTTGAACCTCTTGAACCTCTTGAACCTCTTGAACCTCTTGAACCTTAAAGAGGTTCAAGAGGTCGTTAACTTTGAGCCGTCGCCGTCATAATGATCTGAAGAACAGGTTTATAAAGAACAATAAAACGGCTTCTGCTGTGTTTGGGAGAGGCTCGAAGAGAGTCCAAACACGCCACAGAAATGCACCAAACGTCAAATGAACGATGCATGAAAATGAAATATAAACCAGGATCTCACGTTTCATAATTCTTCCGTGGTTTATTTAACGGAGCTGCAAAATTAATCCAATCGGAATCCGTTAGATTTTTGAAGTGCCCTAATTTCCTCAGAATATAAGCAAAATATCCCCTTTTACTCCGCGTAAAAACAGTAGTTTAGATCTGTGCTGACGTGTTCATGTTACAGTCTTTGTCCTCGATTCACCCGTATGCGCCTATAAAAATGCAAACTTGACCGAATAAATGCAGTTGGACACTTTTCCCACGTTGCGCAGCCCTATTTTTGAAGAGAAAACATTTTGCGACATGTTTTTTATGGTGTAATGTTTTCATACGCACATATATAACTCTGGAAACCGGTTTAAATGTTTCAATATATTGGATAGAACTCTTTAGAATCAACAAACCATCTGCAAAATCCATCAAAACCCTGTGTTTGTGTTAGTTTATAAGTGCTAGTTTAAAGCGGCGATGTACTGCCTTTTAAATTTAAATACAAACATTTATACACACAATTAAATAATGAAATATCTTTAAGGGCAGAATAGACTGTAGAAAAGATGTTGATTGAAACTGAGACTCACCCGAATCCCGACCGTTTCCCTCATTTCTGAAAAACAAAATTCAAAAAAAGGTTTTAAAAAAAAATGTAATTTAAAAATTGCACAAATATAAACATGTGGATGGAAAAAATACAATTGTTTTTTTGTATAATTAGTTTGAAACCGCATTTTGATCAGTGTCAAAAAAATAATTAAAGAAGAGTTAAGTGTGGCAGAAATCACAGCTAAATCACAGCTAAACCAGGTCCAAACCAGGGCTAAACCAGGGCCAAACCAGGGCTAAACCAGGGCTAAACCAGGTCCAAACCAGGGCCCAAACCAGGGCTAAACCAGGGCTAAACCAGGGCTAAACCAGGTCCAAACTAGGTCCAAACCAGGTCCAAACCAGGGCCCAAACCAGGGCTAAACCAGGTCCAAACCAGGGCTAAACCAGGGCTAAACCAGGTCCAAACCAGGGCCCAAACCAGGGCTAAACCAGGGCTAAACCAGGTCCAAACTAGGTCCAAACCAGGTCCAAACCAGGGCCCAAACCAGGACTTGAACCAGGGCCAAACCAGACCAAGACTGGACCAGGACTTGTTCTGAAGCTTTTCTTGAGCCTTCTCCAAAGCTGCACTCAGAGCTTTCCCACATGGATTTAATGTCAGCATTTATGTGTTTTTGGTTTGACCTTTTGAAATGTTTGAACTGTGACCTGCTGCGACGGGGAAACTAATATGTTACGTAACATGCGTATCTTTATAACAGAAATGTCTTCATGGATCAGCATGGATTAAAGATGTTTCAAATAAACATCTGTCATTTAATAAATGCAAGTTAAATGCCAGACTTTGTAGCATTCTTCCTCTTCTTCTCCTTATTCTATGGTCTTTTATGGCGGCTGGTATTCAAGTGTTTAATAAAACGCAAAATAACAAACATCTTCATCATCATCATCATCATCATGACACCGCAGTCACAGTTCAGGACTGACAAAAGGACAGTTAAAAATAAAGAAGGTGCAGTTATTTGACGGCAATAGTGAACACTTTTGTTATTTTTGTAAGGCTCGATGACGCGCTGACAAGAGCAGACTGGATTAGTGTTTATTCTTTACAGCTCACATTAAGAGTCAGTGCACAACTTCCGGCTCCACAACAAACCACGACAAAAAGGTGCACAAAAAAAACTCACGTTAAACACAACTAATTAGGCCAAACCACACAACGGAGCGTGACTGACGGAGCGGTTCTTATGCAACACGGCAAAACCGGAAAAACAACACAACAACAACAACAACAACAGCAGCAGCACCAGCAGAAGGTGTTTTAATGCATGCGTTTGTGCACGAATACCGAGCAAAACAATACAAAACAATGAATAAAAATACTATTTTTGAGCGTATGTCTAATCAAAAATAAAATAAAAAACACTTAGTTTTAGAATATATTAATAAAATAAATAATAATAGTAATAATAATAATAATAATAATAATAATAATAATGTGTTATGCGAAATCACAGTTTGCAGCAAAATAACCTCACAGTATATCATTATAGTTAATCCCCTGACAGATTTGGTTCGTTTTTTTGGGTGGTTTTTTTACAATTTCACATTAAACAAAAATAATAAAAAACGTAACTATTCGTCTACATTTGCGTATTACTGTGACGTGCGTGCACAGGTTGCGCAATAACCGCATTTGAACAAAACGTGGGTCATTTTCGGAAGCCGCGCAGACAAAACGACGTGTTGTGCTCTTTTTACGCACGAGCCAGACGCCAAAAAGTACGAATGAACTACTCAAACCCGGCGCCGCTTCGCCATTACGCCTCATCTTCTCAAACATGTTCCAAAGTGTGATAAAGCGCGCGTGGCTCACCCCGCGCTTGCGTGTCCGCCGTCATCTTTCTCGTCGTTGTTGTAGAAACACTGCGCTTGCGGATTTAAAGCCACCGTTTATTTACACCCGGGGCGGACTCCTGATTGGCCGCGGCGCCGTCAGCTGACCCGGAAGTACGGAGCCCGCTGCCCGCTGTTAGTTTTTTGTGTTGTTTTTTCCTTGTCCCGCTGTTTTCCAGGTGAAGGGTGAAACTCTCCGCGCGTTTCAAAAAGCACAACGTGTCCGGGCCTCGTGTTATTATAATTATGACTTATTCTGGCGCGTGGGGAACGTTTATCAGTCGAGCCGCGATTTGTTTTGCAAAATTGAAAGCTGCAAATGACAGGAAGTAGAGTTGAGGGTATTTTTTATTTTTTTATTGTGAAAATTCTTTATTACAAAACATTTATAACAGACAATAAACATTTAAAGACACAGTAGAAATGGCTTTTTGGTTTAAACTTTTGGAAATGGTGATCAAATATGATTAAATTTGTTTAATGAGAACAGAGGAAAAAGGGATACTGACGATAAAAATGTACTTTTATGGATGTAGAATTTGCCAAATATAAGCATTAGATTAATTGCCATGCTATGTGTGTCATGAAAGCCAAAGTAGAGTTGAGTGTCTTAAGAGAGACTCCCTCTAGCTTAGACATCAATACACAACATTGCATAAAAAATAGAGCATTTGCATTGGTTCCTGTCCCCGGCTGACCAGAACAAGCTGAGCAGGATTAATGATAAATAATGCATGTTTGACGAAGAACAATATATATGGATGAACAATATGCTCAATAACAAGAGGTTGCATATCTTCAAAACAACACATTATTGTATACTTTTTGACATATTTCCCACCTCTAGTTTACACTTACAGGTTAAGAAGTTGGAATTTTACAACTATTTGAGTATTTTCTAGATTGAAGATTCCTACTTTCAATCTACAAGTGACAAAAGAACAAAAAACAAAAAAAATTCCAACATTTGCTCTTCCTAAACCTTCTTCGTATAAAATTTATTTCCGTTATGACTCTGCCAACAGATTTTAAACACGTCTTTTGCTCAAACTGTCTCTGAGTATTCAGTAGATCCACTTGAGTAATAATTTTAATCGCAACTTTTTACTTCAATTCCTAGTTTAGGGTTGGAGAATAAATTGCTCAGAGCTGCGACTACGCCACGTGCAAACAAGCTGACCACGTAACAGGCTGTAAAAATGGCATGTTTTTCTACATGTTTCGTGTCCATAATGCCTCTTTATATCATCCTGATAACCTGCAGCCGCTCTTATCTCGCAGCTCATGACGTTCACAGTTAATAACCAAAGAGTTGCCTCGTGATCCGGTGGAACTAAATTTTGGAAAGAAAAAAATGCTTTGTGGTGTCAGCAAAAGCTCCAAGAAGACTGATAAAAAGAAAAAAAATCACAATAATATTACTGAAGTAGACGTTTTGACCAGAGACTTGACTCGCTGTTTTTGTGACTTTTTCTTACTTTTGACATTACGCATTCCTCATTTTTATCATAGTTCATACAGTATTTCACCATTATTATCCGTTGTTTTTGTTGCTTTTCAAGTTATAGTTTGTGAATTCTGACTGACTTCATAAAATGGACTTGGGACTTGGACTTGAACTCGTGACTTAACGCTCTTCACAGGAACTAGTCAAGGCACTGGAAGAAGAACTTTTAGGACTACGACAAAGTCTAAGGAATAAAGTCTGGCGGTAATGCAACACTCGGATGTCAACCGCCATAAAACAACAACAACAACAACAACTAGTTTTGTGAGACTATCGTGACAAAAGTGTTAAACTTCTTCACCAAAAAGACCAAATCAAGTCAATTCCCCAGAAAACACGTCGATGAATGACATATATTTTTGCATTCATTTTAAATGCAGGACAAAATTAGGTTTGGCCCTCAGCTTACCTGCTCCACACTCGACCTTCAGATGGAGTTGTTTTTGAGTCTTTTTCTTTGGAACTAAAATAATCTGTGCTTTAGTTAAAGTGTTTTCTGTCCAGAAACATTAAGTCAAATTATATATCATATTTTAATTGGATTTTACACAAATTGTTGCTCTGTAGTCAAGTATGTTCTGTTTACTTACTTTACGTTTAATACTACTTTTACTACTTCTCTACTTTTTTTAAAGGTTCTGGCTCACATCTGGAGAAGGCCTGTGCACAGAAAACATATTTATTTACAGAAGCAATGCCATATAAGTAAGTAAGATCTGTAACACATCAAGCTTTTAAATTTCATTTTATAAATTGTATTAAATTGTATTTATTGTATTTATTTTATCTATTGTACTTATTGTACTTATTGTACTTATTGTACTTATTTTATTTATTTTAGCTATTTTAGCTATTTTAGCTATTCTATGTATTGTATGTATTTATTTTATCTATTTTATTTTATTTTGCCGCGGGATCTGGCAACTCAAAGTGAGGAGCTCGTTGGACTTTCTAGAATGGGGTTGAACTTGACCAGAATCCCAATCATGTGGAAATAAACATCATTCCTGAAGCTCTGAAGGTAGATTTCCTCAGAGGTTTGACACTCCTCGTTAAGGTCACAGTTCCCCCGGAGTCTGTCGTCCTTTACGTAAGATAATCCTTTATTGTCCCACATGGGGAAATTTCAGTTACAAAAACTGTCATTTATTTCAGAACGATGATGACAACAGACGATCAACTGTCTTCATCGTGGATGTATTATTGTCTTCATGCACAGTCTCTTTGGCTCTGGCCTGACTTCTGCTGGACAGGAGGCGTCACTGCACCTGTCTGCTGAGTGTTTGTGCACAGTAAATATGAGCTGCAGTTCCATTCACAGGCACTACACAGTTTGTTATTTTGTCCATCAAAGAATTTACTGTGCAAATCAGAACACTAATGATCAGATCAATAATCACATCTGAGAATTTAATCACCAAACAACAAAGAATGACAACAAAAAACTCATAGATATTTAGAGAAAATGCTGTATTAACTCTTTCCATCGTTCACATTTTCTATTTTATTTTTTGTCTCTTGCACGTTCATTTTTCTTTTCTTTTTTTCCTGGTCAAAGCCGTTGCGCGGGTGTGAACAGACAAAAAGAAACCACATGGGACCTTTGTTTATGCAACGTTTCAATAATCTGATAACTCTAGAAATCATAAAGTGGTCAGATTTGTCGTGTATGAGACGTTTTAATACTTGTAAAATGGTGCGTCGTCATGTCAAAAAGTATAGAAAGTCAGAAACGAATCGATACTCAAACTAGTATCAAAACTAGATACTCATTTGAGCAAAAAAAAATCCCTTTTACAGAACGATATTTAACCTTGAGCTTTATCAGACCAGAACGTTTAATAAAGAAAGTATTTTGTGTTGAAAATGTCAGTCTAATGTAAAAAAAAGAGAGAGAAAAAAATGATTTAAAGCTAAAACATGTAGATTATTACTGCAGTTTCATGGCCAGAGCCGTAATGTTTACATAATGTTTCCTTGTGCAAACTGTATTGATTTGGAGCTGGCACAAGACTGGGCATGTCCCTCTGAGTTTAGCATTTGTTCCTTTTTATTTTAACAACAGTTTTAGAAAAGGGCAGCAAGCCATATTTCCCTAAAGATTAAAATGTAAGATACAGTTATCAGGAAGAATTATCAGAGAAAAAAAAATGAATTGAGGTTTATGGCCATTGTTATGAATAAAAGTTGCATTAAAGTGCAGTAAAACAAACAGAAATTAAGGATAATAATAGCAAATTAAAGCCACGGCAGCGGCAATGATGGCTCTTGCCTCCCGCGCGACCGCCTTCCCGCACGACCGCCTTCCCGCACGACCGCCTTCCCGCACGACCGCCTTCCCGCACGACCGCCTTCCCCGCACGACCGCCTTCCCGCCCGTCCATGTTTTCTGCTGTGTTTTGTGGCATACCAAACGACGCTCAGTAATTCACCGTTGCTGATTGCGTAGTCTGCGTTTCAAATATTAGTTTGTTCTGACAAATTGCAAGATCTTGCTGAACGCAGACCTGAGCAGGGAGAAAGAGAGAGAGCCTCGGTGACCCGTGACTTTTCATCGATGTTCAGGGGGTCAAAAATACCCGAGTTGTGGCAGAAAGAATAAAGTCAAAAGAATAAAGTCTAAGGAATAAAGTCTAAAGAAAGATAATTCTAATGCTAATGCTAATGGTAATGCTAAGAGAGGAAATGTCCCATCAAAATAAAAGAGGAAGAGGAAAATATAACCCATGAGTTTCAATCAAATCAGACAATGTTGAGTTTTTCACACAATGGGTAGGGGACGCTATAGAGTAAATTTGTTACATGGTATTAATTAGTTCCAATCAAGATCATAAAAACGCATTAGTGAGTGAAATATGAGCTCCGTAGATCATTTCCAATAGGCGTGACTTGTCCTTGTAAAAACAGGAAATTTAAGCCTTTTTTGAGGGCGTGTTACGCGGAGACCGTAAAGAATATAATTTTTTTTATGTATAATTTTTTTATTTCAATGTCTTTAGATGCAAAAAGTGTTGTTTTGAGCTCGATCGGACAAAAAACCTAGTACGATTTTGAGAAAAAAGTCAATCGTGGCGACATGATGATTCGACATGGCTGACTTCCTGTTTATCATAGAGCGATGCTGCCAGGTGTGTTTTACTCGTTTTACAAAGGTCAGAGGTCAAAGGTAGCTCTATCACTGTCCCAAGTCTCATCTGCCTAGGCCAAAGATGAAGCGTTTCATGTTTTTTCTTTTTTGAACTAGTCGGCACTGTTGCGACGGGCGTTCTAACAATTTTATCGCATTTTATTGGAGTTCGGGCCGAGCTGATCGTGTCTATGTCCCCATGTGTGACCTATGTCCCCATGTGTGACCTATGTCCCCATGTTTGATGTCCCCATGTGTGACCTATGTCCCCATGTGTGACCTATGTCCCCATGTGTGACCTATGTCCCCATGTGTGACCTATGACCCCATGTGTGACCTATGTCCCCATGTATGACCTATGTCCCCATGTGTGACCTATGACCCCATGTGTGATGTCCCCATGTGTGACCTATGTCCCCATGTGTGACCTATGTCCCCATGTGTGATGTCCTCATGTGTGACCTATATCCCCATGTGTGACCTATGACCCCATGTGTGACCTATGTCCCCATGTGTGATGTCCCCGTGTGTGACCTATGTCCCCATGTGTGACCTATGACCCATGTGTGACCTATGACCCCATGTGTGACCTATGACCCCATGTGTGATGTCCCCGTGTGTGACCTATGTCCCCATGTGTGACCTATGACTCATGTGTGACCTATGACTCATGTGTGACCTGACCTATGACCCCATGTGTGACATTCATCAATGTTCAGGGGGTCAAAAATGCCAGAGTTGTGGCAAAATGACCATGAAAGAAGAATAAGAATGATAAGAATAAAAATAATCAGAAACCTGGCAAGAACAAAGACTCGTCGCATTCCATTCCATGGAATGGCTCGAGCCAAATATGTAAAAGTAAGCATGCGTAAAATTAAACATTTATTAATAAAATAAGTATATGGAAAATGTGGCATGGCTTGGATTGAATACACCTTTTAATTATCAATCATATTTAAATTATTTTCCAAATCAATCCTTATTTATGAACTTCCAAAACGTCTCACTAAATAAAGTAGGAGAATAACCTTTTTTTAATGTATTATTTTTTTGAGGTGAAATATTCAACAGTTTGGTCTTTTTTTTGGTCATTTTATTTCTTTTTACCAAAACTTAATGACACAATGGAACAACTTTTGACAATTTACATGTTTTAACAACTCTTAAAATCCGAACTGGAGTCTGCAGCGCCAAACTCTGGTGAAAGATTAAGAATTCCTTTGTAAAGTTAAAATGTCATACATTTCTGCGCTTGTTTTAAAGGCGTTATGGAAGATTTTTTTTTTACAACACACACGTGCGTTTGTTTATTAGCGCGACGGATCACATCGCATAGCTTGTCTCCTGTAGATTTCCGTCTTCTTCAGCTCGAACAGTCTTTCTCCGTCTTCATTTTGTCCCGTACACTGAGGGAACTACATTGTGATAGATCAATGCGCTTAGACACGCGGAAACGTGGGGACGAGCCGCACACGGCTGCAGGTGAGCGGTAGCTGCGTTTTATGATTGATACGTTGCAGGACTAATCGACAGTCCACGCCACAAGGAAATAAGACTCAGATTTATGCCAAAATCGTCCATTCCACCTTTAATGTATTTATTGTTTGGGTCGATTGGACAATTTACAAAAAAAGCTAATCAAATCAACAAAAACAGACTTTAATGAAACAAATGCATCTATTTTTACATGAATTATTAGGCTTTCTCAACTTCAGAACTATGTATCTGGGCCTCAAAGCTCCTGCCATGGACACAATCAGTGGATACCTTTGAAATGTACTTCTGGAGGCTGGAGAAAAGCTCATAACGAACAAATGGATGACACAAACATCACCAACGAGTGAGGACAGACATCAGGCAAATGGGAAAAAAATGACATTCAGACATAAATTTGGAAAAGGACCAAGTTTAACAACTTTGGACCAAATAGCACTTTTATTTTAATTCAAATGTGCCGTTATTTTCTTTGTATTTATGTTTAGCTGCGGTCTACTTGTGTTTTTCTTTTGATTTGTACTCTCTGGTCGTTTTGTGTTTTGTTCTATTTGTGTTTTGTTCTATTTGTGTTTGTTCTATTTGTGTTTTGTTCTATTTGTGTTTTGTTCTATTTGTGTTTTGTTCTATTTGTGTTTTGTTCTATTTGTGTTTTGTTCTATTTGCTTGTTTATCAAATTTTAAAAAGAAACAAAGTATTATTAGGCTTTATTATCCACTAAAAACACATGTACTCGCTCTTCCGGTGACGTGCGCAGCACAAACCAGGTGGCGCAGTTTCTCGCACACATCGTTGCTCTTCTGTTTCATCAACATTCCACCACTGAACTCAAACTGAGCCATAAATCCCATGTTTCTACTCGATGTTCCTCCGCGGAGCGTTTGCCCAGTAAGTATCACGCGTCTGTGGCCTCGGCAAGGGTTATACAGTATAGAGTCATAATGTAAAGGGTTATAAGGTATAGAATTATAAGGTATATGGTTATAAGGTGTAGGGTTATACGGTATAGGGTTATAAGGTATAGAGTTATAATGTATAGAATTATAAGGTATAGGGTTATAATGTATAGAATTATAAGGTATAGGGTTATAATGTATAGAGTTATAATGTATAGAGTTATAAGGTATAGGCTTATAAGGTATAGAGTCATAATGTATAGGGTTATAAGGTATAGGGTTATAATGTATAGAGTTATAATGTATAGGGTTATAATGTATAGAGTTATAATGTATAGGGTTATAATGTATAGAGTCATAATGTATAGGGTTATAAGGTATAGGGTTATAAGGTATAGGGTTATAAGGTATAGGGTTATAATGTATAGAGTTATAATGTATAGAGTTATAATGTATAGGGTTATAAGGTATAGGGTTATAAGGTATAGAGTCATAATGTATAGAGTTATAAGGTATAGGGTTATAATGTATATAGTTATAATGTATAGAGTTATAATGTATAGAGTTATAAGGTATAGGGTTATAATGTATAGGGTTATAAGGTATAGAGTTATAATGTATAGAATTATAAGGTATAGGGTTATAAGGTATATGGTTATAATGTATAGAGTTATAATGTATAGAGTTATAAGGTATAGGGTTATAAGGTATAGAGTCATAATGTATAGGGTTATAAGGTATAGGGTTATAATGTATATGGTTATAAGGTATAGAGTCATAATGTATAGGGTTATAAGGTATAGGGTTATAAGGTATAGAGTCATAATGTATAGAGTTATAAGGTATAGGGTTATAAGGTATAGAGTCATAATGTATAGGGTTATAAGGTATAGGGTTATAATGTATAGAGTTATAATGTATAGAGTTATAATGTATAGGGTTATAAGGTATAGGGTTATAAGGTATAGAGTCATAATGTATAGAGTTATAATGTATAGGGTTATAAGGTATAGGGTTATAAGGTATAGGGTTATAAGGTATAGGGTTATAATGTATAGAGTTATAATGTATAGAGTTATAATGTATAGGGTTATAAGGTATAGAGTCATAATGTATAGAGTTATAAGGTATAGGGTTATAATGTATATAGTTATAATGTATAGAGTTATAATGTATAGAGTTATAAGGTATAGGGTTATAATGTATAGGGTTATAAGGTATAGAGTTATAATGTATAGAATTATAAGGTATAGGGTTATAAGGTATATGGTTATAATGTATAGAGTTATAATGTATAGAGTTATAAGGTATAGGGTTATAAGGTATAGAGTCATAATATATAGGGTTATAAGGTATAGGGTTATAATGTATATGGTTATAAGGTATAGAGTCATAATGTATAGGGTTATAAGGTATAGGGTTATAATGTATAGAGTCATAATGTATAGAGTTATAAGGTATAGGGTTATAAGGTATAGAGTCATAATGTATAGGGTTATAAGGTATAGGGTTATAATGTATAGAGTTATAATGTATAGGGTTATAAGGTATAGGGTTATAAGGTATAGGGTTATACAGTATAGGGTTATAAGGTATAGAGTTATAATGTATTGAATTATAATGTATAGGGTTATAAGGTATATGGTTATAAGGTATATGGTTATAATGTATAGAGTTATAAGGTATAGGGTTATAAGGTATATGGTTATAAGGTATAGGGTTATAAGGTATAGAGGGTTATATATAGGGTTATTAAGGATCGGCTCTCCTTCCGCCGCGGATTGAGATATTGAGCAGCCGCGCGCAGGTTTTCCGCTCTCCGCCGCGCTCACTCCGCGGGCGGCAGCACTGGCTCGGGCTCGCTGTGGATTGTGGGAGTCGAGCAGGAGGAGGACACTGCCCAGGCTGTTACCGGAGACGCGACGAGACGCATTTCCTCCCCGTTTGGTGAGTAATCCCGCCGTGTCTGGACCGAACGTGGAGAGGTTCGGTCGGTTACGTGTGCGGCTTGTTTTCCGCGCGTTGCCATTTCGTGGGTTTTTCCTTTTTTTCCACCGCCGTGAACGCGAAGGCCGATCACGGAGAGCGTCAGGCGGAAAGCGAGCGGCACAGAGGGAGGAGCGGGAGCAGCCTCTCCGCCTTGCACGGGTTATTTCCACGGGAAAAACCCGCTGACCTCAACGCCAGAAACGTCTCCGCGTCGACTGACGAACGCAATTGGGAAACATTGTGTTTTCACGCCGCTGTCGACGCGTTGCCGCGCGGTGGCCGCGCCGCGGACGCGCACAAATGGTTGTCACTGTCACAGCTGCAAGAATTTAAACCGATTTTTAAATATTTTTTTTTAAAAAGCCACACGCACCTGAGCGCGCAGGAGACACGCGCCTGATGCCGGCGCCTGTTTTTGACCCCAAATATGCGCGTTAACGTTTAGCGGCGAAACGGCATAACTGTGCGTAATCCTCGCGCACGATAAGGTCAACTGTGGATACCGTAAAATGTGCTGTTGCTATGGAGAAGGTGGAAGGGCCAGATCCATTGTGGCGCTAATTGATTCCCAGCAACGCGCCGCTAATTGGATTGTTGTTCAATTGTAATCATTTCTCTTTTTGCGGTGGTTCTCACGCTTTTCACGCGATGTTATTTTGAAACGTGTGCGTTTTTTGGCGCCCATTGTAGCGTGTCATGAGGCTAAATTTATAAATTAATTTTACATCAGCTCGACTAAAGGAAATCTGAAAACAATTTTTTTATTCAGCAAATGGTCAATATCAACACAGTTTGAGTGATTGTTTTTTTAAGTGTGTAATTTGTATAATTTACATATTGTTTAAATTGCATGACTTTTATTATAGACCTATTAAAATCATTTGGCTTTCATGTTGTGATGTTTTAAACCAAAAATAAAACAATTTGACAATAAGCAAATAAAGCCACCAAATATGTAAAGAGTTTTCATTTTAAGTGTTTCATTTCAGTGCAATTTAAAAATGTAAAAAAAGTTCTCAAAATCAGTGTGATTTCATCGGCATAAACAGCATTTCTCAACATTCTAACAGATTTTTTGGTCAACAGCAGCAGTTTTGATCTACTTCCTCATTTTTCCAGTGAATTTGTGAATTTCATCCATTTGAAAATTACATTCTACTACAAAGTGCAGATTCTCTAGTCAATTTGACAGTGGATACTTCTTACTTATTCTGTAACACTTAAACAGACACACAACATTTTACTGAAGTACCGTCATTTTACGCTATGGTTCCACCACTTTATAATATATAACTTTTTCAACAAACACTTGAGTTATTCACTATAAACAACGACTCAAACAGTATTTTAGGGGCTTCAGTATCTCTCGTGTACATTTGCTTTACACTTTTGAGGAATGTTTTGTTATTTTTATGCAGTACAATAAGAACTGAGCTTACAGAGTCAAATAAGTTGATTTTACAACAAATCATAGATAGATCAAAGATAATGTACATTTTAAATTCTTTGGCTTTTTTCTTTGTGTCAGTGGCATAAAGTCGTTTATTATAGTCTATTTTATGAATCAATATATTGCGCAAACGTTAGCTTATGTCAATATTAGAGCTCGGCTGTCTGTGTTTGATTGACAGGAAAACACAGCAAACATGTTGGAGACGTTTGACCCTTTCTCCTGGTGTGCAAATTAGAGTACTCAAATCGGAGTACTCAAATCAGAGTACTCAAATCAGAGTACTCAAATCAAGTACTAGTAACAAATGTATCCAATAGTAACAAACAGTCTGCAGTAGTAACAACAGTCTACAATAGTAACGACAGTCTACAATAGTAACAACAGTCTGTGATAGTAACAAACAGTCTACAATAGTAACAACAGTCTACAGTAATAATGACAGTCTACAATAGTAACAAACAGTCTACAATAGTAACAAACAGTCTACAATAGTAATGACAGTCTACAATAGTAACAAACAGTCTACAATAGTAACAACAGTCTACAGTAGTAACAACAGTCTACAATAGTAACAAACAGTCTACAATAGTAACAAACAGTCTACAATAGTAACAGCAGTCTACAATAGTAACAAACAGTCTACAGTAGTAACAACAGTCTACAATAGTAACAACAGTCTACAATAGTAACAAACAGTCTAAAATAGTAACAAACAGTCTACAATCGTAACAACAGTCTACAGTAGTAACAAACAGTCTACAGTAGTAACAAACAGTCTACAATAGTAACAAACAGTCTACAATAGTAACAAACAGTCTACAATAGTAACAACAGTCTACAATAGTGACAACAGTCTACAATAGTAACAACAGTCTACAGTAGTAACAAACAGTCTAAAATAGTAACAAACAGTCTACAATCGTAACAACAGTCTACAGTAGTAACAAACAGTCTACAGTAGTAACAAACAGTCTACAATAGTAACAAACAGTCTACAATAGTAACAAACAGTCTACAATAGTAAAACCAGTCTACAATAGTGACAACAGTCTACAATAGTAACAACAGTCTACAGTAGTAACAAACAGTCTACAATAGCAACAACAGTCTACAATAGTAACAGCAGTCTACAATAGTAACAAACAGTCTACAATAGTAACAACAGTCTATAATAGTAACAAACAGTCTACAATAGTAACAAACAGTCTATAATAGTAACAAACAGTATATAATATTAACAACAGTCTACCATAGTAACAACAGTCTACAATAGTAACAAACAGTCTACAATAGTAACAGTCTACAATAGTAGCAAATAGTCTACAATAGTAACAACAGTCTACAATAGTAACAACAGTCTACAGTAGTAACAAACAGTCTACAATAGCAACAACAGTCTACAATAGTAACAATAGTCTACAGTAGTAACAACAGTCTAGAATAGCAACAAATAGTCTACAATAGTAACAATAGTCCACAGTAGTAACAACAGTCTACAATAGTAACAAACAGTCTACAGTAGTAACAACAGTCTACAATAGTAACAACAGTCTACAATAGTAACAAACAGTCTACAATAGTAACAACAGTCTAAAATAGTAACAACAGTCTAGAATATTAACAACAGTCTACAATAGTAACAACAGTCTACAATAGTAACAACAGTCTACAATAGTAACAAACAGTCTACAATAGTAACAACACTCTATAATAGTAACAACAGTCTACAGTAGTAACAAACAGTCTACAATAGTAACAACAGTCTACAATAGTAACAACAGTCCACAGTAGTAACAAACAGTCTACAATAGCAACAACAGTCTACAATAGTAACAATAATCTACAGTAGTAACAACAGTCTACAATAGCAACAATCAGTCTACAATAGTAACAATAGTCTACAGTAGTAACAACAGTCTACAATAGTAACAACAGTCTACAATAGTAACAACAGTCTACAATAGTAACAACAGTCTACAGTAGTAACAACAGTCTACAGTAGTAACACACAGTCTACAGTAGTAACAACAGTCTGCAATAGTAACAACAGTCTACAATAGCAACAATCAGCCTACAATAGTAACAATAGTCTACAGTAGTAACAACAGTCTACAATAGTAAACAGTCTACAGTAGTAACAACAGTGTACAATAGTAACAACAGTCTACAATAGTAACAACAGTCTACAATAGTAACAACAGTCTACAATAGTAATAAACAGTCTACAATAGTAACAAACAGTCTATAATAGTAACAAACAGTCTACAGTAGTAACAACAGTCTACCATAGTAACAACAGTCTACAATAGTAACAACAGTCTACAATAGTAACAACAGTCTACAGTAGTAACAAACAGTCTACAATAGCAGCAACAGTCTACAATAGTAACAACAGTCTACAATAGTAACAACAGTCTACAGTAGTAACAACAGTCTACCATAGTAACAACAGTCTACAATAGCAACAATCAGTCTCCAATAGCAACAATCAGTCTACAGTAGTAACAACAGTCTACAATAGTAACAACAGTCTACAATATTAACAACAGTCTACAATAGTAACAAACAGTCTACAATAGTAACAACAGTCTACAATAGTAACAAACAGTCTACAATAGTAACAAACAGTCTATAATAGTAACAAACAGTACATAATATTTACAACAGTCTACCATAGTAACAACAGTCTACAATAGTAACAAACAGTCTACAATAGTAACAGTCTACAATAGTAACAACAGTCTACAGTAGTAACAACCAGTCTACAATAGTAACAACAGTCTACAATAGTAACAACAGTCTACAATAGTAACAAACAGTCTATAATAGTAACAAACAGTACATAATATTAACAACAGTCTACCATAGTAACAACAGTCTACAATAATAACAAACAGTCTACAATATTAATAACAGTCTACAATAGTAACAAACAGTCTACAATAGTAACAACAGTCTACAATAGTAACAAACAGTCTACAATAGTAACAAACAGTCTACAATAGTAACAAACAGTCTATAATAGTAACAAACAGTACATAATATTTACAACAGTCTACCATAGTAACAACAGTCTACAATAGTAACAAACAGTCTACAATAGTAACAACAGTCTACAGTAGTAACAAACAGTCTACAATAGTAACAACAGTCTACAATAGTAACAATAGTCTACAGTAGTAACAACAGTCTACAATAGCAACAATCAGTCTACAATAGTAACAATAGTCTACAGTAGTAACAACAGTCTACAATAGTAACAACAGTCTACAATATTAACAACAGTCTACAATAGTAACAACAGTCTACAATAGTAACAACAGTCTACAGTAGTAACAAACAGTCTCAAACAGTCTACAATAGTAACAAACCGTCTACAATAGTAACAACAGTCTTTAATGTCAGTTTTGTGTGCCCCTGCAGGTCCTGAGTTGGTAGCAGACCGGCGCCATGTCGAGTCGAGGCGGAAAGAAGAAGACGACCAAAACGTCGCGCTCCACCAAAGCGGGCGTCATATTCCCTGTGGGGAGAATGCTGCGCTACATCAAGAGAGGCCTCCCCAAGTACCGCATCGGGGTGGGAGCGCCCGTGTACCTGGCCGCGGTGCTGGAGTACCTCACCGGTGAGAGAAACCACTGCTCAGGATTCATGTGGACGGTTTTGGAGAACAGGGTCCTGTAGCAACAGTTTTTATGATGTTATTATTGACTTTGTTTCAGCTGAGATCCTGGAGCTGGCGGGAAACGCAGCCCGGGACAATAAGAAAGGCCGCGTCACACCTCGCCACATCCTCCTGGCCATCGCCAACGACGAGGAACTCAACCAGGTCTGACTCATCCAAGTGTTAAACGACACAGATGATGCGTTATTCGTAACGTCATTTGCCTTTAAACTCGCTCTTGAATATCTTTTGCTTTGGCATTTCATGTTTGGAAACTGAAAGTGTGCATCGTGTTCTGTTTGCAGCTCCTCAAAGGCGTGACGATCGCCGCTGGAGGAGTCCTGCCCAACATCCACCCGGAGCTTCTGGCCAAAAAGAGAGGAGCCAAGGGCAAACTGGAGGCTCCGGTGTCGCCCGCTCCAGAGAAGAAGCCCAAGAAGAAGCCAGCGAGCAGGAAACTGAGCGGCAAGAAGCTCGGGCGGCCCAAGGTGCTTTGAACAAAGAGAGAGGTTATTCCCTTGCTTGGAATGCCCCACAATATGGCATTATCAATCCCCATGGAAACAGGTTACAGATGAGGCAAGCTCACTCACACAAAATAAACTAAGGATTATTGAGCTATAAACTACCTGTAGTAAATGCGAGAGAGAAATGTCACTTTCCTAATAGAAAGTCCTTGAACGTAGACGAGGGAGACTTTTGAATAAATGTTTTCGTCTTTGCTGAGCTTTAATATTCTCCGCTTCAAAATCTGAACTCTGCTGAACCCATCCATTCGAAGCTCGCCTCTTTTCGAATGACAAACTTTCTCGATTTTTTCTTTGCAGAAACAGACGGGAGAAGTGAGCAAGGCGGCCTCAGCGGACAGCACCACGGAGGGTGCCATCGGGGACAGCTTCACCGTCCTGTCCACCAAGAGCCTCTTCCTGGGTCAAAAGGTCAGACCATGCCCCAACCGCGGCTGCGACCCAATTCTCTTTCCTCGACTCCTTGGCAGTCAGTCGTCCACAGAGGGGGGACAGCCAATAGATAAATGGCCTCCTCAGTGGGCGGGATTTGCACCGGAAATGAGGAAAGAGAATGTGAACAGGGCTTTTATCGTTTGTAGGGATGTAACGTTATATAGTATGAAGTATGATTTTGGTTATGATAATCACATTACAGTATAATTACAGGAGCACTATGTAACTTTTCTGGCATCAATTGTGTATTGAGTGTGTTTTTATTGGTCCTCTTGCTCTGGCCAATAACCGTTATTTATTAATACGGATATTTGGATTTTAAAATCAACAGCCACAGATCAATCCTAAGTTAAAGGCGCTGACTCTGATTTTTACTGTACTAAAAATGTGAAAAAACGCTCATTTTAAACTCTGTACAGCAGCTCCACATGCATCGCTCATTTTCCTTAGGCATTCCCGGCATCCGGAATGGCTTGCTCTGACGGTAAAGCTAGCAAACATTAGCATGCTAACTGCGCACTTCCTGCTTCTCTGAGGATAATGAGAGAAAGTGGCTGTGGACTCATTTTCACCCAAATAGTGCTTTTACAACATATCTGTACTGGAGCAAAACTTTAAGATTTGACTTTAGATCACCAATGAACCATGAACTTTTGTAAAAATATAAATAAAAGCAGAACGATATGTCGCTCCTTCTCTACAAACATTATTTCGGCGATACATTTCATGGCACACTGCGGAACATTCCAGGCAAAGCGATAACACCTCCATGGAGACGAGCAGAAAAGTTACATGGTGCGCAGCTGTAAATCTAATCTACGCCGGTGTAAATACAGATGGGGCTGGGCCGATACCGATATCCGATATTTACCTTGCTGTTGTTGTCGAAAACCAATATTTTAGATTTCAAAATTCACAGCAAGGACCACAAAACAATTTTAAGTTGAAGTAAAGTTCACAAGTTAACTTCTCACTTAAATAAATAATAAATACATGCATACACACATACATAAATACATTTTGCAATTCCAATTTTTACTCACTAGTCCGTACTAAATAAATAAATATCGGTGCCAATTATCAACCGTTTTTGTCGTTCAAAATCGGCCTTTACCCATCCCGGAACCAATATATCGCCCATCCCTAAATACAGCGGCGTGTGAAGTATTGTTACATCCCTTTACTTTTATCCTACTTTTAAATGTATCCTTCAGAAAGATACGAGATTAACGCTCGATTTGAGGGGAAAAAAGACGACAAAATGTCTGAAAACTCTTGATTTGAGAAAAAAATAAAGAAAAAATGTCAGAAAAAGGATTCATTTGGAAGACGCAATGAATGACTCAAGACTGATGCAAGAAGTGACAAGGATCACATTGAAAGTCTTCTCACTCAATTGGTTTCATTATAACAGAGGTGGTCCAAGTACTGCTTTTCACTGCTCGTACAAGTAAAAGTAATGAGTAAAGTTGAACATTTCTCCAATACAGGTAAAAGTAGCTCAGCCATATTTTAGTTATTTAAGTTAGTTTTGAAGTATTCACTGTAGAAATTACAGTTTTTGACAGTGAGTTAATGAAAACTTTGCTCATCCTGAATTTTGTTAATCAAATGTATAACCGTGATTTAAATTATTACTCCATTCAATTCAAACGCGATGATTCTGCTTCAAAACCTCGAGCAAAAGCACAAATTCAATAAAACGGGACGACTAAGCATTTCTGCATTTTTACTTTTGCTTTACGCTCGCTTTCACCTAAAGTATCACGCATTTACCTGAACACGTATTGCGCATTTACCTAAACGTGTATCGCGCATTTAACAAACATTAGCATGCTAACAAACATTAGCAAGCTAACGGCGCACTTCCAGCTTCTCTGAGAATAAAATACTCTAATTATGTATAATGTATTATATATATATTATTATGTATTATACTATAATTATGCACTCTGATGTCTTATTTTCATCTAGATATATGCATCTAGAATACATCTGTACTGAGGTAAAAGGCTGATTTGACTATGATACAGCTATTTTAATCTGTGAACGTCTGAAAATGGAGCTGGGAGTTTGTTAGTGATAGTTTTTACTCGTTGACAAATGTAAAAAAACGTATAAACGACAAACAACCACGAGTCTGTGCTGTCTACAAACGACAAAATTATTATTTTTTAAATTTTGCTCCCTCATTAAAATGAATGTGATGGTTAGTTTGTATCAGGACCAGGCCATTCATCTAAACGCTGCAGTTTATTCATCGTTTCTGTTCCATGAGCTCTGAGCTCTTTTTCTGTTTCCTGAAATGAACACTTCACATTCTGGTACTTTTGATTTATCTGTGATCTAATGAGAATGTAATGAAAGTGTTTAATTGTCAATAAGGCTGCCCCAAATAAATTGTCTGTTTGCTGTAACCCGACCCAACATTTTTCAAGTGGGTCAGTCGGTAGGAAAAAAAAAAAAGATAAAAATTTTGCCATTTTTTGACTCGGAGTGACCTCCAGGGGGCAGGCTTCAACAGTCCAGGGGGCAGGCTTCAACAGTCCAGGGGTCAGGCTTCAACAGTCCAGGGGTCAGGCTTCAACAATCCAGGGGTCAGGCTTCAACAGTCCAGGGGTCAGGCTTCAACAGTCCAGGGGTCAGGCTTCAACAGTCCAGGGGTCAGGCTTCAACAGTCAATGACGGAAAACGTCTCTATGAACCCGATCGGGAGACTAAATCTCACGATTTTAAGATATTTAAATCGACCTTTTCTACGCCGTTATCCTTTATTTTGGTAGCGAAGGCGAGCGGGGGGAATCATGAGGGGGACACGGGCGCCGCCATGTTTGTTGTGATGATGCTGCTGGGCGTGTTTATGTCCCAGAATGCAAAGCGCACGTCAATTTTAACATGATGCAGAACGATATGAGGGGTGGCAACACCAGTGGCGCTGACAGAGGCAAACCAACAAATAAAAGACAATATAGATTCCCTCCTGCATGGTCTGTTTAATACAGAAGCATATGTCGGATCAATAATGAAGACGCATATGCGTCGCGCAATGCGTTATTTGTCCCTTAGGATAAAAGATAAGTTTACCAGCGCTATAAAATTATTCAACACAGCGCTTTTGGAAAGAACTGTCAGCGAGTCTGCAAAATATTAGAAAAATAAAATAATTTGGCGTCATTTTGACAAAATGCTGATATTTTTTTTTCAGTCGGCTAGTTTTATACCGGGTCGGTCGGGTTACGGCAAACAGACATATCATTTTGCTCAGCCTGATCAAAGCTTTACTAATGGGCTCCTTCTTAGTTTGACTAAGCCAAAACGATACCTGGACTTTTGCATGATTTAAAAGTGACTTCTATAAATATAGTAAGTTTTTTCTTGTTCATAAATTAGTCAAATGTTCTTGTTCATAAATCAGTTCTTAAGTCCTGGTGTCCTTCGGGCTTTGGTGTGATTGTGTTTTAATTTGGCGCTTGCTTCTCCTCTTTCTTCTGTTTGCTTTCCCCGGCACATGTCTCCTCCCCCTGCTGGTCCGCCCCCTGCTGGTGCTCCTCCTGCTGGTGCTCCCCCTGCTGGTGCTGCTAATGCTGCTCACCCTGCTGGTGCTGCTCCCCCTGCTGGTGCTGCTGGTGCTCCTCCTGCTGGTGCTGCTGGTGCTGCTCCCCCTGCTGGTGCTGCTCCCCCTGCTGGTGCTGCTGGTGCTCCCCCTGCTGGTGCTCCCCCTGCTGGTGCTGCTCCCCCTGCTGCTCCCCCTGCTGGTGCTCTCCCTGCTGGTGCTCCCCCTGCTGGTACTCCCCCTGTTGGTACTCCCCCTGCTGTTGCACCCCCCCTGCTGGTGCTCCCCCCTGCTGACGCCCCCTCTGCTTGTGCTGCTGCTGCTCCCCCTGCTGGTGCTCCCCACTGCTGTTGCTACCCCCCTGCTGGTGCTCCCCCTGCTGCTCCCCCTGCTGGTGCTTCCCCTGCTGGCACTCCCTCTGCTGCTCCCCCCTGCTGGCACTCCCCCTGCTGCTCCCCCCCTGCTGGCACTCCCCCTGCTGGTGCTCCCCCTGCTGGTACTCCCCCTGTTGGTACTCCCCCTGCTGTTGCACCCCCCCTGCTGGTGCTCCCCCCTGCTGACGCCCCCTCTGCTTGTGCTGCTGCTGCTCCCCCTGCTGGTGCTCCCCGCTGCTGTTGCTCCCCCCCTGCTGGCACTCCCCCTGCTGGTGCTCCCTCTGCTGGCACTCCCCCTGCTGCTCCCCCCCTGCTGGCACTCCCCCTGCTGGTGCTCCCTCTGCTGGCACTCCCCCTGCTGCTCCTCCCTGCTGGCACTCCCCCTGCTGGTGCCACTTTGCGCTGCAGCTGAACCTCATCCACAGTGAGGTCAGTAACCTGGCTGGCTTTGACGTGGAGGGCGTGATTAACCCCACCAACGCCGAGCTCGAACTCAAGGACGATCTGGGTGAGAATCGACACACGCGAACCGAAGGGTTTGAGACGAGTCCTCGAGTGTCACGGCACCAACAAAAAATAAATCTTAAACGTCATAGCGATCACAGCTGAACCTGGAGATGCCGTTTTAGTCGTAGGAGCCGGCGACCCAAAGTGAGGCTCATTTAAACATGTTTTACTTCTGTTTAAGTTGTAGATTTGAGCTCAAACGTGGCCACAGCGAGTGTTCACGATGTCATAATACAAAGAAATGTGTTAGCGTGAGAAGAAACATCACATATAATTATTTACAATAATCGACGCTGTGAAGAGGCAAATTACGTATTAATTTTTGCGTCCTCTAGTTTGTGACCAGCTTCATGAAATCAAACTTTCTGAATGATGAAGGAAAGTAAATGCGACATAAATGGCCTGATAAAAGGCACTTTACATTTAGGTTTTTACGTGTTAAAGACTGTGTAGATAGACTGTAAATGACTTGATTTTCTCTTCTAAAACTCTCACGATTCTTCTTCTCTTGATCGTAATTGTGACAGAAATATTCATGATTAGCGATTAGCCCGTTAAACTTGACGTGCCTCGTTTTTAGCCCTGGTTTTTGCCCAGTTTAGTCTCGGTTCGGTCCGGGTTGAGTCCCAGTTTTGAGGCTGTGTCTAAGTGTGAACAAAGCCTTAGAAACCCTAGATAATTTTGTAGGGGAAACTTGAAAAAACACTTGCTAAATGAAGAAACTAAGACGTCTTTATTTTTATTTTTAGGTTGTATCAAAGAACAGTCAAACTCCTTTAAAATGGCCTTCACGCGTTCAGCCAAATCTTTTTAATTCAGATCTTTTAGACACTCGAGGATTCTGGACAAGCCCTTCAGGTTCGAGTTCAGTCCAGTGCAACCTCTTTTTAAGTTTCTGGTATATTTTAGTACATTTCTGTCGGATGATTAATTATTTTGTTGTGATTTACTTAATTTCTGGCAATATCAGTTATTTTATTAGTCAATATTGATGTATGAATATATTACATTATATTAATATAATACTATTTTCTGTTACTCTGAGGTCTTTTATTCGTTCTGATAAAACTAAAACTAAACAGAATCGACTCTGAAGAGGAAGCGTCACATTCTGTCCCGTTTGTGTCGTTTCAGTATCGATATTCGTTCAAATGAGTCTAGTTTTGATATTATTGCAGTAATATTCAAGCGTCTGGTTTTAGGTACAATCGCACGTCACAAATAAATTAGCTGTTTTTACGTCACACTGGCATAAATACAACCAACCACATCTGGCAAAACTCCACTGAAAGACTGTTGCTCTGGATGTTGAACTTTATCTTTGTCGTTTCATTTGTACCAAAGAAAGAAAAGGGTTTTTAATCAGCACGGCACAATTTCACAGAAAATTCAAGCAAAATTCTCCAAATCAAAGCCAAATATCTTCACTTTATTCTTTTTATTTCATTAACTTGTTGGTTTGGTTTTATTACCTGTGTAATTGTGCCAAAGTCCTGCTAAACCCTTTTTGTCACTTCTCTGCAAAAACAAACGAGTTAAACTGACTTGAGTGTCAAAGATGTGGCTTGTTCTGATCGGTTTGACTGACTCATAGTATTTTTGTATATACGTAGGTTATTCATTTGAACTTGTTTTAGGGTTTTTCCGACTGATTTCAAGCTAAATAAATGTCAGTCGAGTGACAAATTGCAAGTAATAACACTTAAAGACGCTTTCTGTGGTGGAGGTGGAAATGTGTGGAAAAATGATAATATCCCAATTGTTCCGGGATATGAAACATTATAATATCAAGTAAAACTAAAAACAAAATCGCCCAAACAAAAGTATAAACTGATATTTCTGCCCTTTTCTGATTTGTTTTATGCTCCAGTCACAATTTCACACAATCATAATTATTATCTAGACTCTACAGACTCTAAAACGCATCCGGAAAGATGTCTTTATAACAAAGACAGAGACACTATTAAATCAAAATGTCAAAAAAAGAATAAACAATTGCTGACTTTTGTCAATAATACACTTATTTGTGAATATTCTCAATCTAGAAGCCTTCAGTCACCACATTTCAACATTTATTTGATAGTAAATGTATTTGTAACAATAGAAGGTGAATGAACGAGTGTCACAATGATAACAATCTTAATCATGACAAAATCACAATTGTTAGTTTTTTGCAGATTATACTGTGACCTGAATCCTCACTTATCATTTAAGCATGAAGTGAGTTGAACATTGGAATCAGTCCTGAATAACCTTTAAAACATTTCCCCCAAAAAACACAATCATGTGTAAAGTCTGAACTAATGATCACGTCTGTGATTCAAGCCAGTTTACGTCCTCTTGTTTTGTGCTCATCCTCCTCCTGAACGTTTCCAATGCCAGATCTGTACTTCACGTTGTCCTTCATGTGTCCTCCGTGTTGTTGTCGTCATAGTTACAAGTTGTGAAAGCGGACATTTCCTGTGTGGACAGTGACGCGGTGGTGCACCCCACAAACTCCTCCCTGTACTCGGGAGGAGAAGTAGGTAAACGACCAGGAGACGCAGCGAGACTAGAGAATACACTACAACCATGTCCCAGATCGTTCGCTCCACTTGGCTTTGAACCACATGCATTTAGTCATCACGTCCAAACATCTAAACGTGGAACTAAAACTAACTTAAGTTAGTTAAGTTAAGTTACTTAAGATCATCATTTTACATTTTACATTGTAAAACACAATATTGATCCAAAACGGCTTAATAATAAAAACAGGCCAACTGACTTTCTGTTCAAAACAGCAGAACTGATGAACCTCTTCATAGTGATAAGCCCCGCCTCTTCATAGCGATAGGCCCCGCCTCTTCATAGCGATAGGCCCCGCCTCTTCATAGCAATGGGTCCCGCCTCTTCATAGTGATGAGCCCCGCCTCTTCATAGCGATAGGTCTCACCTCTTCATATCGACGAGCCCCTATTTTTCATAGCCATAAGCCCGCCTCTTCATAGCGATAAGCCCCACCTCTTCATAGCGACGAGTCCCGCCTCTTCATAGCCATAAGCCCCGCCTCTTCATAGCGATGACCCCTGCCTCTTCATAGCGATGACCCCTGCCTCTTCATAGCGATAGGTCCCGCCTCTTCATAGCAATAAGCCCCGCCTCTTCATAGCCATAAGCCCCACCTCTTCATAGCCATAAGCCCCGCCTCTTCATAGCAATAGGTCCCGCCTTTTCATAGTGATAAGCCCCGCCTCTTCATAGCGATAGGTCCCGCCTTTTCATAGCAATAAGTCCCGCCTCTTCATAGCGATAGATCCCGCCTCTTCATAGCGATAGGTCCCGCCTCTTCATAGTGATAAGCCCCGCCTTTTCATAGCGATAGGTCCCGCCTCTTCATAGCGATAGGTCCCGCCTCGTCATAGTGATAAGCCCCGCCTCTTCATAGCGATAGGTCCCGCCTCTTCATAGCAACAGGCCCCACCTGTTCATAGCCATAAGCCCCGCCTCCTCATAGTGATAAGCCCCGCCTCTTCATGGTGGCGATAGTGACATTTCACCGTAACAAACAGCACTGTCCTTTACACTTAGGCACAAACACAAACATTGGCACGAGCCGTTTATCCACCGCTCCTTTGTTCAGATTTGGGTCGAGACGAACAATCTGGGCATAAATCTGATCATATTTATAAATCCATTACATTTGGCATTTCTGATAACTAATCTATAATCTGTTTGGATGTGGGTAAGTTTGATTTGTTGCAATGTTTAAACTTGACTAAACCAGGTCTAAACTTGCATGACTAAAATGGGACTAAACCAGAGTTTATCAAATACCAGGGACTAAACCAACCGAGGACTAAACCAACAAGGGACTAAACCAACCAGAAACTAAACCAACCAGAAACTAAACCAACCGAGGACTAAACCAACCAGAAACTAAACCTACAAGGGACTAAACCAACCAAGGACTAAACCAATCAGAAACTAAACCTACAAGGGACTAAACCAACCGAGGACTAAACCAACCAGAAACTAAACCAACAAGGGACTAAACCCACCGGGCACTAAACCCACCAGGGACATGTTCTCAGCCGTGTCCTCGTTGCAGCTGCAGATCACAGAGGATTTGGTTAACGTGACTCCAAGGCCTCAAATTTCATCCGTTCATAAAGAAATTGTGTTTTTTGTAAATTAAAAGTAACTGTTTAAGTCCATTGCTGCTCATGTTGGAGCTAAACTTGGACTAAAAATGGTCTAATCCTGGACTAATATGGGTTTAATAGACCTCAGTATTTCAGAAACTGTCCTTTGACTAAGCCAGGTCTGAAATGAGACTAAACTAGCACTAAATTTGGACATAAACCAGATCCAAGCAATATCAAAACTAGGACTAGACCAGAATGAAAATCTGAATAAAAAAACAGGGACGGGACCAGGGACTAAACCGGGAACTGGACCAGGGACAGGACCATGGACGGGACTAGGGACAGGACCATCGACTGGACCAAGGACTGGACTAGGGACTGGACCAAGGACGGGACCAGGGGACAGGACCAGGGACCAACAACGCTTGGGTGTTGATTTGATAAATTCAGTGTTGGGCCTGATTTACTGCACGTCTTTCTTTTGTCTTTTCTGTCTTTTTGCTTGGCGTCGTTTTGCTGTGAATGTTTCAAATTAATTTCAAGATATTTATAAGTGAATTTATTTTGTAGGAACCGCTTTGGAGAAAAAGGGAGGCAAAGAGTTCGCTGAAGCAGTGCTGGAGCTCAAGAAGAAGAACGGCCCCCTGGAGGTGGCCGGGGGTAAGTGCTGCTTCCATGGTTTCTAAAGGGTTATGTTTTATGGGGCTTTTTATGCTACTTTGTTCGCCACAGTCTTGTTTTTTTATTTTAGCACATATCTCCAGCCTTAAGCTCGATTCGGACCAGAGTTAAATTTAAATAGACGAATCCTGTTTAGTAAGCGTCCAACACTCAAGTCTTATAATCCTTGTATATGGATTAATTCTGGTCGCGCTGACTGACCTCGAAGCGATTTTGTGTGCTACACGTTTTGTTTCTTTTAATGCGCCTCATATATAAAAAAATAGACCATTCATTGACAGTGCGCTTTATAATCCAGTGCGCTCTATATTGCTGAAAATACGGTATTACACGGGAGAAAGCTAGGTTTTGTATATTTCACCGGTGTAATTCCCTCTGCTGCCAGTAGATGGAGTGCTAAGTGGTTTAAAGTTAAGTGCAAAGCAAAGATACTCAAGAGCAAGTTCAAAGGCTCAAGACAATTCAAATAGTGCACAATATGTCTTCAAAATGGTTGTTCTATTCCGGAACTTTAAACGGTACCAGAGCATAACGTGTAGGGCTCTTAATGACCACTTTGCACCTCTTCTGTTCCAACATCTGCTTTTCCCCGTAAAACATCTGGAAATAGATGCGTCTTTAAGTCTTTTCTCTCACTTCTCTGTCGGAGCTCAAACTTCACAGCTTTACGAACTCTCTGGCTGAATTTCTCAAGCTGCGGACTCTAGTTTGATGCAGGGTAAATCCCACGTTTGAACTCCAACAAAAGCAGATATTTGATCCACGGTTTCTCTCTGGACATTTTGGAGATTTGGGAAAGTAATGTTTGAGCCCACGTCGCTGTAATCTTTCAGTCCAAGTTTGTAAAACTGGAGGGATTTTCTTCAAATGAATGTCTGTCCGTTAGATCTTTGCTCAAGTCGATTCTACTTCTGACAGAACAAATGGCGACTTATTATGGGTTAAAACTCAAAAGGACATTTCATAGTGACATAGATTGTTGCGGAGTGTTTTTCATTAGTGATTGTCAATGTCAAAGAGTCCAAAATCTTCACATACTTTTGAGTGCTGTGTGTTATGTTTTTTCTTTTATAATCAATGCCAATTTGTCAACTAGAACTAAAATACTAATAATGATGAGGCTGCCCCAAATAAATTGTCTGTTTGCTGTAACCCGAGCCAACATTTTTCAAGTGGGTTGGACGGTAGGCAAATTCTTATTTTTTTTACTTTGAAGGCAAAAAAAAAATCAAAATGTTGCCATTTTTTTACTCGGAGTGACCTCCAGGGGTCAGGCTTCAACAGTCCAGGGGTCAGGCTTCAACAGTCCAGGGGTCAGGCTTCAACAGTCCAGGGGTCAGGCTTCAACAGTCCATGATGGAAAACGTCTCTATCAACCCGATCGGGAGACTAAATCTCACGATTTTAAGATATTTCAATCGACCTTTTGCATGCTGTTATCCTTTATTTTGGTAGCGAAGGCGAGCCGGGTTGTTCCCGCCATGTTCGTTGTGATGACGAAGTCAAATTTAAATAAAGTCACACCGAGATAGAGAGTGATATGAACTATGGTCAGTTCAGTGGCACCGACAGGTGCAAACCAACTGGTAAAAGGCAAAATAGTTCCTGATCTGCGCGTTCTGTTTGGTTACATTAGCACGTGTAGTACCGAAAATGATCAATCCTTTGGGATGTAAGATAGGTTTTCCAGCGTGGTAAGAATATTCGACAAGGCGGTTAGGGAAAGACAGCGAAATAATTGAAAAATAAAAGATTTTGACGTTTTTTCAAAATCCAGATTTTTTTCCCCCAATCGGCTAGTTTCATACTGGGTCGGTCGGGTTACGGCAAACAAACATATTATTTTGCTCAGCTTGATAATAATATATTTCTGAGCATGTGGCTAGCTGGGTGTTTGCGTCAGTACTTCCTGTCTAATTCTCTGTCGAGGTTTTCTCAAAGTCGGTCTAAAATAAATAAATACTAAAGTGAAGGACTTTACATGACAAAGGACCCCTGTTCATCTTGTGTTGGCACCACTGAAATCGCTCACCTCTTCTTCTTCTTCTTCTTCTTCTTCTTCTTCTTCTTCTTCTTCTTCTTCTTCTTCTTCTTCTTCTTCTTCTTCTTCCTCTCTCCGCCTCGTCCCTCTCTCCGTCCTCCGCCTGTAGCGCTGCTGACCTCCGGCTTCGGTCTCCCCGCCAAGTACGTGATCCACTGCCACAGTCCTGGGTGGGGCTCGGACAAGTGTGAGGAGCTCCTGGACAAGACCGTCCGGAACTGTTTGGCGTTGGCCGACGAGAAGAAGCTCAAGTCCGTGGCGTTCCCCTCCATCGGCAGCGGGCGGTGAGCACTTTGAAACCGCCGTGCGGGGGAAACGGGGCTCGCGTCGTCGGGGTCGAGGACGATGCTCGGTTTATTGTCTATAAAAGACTATATCGACGAGGTTGCGGTACTGTCATCTTTAAAACGATGGTATTTCGGCGAATGTTCCAGTCCGTTTGAACCTAGAAGTGGACGATGTGCGAAAAATTGGTAACGATAGAATTGTTGGCCGGGAGATGGTTAAAATCTGCATACTCGTACTATTAAGTAATGATGGTAAAAAGTGACGTCCAGTGTAGTCTCCCAAACAAGGGCGATATTTCGGTCCTTTTGTAGTTATTTTTTACGGCCCATTCACACTTGAACCTCAAGACATTTACATTTTACTTTCCTGATGCATATCCATAATGTCCTTTGGATGTTGTTACTGCGATAAGCCCAAATATCGCCCTCAGATAACTGTAGTAACTAAAGCTTTTTTACTTGATTTTGAAATCAATCTAAATCACAGCAACAAATGGTTTCACACTGAATGTTTTCAACAAAATCGATTCTTTTAGCATTAAATTTAAGCTTGGATTTAGAAAGGTAAAAATGTGACCGCAGTGTTTCTCGAGGAACATAACGAGACACATAGAGCAATCAAACTATTGACAATTACAATTACATTGGCCCAGTCCTTGTCCCAGTCCAAAACTGTGGTAGTTTCCTCTTTGGCCCTTTTTCACTGCAGCCAGAAGTGTGTTCCAGAACTATCCATTTATTGTGTCCATTGCAGGAGTTTTGAGGCCCATGTCCATAGTTCTGAAATGAAAACAGTCCGAGGACACATGTAATGAAGAGCCTCTTGACCTCTGCCTCATTTCAATCACAAAAACATCCCTAAAGGACTTCCAGAGAACACTTCTGGGTCAGCTCTGTTTCCGTGTTGGAACGTTTTGAGTTTCACGACCTTCCTGTCATAATTAGCACATTGTTAAGGTTTGGAAACAAGGGTGTTAGGATTAGACTATAATGCCAACACAAATGATCACAATGTTTCGCAATTCAAATGAAATGACTTGCACAGAGGCCAGCGTGAAGGTGGGAAAACGGGGCATCATTACTCTGTTGGATCTGGAAGAATTAAGACATCATAGCAGGGGGTTCTGGCGTGTTCCGCAGTGTGCCTTTAATGATGGTTTATTTATTTACGTTGAATTCCTCCGTGTTTATGTCCAGGAACGGTTTCCCAAAGCAGACGGCGGCGCAGCTCATCCTGAAGGCCATCTCCAGTTACTTTGTGGCTACGATGTCTTCCACCATCAAAACCGTTTACTTCGTCCTTTTCGACAGCGAGAGCATCGGCATCTACGTCCAGGAGATGGCCAAGCTCGAGACCAGCTAAGGCTAACAAGGCTAATGAGGTCCTCTGTACATGAAGAATCTTTCTAAGGCCGGGAACTTGTTTTGCATTATTGTATTTTCTAGTTTTAAATTTTTTATTTCTAGTTTAAAAAATGTGCTGTTCAATCTGCGGTGCATACGTTTAATCTAACGAAAAAAAGAAAACAAAAAAGCTATGTTGATTTGGACCCAAATTTCACGATTGAGAGAAGGCTACTCCTCAATTTCCCCGACTTCAACAGGAAGTCGCCGATACGGGTTTTTGCATGAAGACGGCTCTTATTGTTTCCATTTTGTCGCAAAAAAAAAAAAAAAGGCGCGTCAAACGACATTTTCAGTATGATTTTAATTCTTCATTTCGGAGCATCTCTCGCCACCGGTACTGTAAACTCAGATGGTATTGACAAAACAGAATTATGTTTGCAACAAAATGCATAAATAATTTTTGTTTGTGTGTCGTGTTCGGAAATATTCATGTTATTTTTGCCTTTATTTAAACTGGCAAAAACAGCACTGCAAAGATTTCAAATTTCTAAATAAGTAATTAAATAACAATAATTTAGACAAGGTTTTTTTTTTTTTTTACGTGCACTGGCTGAACACTTTTCTATACCCTTGTATTACTTTATCTTTTATTTTAGAACTTTTCATATTCCCTTAATCCATTGTAAAATAATAATAATAATAATGAAAAGTCACACTGTGATTTGACAGGTTTATTTTATGTCAGATGACGTTCCTTTCGCAAACGACTGACTGGATTAGGAAATTATGGTGAAGTGTCTTGCCCAAGGACACAAGGGCGACTTCACCGTTGCCCGTCTAAATAAATGCAAACATTAAAAAGCAAACTACTAAAAAAAAGTACACTCACTGGTTCAGAAATTTTACGTAAAACTATCTCCGTCCGACCCTCTCCGCATCTTCTCCGCTGCGTCTGCAACGATCAAAAGACTAATCACGACCGGTCGACCGTGAAGATTTGTTTTTTGATAGTCGTAACCTGGATTATACGGACTCTAACGTAAATACCTCCTTTTAAAACAAAGATGGCTGCGCTATTAAATACCCGATTGTCACGCGGCAAAACCAAAAGCACTTGTCGCTCACAAATCCTTCGACATGTCGGTAATATCCGCACGGTTTTGTTTTCCGAGCAGATTTACTCATTTGCAAAAACAAATAAGTCGGGTGCCCCTATTTTAAATAAAACTTTTCTATCTGCCGACCTTTATTTGACTAGTCGACTATTGAAATGATCGTTTGCTCAATCTGACCACCTATAACGCGGACCGTTTAAGTCGTAACTTTTCTCGTTCAACCATCCATGTCATAATTACTGAATTAGTTGAGTATTGTATTTGTAATTGAGATTTGAGGCCTCTGCAGTGCTCATTGGTTCCTATTGTGTGTTTCTGTACGTGTTATATCGATGGAGTAATTGTGAAACGTTATGGTAAAAAAAAAAAACGTTAAAAAAACAATATTGGACTGCAGATTTTTAATTTTTACAACTTCAAGACGCAGAAAGAAAAAGCATTGTTCCGTAGATTCTG